>NW_026652281.1:93440215-93510586 GCF_009828535.3 Hylobates moloch
AAAAAAAAAAAAAAAAAAAAAAAAAACTACAAACAAAGTAGAGACGAGTATTCACCATGTTAGCCAGGCTGATCTCAAACTCCTGACCTCAGGTGATTAGGAGTTCAAGACCAGCCTCAGTCTCCCAAAGTGCTAGAATTACAGGCATGAGCCACTGCACCCGGCCTCATTTTCTTCCTTTCCTTCTCCATTTCATTGCTCCTTTTAAATTTTTAAAGATAATTTTTTAAAAAATTGTTTTTAATGTATCTATGTTTGAGACGGGGTCTCACTCTGTCACCCAAGCTGGAGTGCAGTGACACACTTACGGCTCATGGCTCACTGCAGCCTCTGTCTCTTTGGGTCAAGCAATCCTCTCACCTCAGCCTCCCTAGTAGCTGGGAGCACCATAAAGTCTGGCTAATTTTTGTATTTTTTGTAGAGACAGGGTTTCGCCTTGTTGCCTAGGCTGGTGTTGAACTGCTGGGCTCAAGCCATCTGTCCACCTTGGCCTCCCAAAGTGTTGGAATTACAGGTGGGAGCCACCACACCTGGACTTTTTGTTTTGTTTTGTTTTTGTTTTTGTTTTTGTTTTTGTTTTTGTTTTTGTCTTGACAGAGTCTTGCTCTGTCACCAGGCTGGAGTGCAGTGGTGCCATCTCTGCTCACTGCAACCTCTGCCTTCCAGGTTCAAGTGATTCCCCTGCCTCAGCCTCTCAAGTAGCTGGGACTACAGGCATGCACCACCACGCCTGGGTAATTTTTTTGTATTTTAGTAGAGGTGGGGTTTCACCATGTTGGTCAGGATGGTCTCGATCTCCTGACCTTGTGATCCACCTGTCTCAGCCTCCCAAAGTGCTGGGACTACAGGCATGAGCTACCATGCCCAGCCGCACCTGGCCTTTTTTTAGAGACAGGGTCTGACTCTGTCACCTAGGCTGGAGTGCAGTGGTATAATCATAGTTCACTACAGCCTCAAACTCCTGAGCTGAAGCAATTCTCCTGCCTCAGCCTCCCAAGTAACTGGGACTAGAAGAGTGTGCCACCATGCCCAGCTATTTTTTTTAATTTTTTTTTTTTTTTGTAGAGACGGGGTCTTGCTATGTTACCCAGGCTGGCCTCAAACTCCTGAGCTTAAGTGATCCTTCTGCCTCACCCTCCCAAAGTGCTGAAATTATAGGCATGAGCCACCATGCCTAGCCCATTTCACTGCTCCTACATCAGGATATTTTCAGCTGCAGGTAACAGAGACCCTAGGAATGGCTTTAAATAATAAAGATATTTCATTATCTCATATAATGAGTAGTCTGAACACGCATGGTTTCAGGGTTGATTTGGCAGCCCAAACATGTCACAGGCTGCATCTCTCCAATTTTTGGCTCTTCGGTCATGAGATGGCTGCTGCAGCTCCAAATACATTCTCACTTCAGTATCCCAAACAGAAGAAGAGAAGGACAACAGCAACAGAGCGCTTTCCATACCTGATTAATTCATTGGTTGGAACTGGGTCACACCTAGCTACAAAAAAGGCTGGAAAGGCAAGAATTTGGCAAAAAAGAACAGAGAGCAGTGATTGGCTTATACCAGGGGCGTCATCTCCTGGGGATGGGCATGCTGCTGCCCAAAGCTAAATCAGGGCTTTGTTAGCAAGGAAAAAGTGGGCCATCTTCTAAGATTCACCTTCCCAGCAAAGAGAATCAATGGGCCTGGCTTAGGTCACCGTGTTGGAGTCACCATGCATGATTGAAACATAATCTTCCAAAAGGGGAAGCAGAATTCTGGGGCTAGAAGAAGAGAGACAGAAGCTGAGTGCAGAAAAGACATCTTTACCTCCTTCAACCACTGGTCATTTCAAATATTGGAGAGTATCGCAACCTAGCCAGGACAGGTTATATCATTTGTGGGAACCAGTGCAAATAAAATGCAGGACCCATGGTTCAAAAGTTAAGAATTTCAAGCACAGAGCCCTTCTGGACACAGAGTCCTGTGTGACTGCACAGGTCACAAGCCCATGAAGCCAGCCCTGGGCCTAGCCCAGAACTGGAGTGATTGCCCCAAGGAGAGTAAGCCTTGCTGGGGTGTTTCGGGGTCTGTTTTGTTATAAAATTGGGTTAAATCATTAATTGATGGTAAGGAAAGCTGAGGTTTATATTGTTATAATTAACATGTGTCCAGCCCTTTGTACAAACACTGTTAAAGGGTCAAGAAAAGAGGTGATCAAAGCCCTCTGTGTGTATAACCCTAGGCAGAGGCAGGGTTCCGAGAAGACAGAGCTATCCGGAGGCTTCCAGTCTACTCCAACTATCAGAGTAAGGGGGATGGTGAGTTAGTTTTATTCCTTATGCCCATTCAAACTTGGCAATTTCAGTCTATTACTTAATCATCACAGTGGCCCTGTGTGACTTAAAGTATTATATCCATCTTATAGATGAGGTCACTGGGGCTCAGAGAGGTCCATGATCATCCATGGTATATGATCAAACTGGGATTGGAAGCCAGGCAGTCTGAATCCTTGCATCCATGTTTATCAGCACTGTGTGTCATTGAACAAATCTAACAGGGCTGGGGAAATTGTAAGAAGTTGTCTTATAATAGATGAGATGACACAGACATAAAGGGGCTTTTAACTTGAAGGGCTTAGAGTCCTAAAGGCCATGAAGTTTTTTGGTTTGTTGTTGTTGTTGTTGTTGTTTTTCTTTCTTTCTTTCTTTTTTGTCTTTTTTTTGAGATTGAGTCTCACTCTGTTGCCCAGGCTGGAGTGCAGTGGCATGATCTACAACCTCTGCTTCCCGGGTTCAAGCAATTCTCCTGCCTCAGCCTCCTGAGTAGCTGGGACGACAGGTGTGAGCCACCATACCTGGCTAATTTTTGTATTTTTAGTAGTGATGGGGTTTCATCATGTTGACCAGGCTGGTCTCGAACTCCTGACCTCAGGTAATCCACCCATCTCGGCTTCCAAAGCGCTGGGATTACAGGCATGAGCCACCATGCCTGGCCCTATTTTTTTTTTTTTTTTTTTTTTTTTTGACGGAGTTGTGCTCTGTCACCCAGGCTGGAGTGCAGTGGCACGATCTCGGCTCACTGCAGCCTCTGCCTCCCGGGTTCCAGTGATTCTCCTGCCTCAGCCTCCCAAGTAGCTGGGATTACAGACATCCACCACCACACCCGGCTAATTTTTTTGTATTTTTAGTAGAGACGGGGTTTCACCATGTTGGCCAGTCTGGTCTTGAACTCCTGACCTCAGGTGATCTGCCTGCCTCAGCCTCCCAAAATGCTGGGATTTCAGACGTGAGCCACTGCACCCAGCCTATTTTTTCTTTTAATAGAGAAGGAGACTTACTATGTTGCCCAGGCTGGTCTTGAACTCCTGGGCTCAAGCAATCCTCCCACCTCAGCTTCCCAAAGTGGCCATAGAGGTTTGATAAGAATATCATTCCAGCAATACGAATACAGGATGGGTTAGAGCCACAGGGATGTCCGTAGGACATTTGCTAGAGTGCCTGGGCCAGGAAATTTACTTAGTTTTTCTCACAAAGGTGTCTGTCACCCATGGCTGATTTCTGAAATGAATCCACAAGCCAGGAACATTTGTCTAAATACTTTAATTAAATGCATTGTAATATGAAAGGCAGGGTGTAAATAAAGTGTTCCTGTTTACTAAGAAAACAGACTAAGATATTCCAGGTAGCTGAACACACTTTGATAATAAAATTTGAAACAGCTTCTTGGTTTTCATTCTATTTAAAATATTTATGTAGTTAAAAAAATAATTGACTATTTTCTATCTAAATGCAGGAAATGCTGAGACATTTTAAATGAGTAGAGACTGAACATACATAAATAAGCATCCTGTTTCAGCTACAGAATTACAATACTTCTGGGCTGTTCCATTCATACCTCAGCAAACAACCAGTCCAATTCAATTTGGAGAAGAATGCCAGCCTCAAATTCAATTTATTTAATATCTAAGTTTTGTGAAAGTGCTCAGTTAAAGGAGTTATCTCAGTGAAATTAAAACGCTGCTAATCTCATTTCAAAATCAATTTTCTTTCCAGGACAATTCTTGGGAACCTCAAGAATCTCTTGCTTTATATCATAAGGAGTATACATTCAAGAACTGATATCTAAAAGAATAAGTACATTCGTATAAAAAGATTCCTTATAAAATAGGATCTCACAGATAAGGTGCTGTTGAAGCATTTTGCCATTTACTGAAAAGCTGTGTGTTTATTAGCATATCTGAAATACTTGCTAATGGTGGAAGCATTCTCTATGCTTCGATCTTAGACTATGTGGTACAATATACAAATAGTAAATGGAGACAAAGGAAAAATAACTGCCTAAACTCGCAGAGTTCCCCCATTTAAAAAATGTTTACCAGTGAAATGATGTCTGCACAAGATTGTTTTATTGCAGCATTATTTTTAACAGCATAAGATTGGAAACAACGCAAATGCCCATCAATGGGAGAATCATTTAAATGTTGTCATACATCCATACAACAAACCAGATTGCCGTCATGAAAAAATAAGCATGCTCTTTAAGGATAGGGAACAATCTCCAAAGTAAATTAAGTGAAAAATAACAGTGGCTCTGTGTTACCACTTGTGTTAAAATTTAAAAGGAAGAGAAGAAGCAGTTACATATTTCCTTGTATAAGCATAAAATAACTCTGGAATGATACAGGAGAAACTGTTAACAGTGGTTGCTTCCAGAGAGGGAACCAAGGAAGCTGGGTACTGGGGTAGGATGAAGAATTTTTATTGGATGTCCTTTTGTACTCATGTAAATGTGTTATTGTCTATTAAAATACATTTTAAAAGCTTTTTTTAAAAAAAAAAAAGGTAAAATAATAAGGTCAATCATCACTATATTCAATGTGAGGATTACCTGGATCACGTGACAAGCCATCAACTAGACAAATATGTTTCTGACTCTGGGGTTTGGAAATGCTTAGACCAGCCCGGGGACTCCCACATTCTTTCATTTTTCCGCAGTGGAAATGAATGTTGTTTTTAGCGGATGGACAAATACATACAGACATTTGCAAACCTTCAAAGGCCTCTGAGCAGCTCACATTTTCCTGTAATTTTATATAAAATGGGCAGGACCTATTGGAATTCCAGGTCCTTTATGTTCACTGTTGCAGGTGGAAACAAATGGCCTAATACTAGAATACTAGATTTTGTTTTTAATCACTCACTCCCCCAAGAGCCATTCTGTATGCAAATAAAATCCTCTTGATAAATATTCATTCCCTGAATGACCCTTTTTTCTTTTCTTTTTTTTTTTTTTTTTGTCTGAATCATAAAAGCAACATGGCATGATCTGGAAAGCATTAGGGAATGTAAGTGCTGTCATCAGCTGGGAGATTTCATTTTCTAGGATTAATTGAAGTTGCTGCCACCATCTCTACAGCGAGAGTGTCAAAAGTGAGTAATGGACTGATCCCTGCTGGCGAATGGGGTTTCTCAGGATGACAGGCAGAGGATGCTCCTACCGGGCCGTCCCTCCTGGCAGAGGCAGAAACGCTAGCAGCCCCTGGCCAGTAAGTCCATTTCCCTTCTATCTGTTCTGAGATAATGGCATTGCACTGGAATTGAATAGAGTCTGGGGAAGATAAGCACTGACTACCTTAATGGGCATCTAGCCCCCTACTGTGATTGCCCGCAAAGGAAAACAGCATCCCAAGCTCAACTCAGAACCATGGCAATTCTCAGCTGAACCGCTCGGCTGCCCTACTTTCTTTAGTTTTTTTGTTTGTGTACGTTGCTGTTGTTTGCTTTTGTTTCTGCTGCTGTTTTGTAAAGCTGGGGTCTCAACATGTTGCCCAGGCTGATCTTGAACTCCTGGTCTCAAACAATCCTCCCATCTCAGCTTCCCAAACTGCTGGGATTGCAGATGTGAACCACTGTGCTGGGCTATCTTTTAGTTTTTTTTGAGACAGGGTCTCACTGTGTCCAGCTCACTGCAGCCAGAAACTCCTGGGCTCAAGCCATCCTCCTGCCTCAACCTCTCCAGTAGCTGGGACTACAGGTGCACACCATCACGCCTGGCTATTGCTTTTTTTGTTTTGTTTTTGTTTGAGATGGGGTCTCGCTATGTTGCCCAGTCTGCTCTCCAACTCTTGGCCTCCAGTTATCCTCCTGCTTCGGCTTCCCAAAGCGCTAGGATTATAGGCATGAGCCACCATGCCCTGCCGTGAAGTATTTTCTATCCTTGAAATGTGTTAGACAAATTCCTGAGAGCAAACCCCACATATTCAATAACCCTTTACTTTTTCAACAAAGCTTCCCATATATTGGAGCCTCATTTTATCCCCTACCCATGAACTTTAAAAGTGGAAAATCATTTTGTTCTTAAAAAGAGAAACAGTCAGGAAAAGGTAGGGCTCTCAAATGATAGAGCTCAGGGACTCCGACACGTGATTCAATTTGTCGAGCTCAGGCCCAGCCCCGCGAGGAGCTGAGTCGGGGCTGGCGTGCTGGAGGGGCGGTCAGAGCTGCAGCCACTGAAGCCACGACTACGGAAAAGCATCTCCTCTTGGGCCGTGGGGGAAGATGGGGCGCTGGGGGCACACCTGCCAGAACTGCGCGCGGGAGCCGCCTTACCCCACCTTACTCCGCCTTCTCCTCCTTTTCCTCCGGCATCTCCACCGACAGGATCTGCTCGCCCGGCTCCGGCTCCGGGCTCGGGCTCACGCGGATCCTCACCGAGTGCTCCTCGGGCTCGGCCGGCCCCTCCTCCTCTCCCTCTGGCCTCCCAAGGGAGGCAGGTGGTAGAGAGCGCGGTGGAGGCCCCGGGGGCTCGGGGGGCGTCCGGGGCGCGGGTGGGTCGGGAGCGGCCTCCTTTGGGGGCGTGCGCTGGTCTGGGGCAGCCGAACCTTCCTCTCCCTTGGCGTCTTGCGAGCTCTTGGCCTGGAATCGAGAAAGGGTGACTCGTGAGGCACAGACTCTCGGAGGGGTCTTGGAAGGGTCTTGGACACCTCCCTGTTCCAGCCTTTTTGGACTCCCAAAGAGGACAGTGGAACACACAGCGGGTGAAATCTAGTGGGTGGGGTGGAGCCGCATCGGCGTTATTTAGGAGAAACAAAATACATTATGGGGAAGTGTACAGATTAAAAGTCCCGGCTGGATTTCGTAGAAAGTCTTGGGATGTCTTAGATCTAGGCTGTGGGGCTGGAAGCTGGGGTGAGGCTGTTGTTTCAAGTGCTGGGCCCGTCCCACGAGCTATTGAAGCAAGCCAGGCAGTGACTCTGAGGGAGTACCCGCAAGGCCTCTGCAAAGGCTGAACCATCTGTTACCAGGGATGGGCACTCCTGGAGTGGATGAGAAAAACTCCAAGCAAACAGGGTAAAAAGTGATGAGGGGAGAGGCTGCTGGGGCTGGGCCCCCTTTCTGGAAGGTCTCAAAGGTTGAGATCCTCAGGGATCGCCTGCGGCTGGGTACGCCTGCTACTGGGCTGCGCTGATCCCGTGTGTGGGGACTTGATGGATACCTCCAGCCTCCAGCCTGTGCTGCTTCCCACAAACGATGGCCATGGTCTTCGCATCAGTAGGGGACTGGGTAATTAAACCAAGTCTTTGTGGATACCTGTGGCCACTCCCACTCTGCCTGACCCCATCTCTGCACGGAAGGAAACTGGAGAGGGAGCAGCCCCCAGAGGAGACCAGAGTGGTCCTCAGCTGCCCAAGACCTGTGTGAAGTGGTGCTTGTGAGTTTCAAGTGACAGCAGTCAACGTCCTTGTGCGGAGAGACCTGCGCCATTTGCTCAAGTCGTAGGATATTGAAGGAAAGGAATGGAGAGGGGGCAGCCAAAATGCTCCAAGAACACAAGGCCTCTACTGGGACATGCTTCTCCCTCTGTCTCAGTGTTTCCCTATGTTTTGGTGCCCCTGTCCCACCCTCCCCTGTCCATCCTAAACTCTATTTTTTGTTTGTTTTTTTTCCTTCCTTCCTTCCTTCCTTCCACGGAGTCTTGCTCTGCCACCCAGGATGGAGTGCAGTGGTGTGATCTCAGCTCACTGCAACCTCTGCCTCCCAGGTTCAAGCGATTCTTCTGCCTCAGCCTCCCGAGTAGCTGGGATTACAGGTGCGTGCCACCACGCCTGGCTACGTTTTTGTATCTTTAGTAGAGACGGGGTTTTACCATGTTGGTTAGGCTGGTCTTGAACTCCTGACCTCAAGTGATCTGCTCACCTTGGCCTCCCAAAGTGCTGGGATTACAGGTGTGAGCCACCTGCGCCCGGCCCACCCTAAACTCTTGACAATGCATTTCCAGGGCAGGATGCTCAGACGGTGAGCATTGTGGGACTTCCTGAAGCATGGTCCTATGGCTGGAACCAGCAGCTCATGGGAAGTTAGAAAAGTGCTTTGCTGTGTTCAATCTGCTTTTCTAAAAGGCCTCCAAGGTATCCTGCTCGATCTTTACGACCTCATGAGGCAACCCTCAGTAATCCAAGTCTCAGAAAGCTTGAGGGGCTTCCTGGGTCATGGAGCTAGTGGGTGACGGAGCTGGGATTTGGATTTGTGTCTCTGAATGTCTAGTTAAGAGCTCCCTGCACTCTGCTATTCTGCCCTGGTTGTGCTGATTTGGAAGGGAAGTGCCTTTTAATGCAACAGTCATGCAAATCTAATTCCCATCTTAAAGCTGCCTTGCTGAAGAGCTACCACTTAGGAGCCACAAGCCCACCCCAGCTGAAGCTCTCGGTGTACTGAGGGCACCCTTGGGGTTCCTGTCTAGTCAGCCCTCACAGCAGCCAGCACTGAAGACCCCCACTTGCCAGCTCCACCTTGACCTTGACAGTTTGTGAGCCAGGCCATCACATCTTTCCTCAGTCTGGGGCCATTGGTGGCTGTATCTGGAGAATATCTTGGCACCCCAAATGGCTTTGATGTCACTCACCATACTTCTGCTGTCAAACAACCTCTGGATGGGTCTCCTGGACTCTGACACCAGGCTGGATTGAGACTGAGTTCACTGGGCTCCTTTGAACTCTGCTGTGTGGACTGTTAAGCCCAGTCTGCCTAACCCCAGGCCCTCTCCAGATCCCCAGCAGCCTTCCTAAAGGACAGCCGTGAACAGACACAATTAGTGTAATCATTCTACTTGGTGTTCTTGGCTTTGGTCACAGAAAAAAGTCCCAGAACTAATTTTAGTGTCCCCCATAGATTTATGGGGGTGGGGATATTTGGCACTGTGCCTGTGTGAGAGGTTTTTACTTTCAAATTTTTATTTTTCATTTTTTGAGACAGGGTCTCACTCTGTCACCCAGGCTGGAGTGCAGTGGTGCAATCATAGCTCACTGCAGTCTCGATTTCCTGGGCTCAAGTGATGCTCCCAACTCAGCCTTCCAAGGAGCTAGGACCACAGGTGTGTGCCACTAAGCCTGGCTAATTAAAAACAAAAAAAGAAAAAATTTGTAGAGACAAGTTCTCGTTATGTTGCCCAGGCTGGTCTTGAAATCCTGGCCTGAAGAGATCCTCCTGCCTTGGCCTCCCAAGGTGCTGGGATTACAAGTGTGAGCTACCATGCCTGACCCAAATATCTTAAATTGTCACAGACACAGTATTAAATATGAGGACACACTGTCTTCTGGGGATGGACACTTGCTTCTCACACCCTCTCCTCTAACCTCTGCAACAGTATCAAGACTGCCTTTTAGAGATCCTGCTCCCAGCCTACTCTCAGTCCAGGGGCGGATATGTGACCCAGGCCTCTTTGGAGCACCATAGTGCCCTGACCACACCGAATGGCTCAAGAATTGGCATGTGACCCAATTCTGTCCAATGACTGGAACTTTTGCTAGAATCCCTGGGAGAGAGGTGCTTTCTTTCTTTTGGAGTTGCTATGCCAGGAGGGTGTCATCCTAAAACTCTTGAGAACCTGCCTGGAGATAAAACCCTCACTGAATAAAGCAGAGATGACACAATGGGAAACCTCTTCCTGCTGGCATCATTCGGGCTTTTGGATCCAGGCTTGCCTGAACTTTTCGATTACTTGACCCCTAATTCCCATTTTTCTCAAGCTAATTTGAGCTTGCACTCTGTCACTGGTAGCCAAATGAGCCCTGACTGATAGTAAAAGGAGGGGGAAGACCCTAAAACTAAATGTGTGGCCCACTCTTGGAGACCCCTCGGCCTTCTCCCTGGCATATATCCGAAATGGACGTGGTGACTGGGTTCCCAACCACATTACCTGTTCCAGCAACTCTTGCTGCTTTGCAGCCGCCTCCAGCGCAGCCAGTTCTTTGAGCCGGGCCCGGAGGTGAGCAAGTTTGCCGCCTTTTGCCCCCTTGCCACCCGTCTTTCCTGTCATAGCGAGGGCAGCGCTGAAGAGCTTTGGGGTGCCCGCCCGGGGCGGAAGGATCAGCACACTCTTCTCCTCCTTGGGCTTATTGTTGTTTCTCAGCATGCGCCTGGAAGAAAGCAGCATCCACTTACATCACAGACGCACTCTGGGGGAAAAGAAAGGCTCGCTTGTGCAGCCTCCTTTAAGCTGGAGCTGTGTAGTGGTGGTGATTTTGGCTGGTGATTGTAGAGAGCTTTTCCTGGGCCAAGCGTCGTGTTAAGTACTTTATGCATTGCATCTCATCGAAGGATCAGAACAACTGTAATGAGGTGGGTTTTACTGTCTGTTGTACCTTAGAGATGAGGAAAGTGACGCTCAGAGAGGTTGAATAACTTGTCTGAGGTCACACAGCTAGGAAATTCTTCTCTTTCCTTCCTTTCTGTCTCTCTCTCTCTCTCCTCTCTCTTCTGTCTTCTCTCTCCCCTCTCGTCTTCTCTTCCTCTCTCTCTCTCTCTGTCTCTCTCTCTCACAGGGTCTGGCTGTGTCACCCAGGCAGGAGTGCAGTGGCGTGATCATGACTTACTGCAGCCTTGACCTCCACGGCTCAAGCGATCCTCCCACCTGAGTAGCTGGAACTACAGGTATGCACCGCCACAATTTATCATTTTGTAGAGACAGGGCTTCGCCATGTTGCCCAGGCTGGTCTCAAACTCCTGGGCTCAAGCGATCTACCCGCCTTGGCCTCCCAAAGTGTTGAAATTACAGGTGTGAGGCACTGCGTCTGGCCTCTTTCTTTTTTTTAACCAGCAGAAGACTTAGGAAATCCTGAAGGACACTTTCACATGGGGAACTGGGAATAAGATGCCCAGGTGGAAAAGGAACCAAAGCTCTTTCCTTCTCCTTCTGCTTCACTGTCGCCTCCCCCTCGTCAACATCACAATTATCAGCATTTATTGAGTGTCTATATGTGCCAGGCCCTCTGCTCCATCCTTTGCAGGCACCCTTCAATGGCCCCTATTACCCCCTTCCTGGTGTTCACACCTCTGTGTGGTCCCCTTCCCTTGAGGATGGGTGGGGTATGTGTCTTGCTTTTAAACAATCGAATACAACAAGGGCTATCACTGGTGGAATATGTCACACAGGATTGTGATCTCTGTCTTTCAAGGGGACTCTCCCTTGCTGACTTTATTTATTTTTTATTTGATTTTTATTTTAAGTAATAGAGACGGGGTCTCCCTATGTTGCTCAGGCTGGTCTTGAACTGCTGGGCTCAAGCAATCCTCCTGCCATGGCCTGGCAAAGTGCTGGGATTACAGGCATGAGCCACAGTGCCTTGATGTAGGGAGCAGCCAGCTGTGTTGGAGAAGGCCCACATGGCAAGGACCTGAGGCCAGCCACTGGCCAATTGCCAGTGGGAACTGGGGCCCCAGTCCTACAACCCCAAGGAACTGAATTACACCAACAGCCATGTGATCCTGGAAGTGGGTCCTTCCCCGATCCAGACTTGAGATGAGAGCCTGCTCTGGAAGACATCTTGATGACAATCTTGCAGAGGACCTAGCTAAGCCATGTCCGGACTTCTAACCCACAGAAACTGAGATCGCAAATGTGTGATTTTAAACAGCTAAATTTGTGGTAATACTGTTATGCTAATACATACTCTCTCATTTAAGTCTCACAACAATCCCCATAAGTAGGTCTTATTATTCATCCTCATTTCCAAATGAGGGTATAGAAGTTCAGAGGGGGTGAGTAACTTTCCCAAGGCCACACAGCTAAGAAGTGGCAAAGCTAGAATTCAAACCCACACTTCTGACCCCAGTGCCCCAGATATTAATGATTACAAAGCAACATTACATCATTATCTTCCTGGACGCTGACAAATACCCCTGTGACATGGAAAGGGCTGAGATTATTGTGCCTCTGACAGTTGGGGAAATTGAGGCTCAGAGCAGGGGGAGTGACGTGTCCAAGGTTACCAGGAAGTGGCAAAAGCAGAATTGCCACCCACATCTAATGGCATGTACCACCCTGTTTCTCTAGATAAGGGTAGATTTTCCATCAAAGAGAGCCCTAGCTTTTTACTGGCAATTTTTCACACTACAAACATGCGGTGAGCAGTTTGTTTCAAGAACAAATGAATTCTGCCTGCAACCAGCAGGCCTAGACAATAATTGGCAAATTCATTCATCGAGGCTCCAGCAAAACTTGTTTGTTTAAGAATGAGGCCATTACTGGCTGCTTATCTAATCAGAGGCAATGGGTTTAAATTGTGCATGTTGATATTAATTGCCCAAGATTTGCATTTCTAGCTGGAGATCCCCCAGGAGAACACAAACATGATAATTCACCAGACGCCTCTGACACGCGCCAGCTCGGCACTGTCCCCCATGTTATTTGAGTCCATAATTCATGATGTGACAGCCCACAGGAAGGCTGAGGGTGCTGTGAAAATGAACTATCTTTTTCTTTCTAACAAAATAACTATTTATAGGACCTTTGCTGATTGCTAATAGCTGTCTCTGTTTGGAAACATTGAGCTGGCTTCTGGGGCATTTCCAGATTAGGGAAATTTGTCCTCATTTTCTGATGATGTCTGCTTCCCTGTAACTGAGATTGAGCAATCAGCCTGGAGCGAGTGACCCACATAAGACCTCTTCATCCTCTTTCTTGGAGTGGTCGAGCCAGAGATCTCAGCACTTCATTTCTTTGGGGACCCAGGTACCCCATCTGCAAAGCAGGGAGCTTGGACAGAATCCCACACGTGGCCTTCACCAACTCAGATGTCCCCGGGACTGTGGTTCTCAGACAGTGTATCTCCCCTGACGAGCAGAGCTCATACACAATCCCCTGCCTCTCTGGTCAAGCTGGCCTGGCTAGCAAACAACCACTCATGGCTGGGACCCCCATTCCCACGCCCCCCCATGTTGCTGTGAGGCCTGTTAGCCCCATTCCTTCACCTCGCTGCCTCTCACCCACACTTCAGCCTTCTCAGTGTGGACACAGGTGCACAGGCACTGTCAGGAATGGGGGCCTCTGCACGGCTCTTGGGAGGTGCCTTTGGGGTCCCATCTGATTTGCCAAACTCTTGCCTAACCCACTCAGCGGGATGGGTAACAGCTAAAAGCATGGCTTTCCTGAGTTTTGCTTCTCCTGGTGGGGGTGGGGGCAAGAAGAGAGGGTGGGAAGACCTGGTACCAGTTTTCAGTCATAAGCAGTTGAATCTCATGATTTGTAGTAATTATGTCCTATAAGATCTCTGCGAACACTGAATTAGCAAATACGGAAACATTGTTCCTAGGGGAAATACAAGGCTAGATTCCTACAGATCTCCCATCACAACATTCATCAACCATAATACATAAACTTGGCCAGGCGTGGTGGCTCACACATAGACCCAGAACACTGGAAGGCCAAGGGGGAGGGTTCTTGAGCCCAGGAGTTCGAGGCTGCATGAGCTATGATCATGTCACTGCACTCCAGCCTGGGTGAAAGAGCACGACCCTGTCTCTAAAATTAATAGTAACAAACTTGTCTTATGTGTGTTTCTTTTTAAAGACATTATTATTATTATTATTATTATTATTATTATTATTATTATTTTGAGACAGAGTCTCACTTTGTTGCCCAGGCTGCAGTACAGTGGTGTGATCTTGGCTCACTGCAACCTCCGCCTCCCAGGTTCAAGCCATTTTCCCTACTCAGCCTCCTGGGTAGCTGGGATTATAGGTGCCCACCACCGCGCCTGGCTAATTTTTGTAGTTTTAGTAGAGATGGGGTTTCACCATGTTGGCCAGGCTGGTCTCAAACTCCTGACCTCAGGTGATCCGCCCGCCTCAGCCTCCCAAAGTGCTGGGACTACAGGCATGAGCCACTGTGCCAGCTAAAGGCATCTTATTAAATATAGATTGTTGTTTTATTAACATTGAACACACAGCCAATAGCACTGTAATTCATGCCCGAATGAAACTTATCTAACACACATATTTTCTGTGTAAGGCACATCTGTGCTTAGGAACACGAGACAGCACTTCAGTGCTATGCTGGGGGGCCATTTTAAACAGTGCAATCACCAACAAAAAGCACAAAAATGAAAAAAAAAAAAAGAGTGGCATTAAATGGACCATAAAAAGACACGTCTTTGCAGTACAAGAGCTAAAACCACAAGACAGAACTGGGACTTCAGCGGGGAGCGTGCACTTGGGGTGACTCAAGTATTTTGCTGCTCTGGGCATGTCCTTGAATGACCACAAAAGCCTGTTAGTATTGATCTTGGCGTTACGAGTCCATTTCAGTGAGGAGGCGACTTTGCAAATATGGAGTCCATGAATCACAAGGGTCCACTCTATCTCCCTGTCCCTCCGGAGAGGAGGCACTGGCACGCACCACTGATGTGGTGGGGAACGTGGGGAGATTTTCTGGGAGAAATTTAGATAGACGGGGTTTTGGAAGGGCCCAGTGGGTCCCTTGAGAGCAACCAGGTAAGGTGAGTTTTGGGGCAGCTTCCTTCCCCAGGGGACCTCAGTGTCTTGTGTGCATGATGCTTGGACATTAACACTACATCCTTTTACCTCGAAGCTGCCAAAGGGCTGCTGTGAAAACCTAAGGCACAAGTCACTCCTCTGTGTAAAACTCTCCATGGCGCCCATCTTCCTCTGAGGTCCGACCGAATGTCTTCCCCTAGACTCCTCTGATCCCATACCAAGCTATGCTAATTTTCTTGCTGTTGTGCCACCCACACACTAAGCCTGCTCCTCCCCAGGGCCTCTGCACATGCTGTTCCCTCTGCCCAGAATGCTGTACCCAGCCATCAGTCCTCCCAGCTCACTCCTTTGCTTTGTGCAGGTCTCGTTGAAATGCCACCTGCTCAGAGCAGCTTCCCCAACCAGCTTATCTCAGGCAGCTCTCTGTCACTTCCCACTCCTCCCGTGGCTTTGTGTTTCCTCATAGCCAGACACATCATATCATCACTCATCTTTCCATTGTCGGTTCCCTGACTAGAATGTGAGTTTTGTTTGGTCCCTACTCTGTCCCCAGAACTCAGCACTGTGTACTCGATACATCACTGTGCTGTAGGAATGGATGCTGGTGAGTTACTTCCCTTTGTTATGACAGCTCTCTGTGCAGTTAATTTATGGTGTCATTGTATAGAATGAAGGGGAAAATAAGAATGTGTGATACAAGACAAGGAGGAAAACCCAGATATGTGGATTAAAAAGGTTTTAGCCAATTGAAAAATTATAGGGTGAATCTGATGGCTACAGAGGAACAATTGCTTATTTATCTTAGAGACAGGGTCTTGCTCTGTCACCCAGGCTGGAGTGCAGTGGCATGATCATAACTCATTGTAACCTTAAATATCTGGGCTGAAATGATCCTCCCACCTCAGCCTCCTAAAGTGCTGGGATTACAATCATGCGCCACTGTGCCCGGCATGAAGTGATCATTATTAACATGCACTGAGCTCTCTTGTATGACAGGCACCCCACCGGAGACATTCCTGCACACTATTTAATTTTCACAGCAGCAGGCCAGGCACAGTGGCTCACACCTGTAATCCCAGCACTTTGGGAGGCCAAAGCGGGCAGATCACCTGAGGTCAGGAATCCCAGACCAGCCTGGTCAACATGGTGAAACCTCATCTCTACTTAAAATACAAAAATTAGCGGGGTGTGGTGGCACGTGCCTGTAGTCCCAGCTATTGGGGAGGCTGAGGCAGGAGAATCGAATTGCTTGAACCCAGGAGGCAGAGGTTACAGCGAGCCAGCATTGTGCCACTGCACTCCAGCCTTGGCGACAAAGCAAGACTCCATCTCAAAAAAAAAAAAAAAAAAAGTTTACAGCAGCAAAGTAGAGGTTATGACCTTTATTTTACATAGGAGACAACTGAGACCAGAAAAGTTAAACAACTTTCTCAAAGTCACACAGCCAGCACCTCATATGGAAGGGATCTGAGCCCCGCCAGCCTCCCAGACCTATTGTGGGGTTCCTGACACACTACGTTGCCTGTCGCTCAATTTGAAACCTGATCTTAAGGGTTTGAAAATAAAAACTGGCTTTTCTAAAAAGAATGACCTGTTCCCCAACAATGCAAAATACAGATGCACAAGGTTATTCGTTGCACCACTGTTTGTAATTGCAAAATTGTGGAAATACCCTGAATGTCCATTTACAGGAATGTTCTGCCACTGTGGAAAGGAATGAGGAAGCTGACTCTGCACTGATAGACAATGATTTCCGGGTTTTGTCGTCATGCGGAAACAAAGCAAAGTACAAGAATCTACAGCATGCCACATTTTGTGTAAGAAAGAAGAAGAAATAAGAAAATGTTTGGGGTGGGTGTGGTGGCTCACACCTGTAATCTCAGAATTTTGGGAGGCAGAAGCGGACAGATCACCTGAGGTCAGAAGTTCGAGACAAGCCTGGCCAACATGGCAAAGCCCCATCTCTACTAAAAATACACAAATTAGCTGGGCATGGTGGCGGATGCCTGTAATCCCAGCTACTCAGGAGGCTGAGGCAGGAGAATCGCTTGAACCCGGGAGGTGGAGGTTGCAGTGAGCCAAGATCTAACCACTGCACTCCAGCCCAGGCTACAGAACAAGACTTCATCTCAAAAACGAAAAAAAGAAAATGTTTGTGGACTTGTCTATTTTTGCAAAAGTAAGCAGAGGAAAGAAAAGGCAGAAATTGATGCGACGAGTCATGTAATAATGGGGGTTGCAGTCAGGGGGCAATGGGGACAGGGAGAGTTGGGACGTTTTTCTGAATGCCCCATTTTGCAGAGTGTTGACCTTCAGGAACATGTTAATGTTCTACATACTTAAAACAAGAAAAAGTCAACAAAGATCAGGGTGGCAGGAGCCCTAAATGGAATGTAAACTGCAACAAGTGAACCTACCTGTATTTCAAATGAATAAAGTAACCACATTAAAGAGTGGAGGAGGAAGAGAAGGACTCCAGATGACTTTGAACATAACACTTACATCATATATACTCGGGCTAAACACAAAAGAACTGCATCCAGTACTGAAGTCTACCTAGAAGCCTTACTTTTTGTTTTTACAGTGACATGGGCTGGAAATTCCGAAATGAACTTCTCTGTATTGCTCAGTGTTGGAGAAGATCTTGATTTACAAGTATGAAAAGGGAGAATATTAGAATGAATTCTAATATGTGGTGGCAGGGCACGGTGGCTCACTCCTGTAATCCCAGCAACTTTGGGAGGCCAACGCAGGTGGATCACCTGAGGTCAGGAGTTCGAGACCAGTCTAGCCAACATGGTGAAACCCCATCTCTGCTGAAAATACAAAAATTAGCCAGGCGTGTAATTCCAGCAGAGGTTGCAGTGAGCTGAGATGGCACCACTGCACTCCAGCCTGGGTAACAAGAGTGAAACTCCATCTTAAAAAAAAAAAAAAAAGAATGAATTTTGTGGTGCTGGATTGAAATTGTTTTATAGATAATCAGTAGAATAGACAGAAAAACTGAAGTTGGCATATATATGTATATGTGTGTGTGTATTTTATATATACATAATATATTATATATGTATTTTATATATATATATTTGTATTTATACATCCTGGTGTGTATGTGAGTATGTTTCTTGGTTCTGCCTGCTGCAGAGGCCTAGTAGCACTCCAGTAGCAATGACTGCTCCTATGACTCAGATCTTGGTTTCTAAAAACCATCCCCCAGTAAAAGGAATCAAGGCTGCTTGGAGAAATGGCCATTTCCAGGATACTGCAAGGGAAGTACAAGATGAACCAGGGCATCTGGTTGTGGCTTGCTGTTCCTTGAGTAAGGAAGGAAGTGCTAAAGTATGACAGAGATATCACAAAGTCACAAACGAGCCACCTTGAAAAAGTGCCCACTGGCCAAACTGGACCAATTTGAGCATCAAAATAATGATTGTTAACAGAGTATTCATGGAATCAAGTAAATCCATGCCTATATACATTGAGAAATGAATAAACAAATGGGAGAGAAGAGAAAGCTCTTCCATACAGCTGACTGCCAGCTAATAATCAAGGAAGGAGTGGAGTTACAAAATTACCATTTTATGACTATCATAGCAATCTCTGTAACTATCATAGCGAGGAACCATCAAAGGATGCTAAAAGCAGTGGGTAAAAGTTTGATGTGGAACAGGATATCCTCATAGCCTGAAGGTGACTACCCACTAATTACTTAGGAATTAGGTTTAAGGGAAAATAGGTTTACAGTACAGAAACCTTAACCAAGTAATCAAAGTAAAAATCATCGATGTTGGAAGTAAATGGCATAATGCACCTCTCGATACATTTGCTGCAGAAGTTCTGAGTTCTTCCTGCCAAAAATGCAGACTCTAATGGTAATCACGAGAAAACATCAGACGAACCCCAACTGAGGGGCATTCTGTAAAATAACTGGCCTGTATGGGCTGGGTGCGGTGGCTCACGCCTGTAATCCCAGCACTTTGGGAGGCCGAGGGGGGTGGATCACGAGGTCAGGAGTTTCAGACCAGACTGACCAACATGGTGAAACCCTGTCTCTACTAAAAATACAAAAATTAGCCGGGCGTGGTGGTGTGCACCTGTAATCCCAGCTACTCAGGAGGCTGAGGCAGGAGAATTGCTTGAATCCAGGAGGCAGAGGTTGCAGTGAGCCAAGATTGTGCCACGGCACTCCAGCCTGGGCGACAGAGCAAGACTCTGTCTCTAAATAAATAAATAAATAAATAAATAAAATAAATGGCCTGTATGCTTAAAAGAAGTCCAAGTCACTAAAGGTTGGAAAAGCCTGAGGAGCTATCCCAGATCAAGGAAGACTAAGAATACTCTGCACCTTAATTACAATATGTGATCCTAGACTTGATTCAGGAATGGAAAAGAAGAAAATGTACAAAGGATACTGTTAAAGAATTAGCAAAATCTGAAGATGGATTACGAATGAGATAATAGTGTTGTTTCAATACGAAATTTCCTTATTTTAATGAAGGTACTAGGCCAGGCATAGTGGCTCACACCTCTAATCCCAGCACTTTGGGAGGTCAGAGCAGATCATGTGAGCCCAGGAGTCTGATACCAGCCTGGGCAACATAGTGAGACCCCCAGCTCTAGAAAAAATTTTAAAAATTAGCCGGGAATGGTGGTACGTGCCTATAGTTCCAGCTACATGGGAGGCTGAGGCAGGAGGATCACTCACTTGAACCTACGAGGTTGAGGCTGTAGTGAGTCATGATCGCTCCACTGCACTCCAGCCTGGGTGACAGAGCAAGACGTCATCTCAAAAAAAAAAAAAAAAAAAAAAAAAAGATAAAGGTACTGTGGTTATGTAAGAGAAATTCATTGTCCTTAGCAATTTTTTACTAAATGAAAGAAAAGTTACATACCTGGCTTTCTTCCGGAGTAACTTCTGAGACTCAGGATAATGCACCAAAATCTCATTCAGGTCCTTCTTATCCAGGATGAAGAGATTGGTAAATCCGTGGGCCACTACGTTGGCCGTGCGCCGGTTCCCGCCCCCAACAGCCAGCAAGCTGGGGCAGAGAAGGGAGGAAGGAGACCCTTCAGAGACTGCGGTTTTGGTCACATTCAGATCTTCATTTCCCATGTGTGGAGCACAGTGGTGGCCCCACACAGATGACAGCCTTCCCCCGCCCCCATCCCCGCATACATCAGCAGGTGCCAGTGCTGCATCTACCAAGCTGTAGACACTCGCACTGCCCGCTGGCCGTCTCCTTTCCCAGCCCTTGCCTCAGGCCCCTCACTTTACCCCAGCTGCCTCTGACCTTATTTCTCCAAACACAGATCCAGCTTTCAGCGTCACCAGCACAGATTTCCCATCAGGGCCGCCCAAGACCTGCACTTGCCCCGCCTGGATGATGTACATCTCACGGCCGATCTCCCCCTGAAACAGAGAAGGGACAAGTCCCTCTGTCCATCCCCTAAAGTCACCAGGGAAGCAGCCAGGGCTGGATCCAGAGGCTGGAGGTCCGGCAAGGAGGAACCTAGGCACTGGGGTCCAGCCCTGCCACCACAACTTGGGGTGTTGTGTGGGGGCAGTCACTTCCCTCTCGGGCCTCAGTCTCCCCATCTGTAGACTTGGAGGAGTGACTACCCCATGCCCTCCGTAACTGACAGGGTTGCAGTGGGGGAGTTAGTGATGTCATGGAATGGGAAGTGCCAGCTAACCTGGGAGGTGCCGGTATGATGGAATTCTGCAAACTTCCATTTAGACCCACTGATGGAGGCAGGGCAAATCAGATAGCAGCTCCCACCATCAAATGAGGTCTACACCTGGCACATCTCAGGGGCTCGGGAACCATTTGCTAACTGCGACAGGAATGGGAACAACAATAACGATAGTATTCAAATTGCCTTTTTTTTTTTTTTTGAGATGGAGTCTCGCTCTGTCGCCCAGGCTGGAGTGCAGTGGCATGATCTCAGCTCACTGCAACCTCTGCCTCCTGGGTTCAAGCAATTCTTGTGCTTCAGCCTCCCAAGCAGCTGCGATTACAGGCATCATGCTTCAGCCTCCCGGGTAGCTGCGATTATAGGCATGTGCCTCTGCGCCCGGCTAATTTTTGTATTTTTAGTAGAGACAGGGTTTTGCCACGTTGGCCAGGCTGGTCTCGAATTCCTGGCCTCAAGGGATCTGCCTGCCTTAGCGTCCCAAAGTGCTGAGATTACAGGCATGAGCCACTGTGCCCAGCCCCAAATTGCTTTATGCAGTGTACTACTTATCCTCAACAACCCTCGGAGTCTAGATCACTCTTTGCCCAAGAGCTGGGATCTGAACCCAGACAGTCTGGTTCCAGAGTTCATGGCTGTTATGGGTTGAATTATGTACCCCCTCCCAAATTCATATATTGAAATCCTCATCCCCAGCATCTCAGAATGTGACCTTATTTGGGAATAGGGTCATTGCAGATGTAATTCCTAAAGATGAGGTCCTTCTAGACCTAATCCAATATGACTGGTGTCCTAAAAAAAGGGAAATGTGGACACAAAGACAGGCATAGAGACAAGAGGATGTGAGGAGACACAAAAAAAAACTAGATGACCACCTACAAGCTGAGGAGAGAGGCCACCCAGCTTGTGGTGGAGTTGCATAGTGTCCCACGGCAGCCTGGAAAATGAATACAATGGCCTTAATCCCAAGTTAAACCGAATGCATGCATGAATGAATAGCTTACTTTGGACTGCAATTAGAAACACCTAGTCTGCCACGCGCCTTCCAATCCTCATCCCTTCACGGGCCTTTGTCCTGGCCAGCTACCTGTGAGTCACATGTGTTTAAAAGGGGAAGAGGAGGTCCACAGAAAAAAATAATAATAATAATTAAAAAGGGGGCCGGGTGCAGTGGCTCATGCCTGTAATCCCAGCACTTTGGGAGGCCGAGGCGGGCACACCACCTGAGGTCAGGAGTTCGAGACCAGCCTGGCCAACATGGCGAAACCCTGTCTTTACTATAAATAAAAAAATGAGCTGGGCATGGTGGCATATGCCTGTAATCCCAGCTACTTGGGAGGCTGAGGTAGGAGAAATGCTTGAACTCAGGAGGCGGAGGTTGCAGTGAGCCGAGATAGTGCCACTGCACTCCACCCTGGGAGAGAGAGTGGGACTTGGTCTCAAATAAACAAACAAACAAATAAATAAATAAGGGGTGGGGGGAGTGACCAAGGACAGTAACTGTCACACTTTTGACTTATTTGACAAAAATTTCCTGTGCGTTTCACACATGCATGACCCCCTTAACAAAAAGGAAGAGAGGTTTGCCTCCATGTTTCTGTTTAGTTTGACAAGGGTGAAAGGGTGAGGGGACCCTCACCTCACTAACCAATCCCTGGGGTGTCTCAGAGAGATCGCTGCCGAGCAAAACCAGACAGCAGAGGGCGCCCTTCACACGTGCTCACCAAGTGCTCAATTTAATTTGCAATCACAGACTCTAGATTCACTTTTTCTCATTTAAAGCAAACTCTGCATCACTCACGAAGATAACAGCAACAGTACTGGCACCTGCTGTGTGCCAGGAACAGTGTTAAGCTCTGTATGCACATCTTATTCAGCCCTCACAACCACCCCATGAGGGAGGTACTGTCAACATCCCCGTCTTTATCCATAAGATGAGCAGGACTCAGAGAGGGCAAGCCACTTGCCCAAGGCTGCACAGCCAGGAAGTGGCTCCAATGTCAGGCAAGTCACTCTATTGCTCCCAAACCCCTCTTTGCCCCTAAGTTTGCAGCTTTAAATTCTCAGCCCTCTGAAGCATCATTTTCCCCTCTTCACCCCGGCTCTCTGCTTCCAGAAATTTCACTGCTGCACAGCATATAACCTGGAGGCAGGGACTTTCTTGGGGACGGGGGTTCCCAAGTCTTGCAGAGCCTGCTTGGGTAATGTTTCCCCACGTACGCTTATTAACGGCTTATTATTAACTTATTAACGGCTCTGTGCAAGAGGACTGAAACCTGGGTTCCTGACCCCTCCCCTCACTCACCAAGTGACCTTGATCTCACCTTGAACCCCAAGGACAGGGAGCAGAAAGGGCTCTAGACATTGTCAGGCCCCAGGATTCAACTCCAGATGTTTTCTGGGATCAGAGGGTGAAGCTGAGCAGGGAGGGGGTTCTAGGGTGGGGCAGTGGGGAGTGGTGGGGGCTGTGGCATCAGGAAGGGACACGACGTTCCCCTTTGGGGCAACCCTTCTTCCACCCCAGCTGGCTCTTGCCATTTGGGAAAGTGGACCCAGTGCTGGCAGATTTTCTGTTTTCAGCCAGAAATCTGAATTTTTATACGAAGTCTTCAAACTTTTAAAGGTTGGGGACCAATTCAACATTTTTTAAAAATTAGAAAAAAAAATCCACAGAATACCTGTGTGCTGGATCTTACCCAAAGGCCACCAGTTTGCAACCTCTCCCATCCCTCCTCCTGCCACATTTTCCTGATGGGAAGACGGAGACCCCAGAAGCAGTTCCAGGTACACAGTCAAGGCCCTGCCCCTCTTCAGGCGCTACGGTTTCCCTTTCTGTAAGGTGGGGTGGGAGGGGTCTTTGTCCTGGCCCCCATGGTCCTGTGTCAATGGAACTGAGGAAATGCTTTGCAAAGCCCGAGGCACATGTGTGTTGACTGCATAGAGTCGGCAAAGCCTTCTAATCCGCTCCTGTTCTTGGGTCTGGTCAGGTCACTGCAGCATGAAGCCGCAGATGCTCCTCTCCCTCCCCAACAATCTCACTCTGCCCTGGGCTGGCAGGCACCCCTGCAACTCAGCTCCTTGAAAGCCAGGGGGATTGTGAACCCCAGATCCCGTGGTGGCTGCCGGGCCAGCTCACCTTCTTGCACACATAGTCATTGGGCAGGTAGACAACAGAGCGAAGCCTCTTCAGCATGTCAAAGATCATCTGCCGGTCACAGCCCTGTCCCGGTGAGGAAGGGAAAAGAATGCTGTTTAGAGAAGATTGGGCTTGGAGCCTCCCACAGCCCTGAGGGTGAGGGCACCAAAGGGTGTACCTGAAAGAGTGCGACTTTGCTAACGATGTTGTAGTTCACGTCAATGGCGAGATCCAGCCGCATCTTGTCTGGAAGCTGCACCATCAGCTCTGACTCATCTGTGAACAAGGCCTGGCAAGGGTCAGAGGCAAGGCCGGGCCCCACCCCAGACATACACACAGGCCAAGTGCCTACCTACCGGCTCACCAGGGCACACCATTACCCTGCCGCATGGAACCACTCTAGATTTGTAGTGCACCCTCTCTCACCTCCAGGCCTTTGCCAATACCATTTCCTCTGCCAGGAGCACCCTTGTGCATTTCCCAAACTCCTACTCATTCTTCAGAACACAGCACTAATGTCACCTCCTCCAGGAAGCCTTCCCTGCCTTCCCTTGACATCCCCCGCTCAGCTACTATGTGAGTAGCCCCTGCGCTGTTGCAATTATTGGTCACCTGTGTTCCCACTTCCCTGGAAGGACAACATCAGCAAGAACTAAAGTCTCTGGAGCACTTCTATAAGCCAGGCACCTGTTTTGTTTTTGTTGTTGTTTTTGTTTTTGTTTTGTTGTTGTTGTTTTAGACAGAGTCTCGCTCTGTCACCCAGGCTGGAG
Source organism: Hylobates moloch (assembly GCF_009828535.3). Classification (NCBI taxonomy): domain Eukaryota; kingdom Metazoa; phylum Chordata; class Mammalia; order Primates; family Hylobatidae; genus Hylobates; species Hylobates moloch. The sequence goes on from NW_026652281.1 coordinate 93,464,568, forward strand.
CGCAGTGGCATGATCTTGGTTCACTGCAACCTCTACCTCCCTAGTACAAGTGGTTCTCCTGCCTCAGCCTCCCGAGTTGCTGGGACTACAGGTGCCCACCACCACGCTGGCTAATTTTTTGTATTTTTAGTAGAAACGGGGTTTCGCCATGTTGGCCAGGCTGGTCTCAAACTCCTGACCTCATTTGATCCACCCACCTGAGCCTCCCAAAGTGCTGGGATTCCAGGAGTGAGTCACTGCACCCAGCCAAGCCAGGTACTTTTTAATAGAATGTTTTATAAAGATTATCTCAGTTCTTAGTTTTTATTAAAATAAAATTTTTTAAATACTTTGAACCCTGAAAAGCTAAAAAATTTTTTTTCTTTTAGAGACAAGGTCTCACTATGTTGCCCAAGTTGGTCTGAAAACTCCTGGGCTCAAGCAATCCACCTGCCTCAGCCTCCCAAAGTGCTGGGATTACAGGCATGAGCCACCGCACAGGGACTTATTTTTATTTTTCTGAGACAGGATCTTGCTCTGTCACTCAGGCTAGAGTGCAGTGCAGTGGCACAATCACAACTCACTGCAGCCTCAACTTCCTCAGGCTCAAGCGATCCTCCAGCCTCAGCCTCCTGAGTAGCTGGGACTCACAGAGACACACCAACACACCCAGCTAAATTTTTTACTTTTTGTAGAGATGGGGTTTTGCCATGTAGCCAGGCTGGTCTTGACTCCTGGGCTCAAGTGATCCTCCCGCCTCAGCCTCCCAAAGTGCTGGGATTAAAGGCAAAATTATTTTACTAAATCCTCTAAGCAACCCAAGAGGTGCCCTACTATAATCTCGACTTTATAGATGAGCAAATGGCAGTGACATGCCTGTAGTCTTGTAGCTCGGCAGATAAACTCAGGACTCCAACCTGGCTGTGGAGCTCTAGAGCTGCCTCAAGAGGTCCAGGGCTAAGCCTGCTGTGCCCATCATGGGGCGTGCAATGCCCTGAGAGAAAGCGAGGAGGAGAGAGAGAGGGAGGGAGGGAGAGACAGGGAGGGAGAGAGGAAGGGATAGAGAGTCCTTCTTCTTTTTTTTTTTTTTTTTTTAATTTAAAGTGCACTTCGGCCTCACACCTGTAATCCCAGCACTTTGGGAGCCCAAGGCTGGCTAATCACCTGAGGTCAGGAGTTCGAGACCAGCCTGGCCAACATGGTGAAACCCCGTCTCTACTAATAATACAAAAATGAGCCGGGCATGGTGGCACATGCCTGTAATCCCAGCTATTTGGGAGGCTGAGGTAGGAGAATCGCTTGAACCCAGGTTGCAGTGAGCCGAGATTGCTCCACTGCACTCCAGCCTGGGTGACAGAATGAGACTCCATGTCAAATAAATAAATAAACAAACACACAAACAAACTACACTTCGCTCTTGGATGGGGATGCATTTCAAGGTGGGTGAAGTGAGGGGGGCAGGCACACAGAAGACAAGCCCACCCAAGTCTCCAGGGATCTCATGACAGCCCTGCTAGAGGCACTTTAGGGGCCCCACTGGGCCCCTCTCACACCAATGTTGGGGACACAGCCAAGAGAGGCTCCAGTACTCGGGACCTCAGAGACACAGAGGACAAGGGAGGCACTCCGAAGGCAGGGCACCGGGCACCAGGCAACAGGAGTTGGCTGGGAGCTGGTGGCTGCCAGGGCGTGACCATCTTACCCAGCATGCCTTGCGAGTGCCAGGTGTACTCGTACCAGGTCTTGACACGGTTCTGCACGGACTTGGGGATCTTGTAGAAGTTCATGTACTTCACCGTGCTGTCCATGCAGCTGCGGTAGTAGGTCTGTCCCGCGGTGGCGGCCCCTACCACATCTCTCATCTGGAGGGAAGGGTTGTGGGAGGTCAAGGAAGCCACTGGGTCATGGGGGTGGGGGCTATTCCATGGATTTGGGATGTGTCACTTCACACAGACCACGGGCATGTGCTCCTGGCGGGGCGTTGGGAGCAGGGTAGGCAGATGTCATCACACAGAGAAAGTTTTACTGACGGGAAGTTCTGCCTCCAGTATGGATGTGGGGAAGAGGAAGGGAGGGAGACTGCCAGCCCCTTGGTGGCCTCAGGTCCCTGGGACTACACCATGGGGGAAAGCTCCTTGGGCTGGGCTGATTCTGGTACAACACAGTCCCTGGGTGACAGCGGCCACGTTGTCTGACTCCATGCTGGAGGAAATAGGAAGCCAGTGTGCTGTTCCTCGGGGCGGGGCCCTTCAAAGGTAAATTTGAGAACCCCTGACTGTCACTTCGTGTCTCAACCAGAATGTAAGATGCTGCCCCAGCACACCAGAAACACCAGGGGTTTCTCCCTCGGTCTCTGCAGAAAACCATCCAGCCCAGTGCACCCAGGGGAAGTGACATTTCAAATGATTATGACCTCAGAGAGGGAATAGGGCCGAGTTCACCACCACCCCCTTCAACGCGCAGGGTCCAGTGCTCCAGGCTCCTGACTCTCAGTCTAGTGCTCTTTCCCAGGCTTAATCCAAAAGCAACGGGCACAGAAGGTGACATTTCTGGCAACAGTAGGGGGGGCCCCTGTCAGGTGGAGTGGGAAACCAGGCTGGTGCCCCGATACCTGTCCGATCATCACAGAGAAAGCAAAGATGCCTGTGAAATAATTCAGCAGCTGGAAGACAATTTCAAAGAGTGTCTTGGGGTCAGGCAGCCCCCCGATGGTGATGAGGGTCTTCACAGCAAAGTAGTAACAGCGAATATAACTGGAGAGAGAGGAGAAAGGGAACGTGGGTCATCACAGGCCCCACACTGCCACCCCTGAGCAGTCTGGCTCAGATGCCTTTGATAGATGCATGTTGTGCAAAAGACAGAAACCCTTTACAGCTCATCTATGCAAGAAAAACCACCTCCTGCACATGTAGAGCATGTTGCCGTTTGCAGAGCAGGTTCACAAATGCTATCGGGTATGGTTGTGTCTGTAGGGACATGTTGCCATCCCCATTTACAGATGTGGAAACTGAGGCTCCAGGGGATTGCCAGGAAGAGTTGGCAGGAGGCCAGACCAGGGTCTTCCAACTCCTAATGACTGCGCTCCCTCAATTTCCTTCAGTGTTCCTTCAATTTCCAGTCTTTTCATTTGCTGTCTCCTGCCATATTGGCTTATGAAAAGCAAAAGCAGCATCAAGTTTGGAAGATATCTTGAGGATGACTTTTTCTGACCCACCCCTCCCCGGCGCATCCATTTTCCAGATAGTGAAACTGAGGACCCCAAAGGGAAAGGGCACACCCATGGTCACTAGTTGGTAAGTACAAGAGCTGGGCACTCTCTGCTTCTCTGAGATGTCACCCACCAGCAGTAACCCTCTGACATAGGCTTGTGAACCTTCTGGAAGGGAGGTATGGGGGAGGGTGTCCTACTGTGTGGTAAAAGGCATAGGAAATGCCCCAAGTGCTCTAGTCTGAATGTGTCCCCCGAAATTCAGGTGTTGGAAACTTAATTCCCAGCGCAATGGTGTCAGGAGGTAGGGCCTTTGGGAGCCATTTAGGCCGTGAGGGCTTTGCCCTCACGAATAGATTAAAGCTGTTACAAAAGGTTCTGGTGGAGGGTTTCCACTTCCTTTGGCCCTTCTGCCTTCTGCCATATGAGGACAGCATTCCTCTCCTCTAGTGGACACTGTGGCATTCAAGACACTGTCTTGGAAGCAGAGAGCAGCCCTCACCAGAGGCCAGCACCTTGATCTTGGACTACCCAGCTTCCAGAACAGTGAAAAATAAGTTTCTGTTCTTTATAAGTTAGCCAGTCTCGTGTATTTTACTATAGCGGCTCAAACAGCATGAAGACACCAAGCTTGTGTGTGATTATCACAGAGTAGCTAGGGTCCCTCTCACACCTGTCCACATCTCAGGCTGAGCCCTACCCTGGGTCAGCAAAGGTGAGGTCAGAAGTGCCTAGAGACCAGGCAGTCCCTGTGGGCTTTCCTGCACCAGCTATTTGCGCAGTGTCCTAGATAGAACATGGGCTCCAGACCAGGCTGGCTGGGCTCAGCCATGTGGCTCAGCCACCTTCTAGCTGCATAACGGACACATTTCTCTCTCTCTCCAAGCCTCAGTTTCCTTCTCCATAAGATGGAGATGGCAATAGAATGTCCCTCACAGAAGACCATGAGGACAAAAAGAGATGCTAGAAGACAGCCTGGCACATGGTGGACTCTCAGCAAGGGAGCTGTCAAAGCCTTCACAGCCACTGTTTCCTGCCGTGGAGAACTGAACAGACTCGCCCATATCCTCAAGAAGCTCGTGGTCCAGTGCGGGGACAGGCAGGTAACGTGCAATGCGTGCAGGAAGGAGGAAGCAGAGGCTGCTGGGGAGTGTGGTAGAGGCTCTGCCTCTGAGAGCTGCGGGGCCTTGGGCAGGGCTGCAGGCCGCCCTGCACCTCCACATCACCTGTTGCCTGCAAGTTTCAGAACCCAAAACCGGCCTAGCAAGCCCCCGTCATACTGGTTCTGGCCATCAGAGGGCGCGCGAAGCAGGGTTTAGCGGGACGGAGCAGCACCCCCAACTCTGCAGACCCCTGGGCTGTCCGGGAGCTGGGTGCTTATGCCGCTGGGTCACCAACAGAGAAGGGACATAGGCGCGATGTCCACAAAACTCTGGCTTCACCCCAAACCCTTCCTAGCTGGAGGAATCTTCCAATGACATGCCACACCTTAGGGGCCTCCCTGAAGTCTCCTTGTCCTCCATGCTGTTGGGTCTGTGGGGACCCTCTGTGCTTCAGGTTGGGCAGAACCGGGGCAGGAGAGCACTGGGGCGGGATGCAGGGCCTAGCATTTGTAGGAGCTCGGGACCCTGAGCCCCTGGCACACAGCAAGCACTCCACAAATGCTCGCTTTGTAAAAGTTGTTATTCTTCATGCTGTTGGAATTTCTTAGGAATCCTCCTTCATTACTCGTACTTGGTTCACATGTTGGGGTTCCCTGCAGGACGTCATTTGGGAAGGAGTGTTGCTGCCAAGGAAGCGTGCCCTTCCCACTGCTGGGCAGTTCGAGCTCCTCCCGCAGAGGGCCCTGCAGAAGGAGGTCCCAGACAGCTGTCCCCCTGCCCCACCCCCGCCCTGCTCTGCTTACTCTCCTTTCACCGAGCTGCCCAGTGACGGATGTGCCAGGCTTAGTCCCAGGGAGGAGAGTTCTTAGTTTACTGGGGCACACGCCCCTTTGAGATTCTAGAGAAAGCCAGCTCTGTTTCCCCAGAAAAGCCAACATATACTCAAATTTTAGCTCCAATGTCTGGGGGGTTTGTGATCCCCTAAAATCTCTATACCCCAGGTTATTAACTCCTTTTCTGCCATGCTGGCTTCCCCCTAACAATAGCCATAGCTAGGCACAGGGGCCACTGACTCCTGTTCAGGCCCAGGCTAGACATGCTACACAGATTAATTTATTATTTCTCATAAGAAATCTGGATGTAAGTTACCCCCATTGTGCCTGTGGGAACACTGGGTCTCAGAAAGAGTAAGGTCACAGAGTTCAATTCCATGTAGAAATTGCATTCTCCCCTTTGCATAGAAAGGGCCTTCGAGTCCCCCTCTGCCTCCTTGTGACGGGTTAAGTGAATGAGGAAGTGAATGAATGCATGGTCTAGCCAGGGCTCAGGAGCAGGGCTGTGAATGGGAACGGGTAACAGGGCCACTGGTGACGTGGGGAAGCGTTAGATCTTGACCTCATCCCTGATATTCTCCACCCCACAGTGGCTCTCAGGGACTCCCCTCCTGCCTGCCTGGGCTGCCCTGGCCTCTGGCACATCTCTTTTGAGACAAGGTCTTGCTCTGTCGCCCAGGCTGGAGTGCAGCGATCTGGGCTCACTGCAACCTCCACCTCCCGGGTTCCAGCGATCTTCCCATCTCAGCCTCTTGAGTAGCTGGGATTACAAGCCTGTACCACCATGCCCAAGTAAGTTTTGTATTTTTTTGTAGAGAGGGGGTTTCGCCATATTGCCTAGGCTGGTCTCGAACTTGTGAGCTCAAGCAGTCTGCCTGCCTCAGCCTCCAAAAGTGCCAGGGTTACAGACATGAGCCACCAAAACCAGCCTGGGACATCTCTGTAAAGGCGTGGCTCCCCCTCAGGGCAGGGCTCATGGCAGAAGGCAACGGCCATAGCCATGATGGCTGAGGTTGGGGCATCTATACTGGGAGGGGATGTTCTGAACAATTAATCATTCTACGAAGCCGCCACCTTGGACGCAAGCGACCCACCTGTTCCCACTGGGAGCAAGGGCCTGGGGGTAGACAGCTGGACCACGGGCATTTTGTGTCACAGGGTGAGGCAGGGCACCCTTCGGTGAGTAACTCCCCGCAGGACCTTTCCTTCTTCCGCCTTTTCATCCTCACTACGGCTGACTGAGCACCCACTGTGCCCAGGCACTGAGGCAGGGGTTCAGAGGCATCTACTCCTCAGTCAGCTCTTTAGGGTGGGAGTCCCATTTGCAGCCCCATTTTGCAGGTGAGGGAACTGAGGCCCAGAATAGAGAAGTGGCCTGTCTCTGCTGCCAGGGGGCAGCTCTAGGAGTCACACTTGGGACTCCTCATCCCTCGTCCCTCAAGCTTCCGCTCTGACTCTGCAGGCCCACCCCCCACCCTGTGCTCATCCCTCTTGCGCACACTGCCCTCCCTCCCCTGGGTCAAGCCCGGAGGGTTGGCCTGGAGGGTTTGCTGCTCTCTCTGACACAGCAGGGCCCCTTGCTGGCTGTCTGCTGCCTCCCGTCACTCCCAGTGCACTCTCCCATCAGCGCAAGGGCTGAGCCCTCCCTCTGCTCACTCTCCTGCTTAAGGCTTTTGACAGGGCAGGGGAGAGAGTGTCGCCTTCGACACCATCCAGCCTTAAAATGCATGCCTGTAACTCTAGCACTTTGGCAGGCCAGTCACAGGCGGATAGCTTGAGCTCAGGAAGCCGAGACCAGCCTGGGCCACATGGCAAAACTCCGTATATCCAAAAAATACAAAATTAGCTAGGTGCAGTGGCATGTGCCTGTGGTCCCAGCTACTTGGGAGACTGAGGTGGGGGGATCACTTGAGCCCGTGAGGCGTAGGTTGCAATGAGCCGAGATCATGCCGCTGTACTCCAGTTTGGGCAACAGAGAGCAAGACCCTGTCTCAAAAAATAATAACAATAATAATGGAGGTGGCATATATATGGGAACTCTCTCTACTTTCCAATGGACCTCTCTATAAACTTCAAACCACTTTTAAATAAATTAAGTCTGTTCATTAAAATAATTTTTTAAACTTTTTTTTCTTGCTCTCTGTTGCCTAGGCTGAAGTACAGTGGCGCAATTTTGGCTCACTGCAACCTCCCCCTTCCGGGTTCCAGCGATTCTTCTCCTGCTTCAGCCTCCCAAGTAGCTGGGATAACAAGTGTGCATCACTACGCCTGGCTAATTTTTGTATTTTTAGTAGAGATGTGGTTTCGCCATGTCGACTAGGCTGTTCTCAAATTCTTGGCCTCAAGTGATCTGCCCACCTCGGCCTCCCAAAGTGCTGAGATTACAGGCATGAGTCACTGTATCTGGCTAAAAAATTTTTTTTAAATGTTAGTAACTTTTGGTGACTTTTGGTGGAATCAACAGTGCTCATGCCCACCTCCCCCACTCCCTCTGGCCACCAGGTTGGCACTTTTCCTTTTCATTGAGGCAGTTAGGACTCTGTGGCCACGACACCTGGGTTCAAATCCCAGCTCTGTAACTCATGAACCGTGTAACCTTGGGAACTCGCATCTGCTACCTCAGCTGTAAAATGGGGATGGGGCAGTATTATCTGATGTGATGGTTGTGAGTTACTGTGTTCAGTGCTTTAAACAGGGCTGGCACGAAATAGGTATCCTACAAGCCTTGCTGCTATTATCATCATTGTCATCATCATCACCATTGTAAACCAAAAATGAATTATAAGGCCCCCAACCATTGGAACGGACCCCTCCTCTTGGCCAAGGGCTTTCCCGAGTTATCTGAAAACCTAATTCAGGCCATGAAGGAAGAGGAGGTCGGACACGCCTCATTATACCCCTCCAGCGTTAACATCAACACAGACCTTAAGTCTGGTAAGAAATATCACGTCTCTTTTCTTTAAAGCCTGCTACTTAGAGGCTTCATCTGCATGAAAATACCTAGGTCACCACAACCCCTTATCATAACCCAGACATTTCTTTCTACTGAGAACTCTTTCAACCAATTGCCAAGCAGGGAATTTTTATTTATTGTTATTATTATTATTTTGAGACAGAGTCTTGCTCTGTCACCCAGGCTGGAGTGTAATGGTGCAATTTCATCTCACCACAACCTCCACCTCCTGGGTTCAAGTGATTCTTGTGTCTCAGCCTCCCGAGTAACTGAGACTACAGGCACTGCCACCACACCTGGCTAATTTTTGTATTTTTAGCAGAGATGGGATTTCGCTGTGTTGGCCAGGCTGGTCTCGAACTACTGACCTCAGGTGATCTGCCCGCCTCGGCCTCCCAAAGTGTTGGGATTACAAGTGTGAGCCACCAAGCCCAGCTTTTTTTTTTTTTTTCCCCCCAAGCAGAGACTTTTTAAATCTACCTATGACCTGGAAGCCACTCCTCCCTTTGAGTTGTCCTGCCCTTCCAGATCTAACCAATATAAACCTTACATGTATCCTGTCCCCCTAAAATGTATAAAAGCAAGCTGCACCCCGACCACCTTGGGCACATGTCATCAGGAACCCCTGAGGCTGTACCACGGGCATGTCCTTAACTTTGGCAAAATAAACTTTCTAAATTGATTGAAACTTGTGCCAGATACTTTTTGGTTCACATGTCATCATCATCCCTTTGGCAAGTCTCATAATGGATGGTGGCTCTCTGATGGGCAAGTGGGTCTCACCTCATTCGCCAGTGCCTACATGGTAGCAGTGCCTGGGGAGCTGTGCTGGGGAGTATTCTCTGGCCTCATTCCCTCTTGGCCTTGCCCGGGGAAGCAGGAGTAGATGCACAAATACAGCGTATTTGCACACTGTAGTAGACTTTGGATGCAGAAAGGATCCAAGCAAGTCTTGTTCACGCCAGTACCTCCAGCCTGACATATGCAGGTGCTCAGGAAACCTTAGCTCGGGGAAGACGTGGTGACCTGGCTCTTTTTCTATTTTTATTTTTTGAGATGGAGTTTCGCTCTTGTTGTCCAGGCTGGAATGCAATGGCACGATCTCAGCTCATTGCAACCTCTGCCTCCTGGGTTCAAGAGATTCTCCTGCCTCAGCCTTCCCAGTAGCTGGGATTACAGGCGTGCATCACCACGCCTAGCTAATTTTTGTATTTTTAGTAGAGATGGGGTTTTAGCATGTTGGCCAGGCTGGTCTCTAACTCCTGATATCAGGTGATCCGCCTGCCTTGGCCTCCCAAAGTGCTGGGGTTAAAGGTATGAGCCACCACACCCGGCCCAAGACGTGGCTCTTGAGCTGTGTCATGCCAGTGATTGCTTAGGAGCAAAGAGGCCTTGAAAATACAGCAGCAATAAGACTCCTTCCCGGAGTCTCTGTGCTGCGAATTATAAAGAACAGGAAGGTCACCCAGGCATGGCCCCAGGGGGATGACTGTGGCTCACCTGTTTCCCACGCCATCATAAACCCAGTGAGTGGAGCCGAGGCCCTGATAGGCCGATGCCCAGTAATAAAGACAGGAATTCAAATGCAGGCTGTAGAGAAGGTAGGCTGTGGTCCTGATGACCCTGCAGAAGGAACGCAGTGCATGAACACAGCGGCGGAAGGGGGAGGTGAGGGATAGACACCTGGACAGTGAGAGCCAACCCATGGCTGGGCTGGCCCGACTGGATGCTTTGTTGAGATTGCACCAGTTAGGAAGGGTGGTGCTTGAATGGGATGTTGTCACGACCTGGGGCTAGAATTGGCACAGAGGTAGCAGAGCTGACTGTACACTGGGGGATGGAGGGGCCAGAGGGGAAATGTGTGTGTGGGGAGGAGCAGGGAGGGACTGATGTGTGCAGAGGAGTTGAGGTGAAGATGGGGCCATGTCTCCCCAGGAGAGATGTGGACAGGAGCCTTGCCCCCTAGCACGGCCTGGCTGGTCTTGCACCTCGTGCTCAGACATCTGTGAAACAGCCACCGCCACCTTACACCTGTTCCCATTCTGTTAGAGCTGGCTGGGGGCTCCAGTTCCCTGAGCTGAGGCCAAAATGAGGCCCAGTTCACTGCAATGCTGGTAAGCCCCTCGTGCCAGCCGATGTGCACCCTCATAACAATGAGGGGCTTTGGATATTCCTGGTTCTCTAAATAACAAACATTTCTCTGGGAAAGAGGAGGCGGGACCAGGAAGATGCCTGGCTTCCAGTGGAGACGGGGCCTGGATGTCAGTGGGGGTACACAATGTCTTGCTGTCTGTTCTAGGTGCAAACTTCCTGTGTTGTGTGTGTGTGTGCATTGTGTGTGTCATTTGTGTCGTGTGTGCATTGTGTGTTGTGTGTGTACTGCATGTGTTGTACGTTTGTGTTTGCGTGTGTTGTGTCGTATATCTGTTGTGTGTGTGTTGTGTGTGTTGTGCATGTATGTATCTGTTGTGTGTGTGCATTGTGTGTTGAGTGTGTGTATGTTGTATGTTGTGTGCATGTGTGTGTGTTGTGTGTGTTGTGTGTTGGGTGTGTCGTGTGTGTGTTGTATGTGTGTCATCTGTGTTGTGTGTGTATTGTGTGTTTGTGAGTGTCATGTGTGTGTGCATGCATGCACATGCAGGGGGAGTCTCACCTGTACACGTAGGCTTTGCTGAGGATGGATTCCAGGCGGCTGTTAAACTCGAAGAAGGCCATGTACTGGAGGGAGAGGAGGGCATGAGAGCAGCCCACTGGCCGTAGGTAGCATGCTGCTCCCACGCCCACCGGCGCTGGGACTCAGGGCTCTTCCTGCAGCCCCCGGGAGGGAACAGGACGGTGAGCATTCAAAATCAGAAGTCCTCAGCCCCTTGACGGGTAGGGGCCAGAAACTCCATTTAGGAATCTGAAGAAAGTCATAGCCCGTCTTCCCTTGGAAATGACATGTAATCTTGTTCTCACAATTTGCATATAATTTCAGGGGACTCCTGGACCCTCTGAACCCTATCATGAGACTTTTAGGGGTACATGCATCCAGGTTAAAGCTGCTGTTTTTAATGTTTCTTATAAAGAAAACAATTTAATAAAGAGACAGCATCCCTAACACCCCACTCTTAGATCCTTCAAAGGTTTATTTATAAGAATAAAAGTATATTAATAACTACTTTTCTTTACTGAGCACCTATTATATGACTGGCATATGCCTTTTTTTGTTGTTTTTTTCAGAGACAGAGTCTCACTCTGTCACTCAGGTTGGAGTGCAGTGGTACAATCATAGATAACTGCAGCCTCGAACTTCTGGGCTCAAGCGATTTTTCAGCCTCAGCCTCCTAAGTAGCTGGGACTACAGGCACACATCAACACTCTTGGGTAATTTTTAAATTTTTTGTAGAGACAGGGTCTCACTGTGTTACCCAGATTGGTCTCACATTTCTAGGCTCAAGTGATCCTCCTGCCTCAGCCTCCTAAAGTGCCGGTATTACAAGCATGAGCCACCACACCCAGCCAGCACATACATTTATATACATTACCTTTTTCCTTATTTACATATGAAGTATGTATTATCATTCTCCTTTGACAGAAATTGGTGCTCAGGGAAGTCCAGTAACTTGTCCAAAGCACACAGCTGGTATGTGAGAGAGTCAGCATTCCAACCCAGGCCAGACTCAGAGCTGCAAGCTCTCTCCTTATGCTATACCACCTCTAGATCTTTGGATTTATTTTTTGATTTTTGAAAATAGTATTTATGAAGATTCTTTAAGGGATATTCCAGTTATCATCCATGTGTTCATTCTAATTCCAGCCACAGTTTAAACTGGAGGCAGAAAAAACAGGGGCTTGAATGGCTCACTCAAAGAGTTTTGTCCACTGAACGGTGTTCAATGTTAGGCCTGTGAGTTTTGCCCCCTCACTGGGGCCACCATGTGTACCAAGGTATGGATCTCACCTCTGCATCTGGGGTAAAACTTGGCCTGTGGACCCAACCTTCCTCACTCTGATGTTTGGCTCTAAAGCAACCTCTACAGCCCCTGGGAGGCTGGCATGTATCAAATAAGAATGGTGCCAATTCCACTTTCCCCCTTCCTCTTGGCAGCCAGGAAGCTCAGAGGCAGCTTCCATGCTCGATTCCACATAGGTGTGCTTTCTTCTCATCAGGGCACTTGCACACCCCCTAGTTTTCTCTGCCCTGTTTCTCTGGGTTGTGCATGTTATTGCATTTGCATTTTTTGTAAATTCCCTCAGTACTGTTTTCAGAAAAAGGCACCAGGCATCATTTCAGGAGAGAGATGAATGTGATTGGTTGGCCACCAAAATCCATTTGGGGGATCCTGAATGCTCTGAGTGACTAGCCACCCTGGTCATATCACAGGACCGTGGCCAGCTGTGGCAGCCAGACCATCCTGGAAACTCTCGCTCTGCCCAGTGAGTGCCAGAAGGAATGGCTGGAATGACACTGAGGCCTGGCCAATGATGAAACGGGTGTCTGGCTGTGCATTCAAATCCATCCCTGGCACTTCCTTGCTCCTGCGACTGAGGGCAAGTCCCCCAGCCTCTCCAAGCACCAATGCCCCCATCTTTTAGACAGAGACCATCATAAAGCAGAAGATCCCCTCCTGAGAGTCTCTATAATCACTGAAAGCATAAACAGTGGAGACGGATGACCTGCATTCATATCCGGGCTCCACTCCCTCCTGGCTGTGTGACTTTGGGCAAATTAATTAACCTCTCTGTGCCCCAGTCCTTCATTTGTAAAATACTGGCAATAATACTACCTAACATGCAGCACCACAGAAGCACTAGCAAATTGTAATGAACTTTCCACTAAGACACACATGGAATAAATGCATCTCCCCTCAGGCCTTCCCTCGAGGACCCTCCCCTCCCCAGTGCTGCTGGGGGCAGACATGAAGATGCCAGTGTCGGTGCAGAGCTGGGATGAGCTGAAGGCCTGGGGTGGCGGGCCCGGCAGTCCTACCTTTAAACAGCGGGGCAGGCGGAGGAGGGGGTTCACACCGACTTTCAAATAGAGAAAATCCAAGGGCAGGAGGCTGAGCAGGTCCATCTGAAATCCCAGTGGGACACCATGGGGGTACAACAGATGACCCCAGGTTTGGGGGTGAGGGGGGTGAGAGGCGGAGTCTCTCCCTTCCATGGAAAGGTGAGGTCAGAATGCCCCAGGAGAGCTTAAAACTAGAGGGCAGAAGGTGTCCCACCAACAAGCCCTTGTTTGGCTTCAAAGCCCATGTTGCCAGCCCCGAGGGCAGCTTCATTATCCCCAATAGTGGCTGCTGTGTCATACAGTAGGGGCGGAAGTGGTACAGACACACTGAAAGGTGGCTTCTGGCCAGGCACGGTGGCTTATGCCTGTAATCCCAGCAATCTGGGAGGCCGAGGCAGGCAGATCACTTGATCTCAGGAGTTCGAGACCAGACTGCCCAATGTGGTGAAACCCTGTCTCTTCTAAAAATACAAAAATTAGCTGGGTGTGGTGACGCACACCTGTAATCCCAGCTACTAGGGAGGCTGAGGCAGGAGGAGCACTTGAACCAGGAGGCAGAGGTTGCAGTGAGCCGAGATCGCACCACTGAACTCCAGCCTGGGAGACAGAGTTAGACCCTGTCTCAAAAAAAAAAAAGAAAAAAGAAACGTAGCTTCTGGAGGCCACCCAGCCTGTGCTGGTCTCCTGGGGCCTGTGGCTTGGAGGACACTCCCACAGGGACCAGCACCCCTCTGTGTGGCAGAAACCACATCTCATGAGCCCCCCAGGCACCCAGGGCCCTCTGAGGCACCCCCTTCTGAAACCCCACAGACGCGAAAACTTGCACGCCCGGCACACACCTTGAAGCGGGGAGACTTCAGGTAGTTATTTCGCATGTCCTTTTTGTCCGTCTGAAAGAAAGGGCATAATGATGGTGAAATGACCTTACAGCTTAATCTCTGACTCTGTGGGGAGCAATTGTGAAACTTCCCCAAGAACCCCACCCTCAAATGAGCATAATAGCCCAAGGACCATCTGAGCCTTGGTGAAAGCCTTGAGTTTTATGGGTGGAGAGGCCTGGCCCCCAGGGAGGAGGGATTTGTTCCGGTCACCCAGCTAGATCCTGATTTCTTGGGTGGAAAGCGAGGACATTAAGCTTATTCCCTCTGCCCATTGGTCTTACCTGGACCATTTGCACATCTGTTTACTAAGGAATTGGTAACCACCCTAGTCAGGCCAGAAAAGAGGTTCTCCAAGGAAATCTCTTTACTTTTTACTTTACTCTCTTTAAATCTCTCCAAGGAAAATTGTTTAGAGGCAAAACCTGAGCTCGTCTGCACACAGCAAAACAGGCAGTGCCGGGGTGGAATTTTGGAAAGCGACCCACACTGGGAGACAGGGACTGTGTCTCCTGTTCCTGAGAAGTCACAGTCAGTGCCTCAGTTTCCTCCCTGGTAAGGCAGGGGTGGTGCACGGGGCTGGACCAGAGCCAGGGTCTCAAACTGGCCCAAGTAGGAGAGCATCAGTGTGTTCTTTGCAGGACCCCTGGGAGAAGCCAATTGCCAGTGGATACCTGTGCTGAGCGCCCTGCATGCGTCGCTTCAACCAACCCTCATGGCAACACTGGGAGGTGGAAGCTATTACCAGCCCCATTCTACAGATGAGGAAACAGAGGCAATTCAGCTAGTTGTGGTTGAGGTGGGATTCAAACCAAGTACATCCTCACTAAAGACCATTCCCTGGACCACTTCTCTATCTTTGATTCCATCAAGTGGTCCAGGAACGATTTCACTTTTGAGCAATATCTGATGTGCGTAATTTGAACGTATCAAAGGCATGTAAAATAAACAACCATGCTATTGAACAAGCACAGCAGCCGTTCTTGAGATTTCCTTATTCACTTATTTTGTCATCTATGACAGCACCAGGGGTCGGTGCCCTGAAGGCTCTGGCTGAGCAGTCTGCCCCCGGTCACCCCAACACCACCTGCCTGTGACTCACAATGATGTCCCCGCCTCTGACAAACTGCAGGCGCATCTGGAACACGGTCATGTCCAGGAAGTAGATGAGGTCGCATAGGTAATCCATCAGCAGCCAGAGGTGGATGTTGTCCGGGGTCTGGTAGGGGAAGGCCCAGCGCACGGGAATCAGCCAACAGTTCCAATTCCAGGCCATCACCACGAAGAACAGCCATAGGACATACATCAGGTCTGTGCGGAAGATGGACGGGGACGCTAGAGCATCAGCCAGGCAAGGCTCTTTACCATTTGGATCAGGTGGGGTTTTGTTCTTTCTACATTTCTACACTTTCCTTCAACTACTACATGTGGCACTTTTGTAAGAGAGTGTGTGTGTGTGTGTGTGTATACATACATATATACATACACACACACACACACACACAACTCTCTGCTTTAGGAGCCAGGCACAGTGGCTCATGCCTGTAATCCCAGCACTTTGGGAGGCCTAGGTGGGAGGATTGCTTGAGCCTAGGAGTTTAAGACCAGCCTGGACAACATAGCAAGACCCCCATCTCTACTTAAAAAAAAAAAAACTATCTGTTTTAAAAATAAATTACTGCTAATCCCTAATAAATCAGAGTACTCTCAGGAGGGAATATGCTGGTATTATAAGATAATAGGCAGCCAACTAGAAAACCCATTTGCTTTTATTCTTCTTTAATTTTTTCCCAAAATGTATTTTCTGCCTCAGTAAATACAGGATAGTAAATAATGCATGAAGGATGGACAGATAGATGGACAGACAGGTAAATGCATGGATGGATGGATGGATGGATGGATGGATGGATGGATGGATAGATGGATGGGTATTTCAGATTATCTGGTTATTTATTTATTTATTTATTTATTTATTTATTTATTTATTTATTATTTTTGTAGAGATGAGGTCTCACTATGTTGCCCAGGCTGATCTTGAACTCCTGGGCTCAAGCAGTTCTTTCACTACAGACTCTCACAGTGCCAGGATTACAGGTGTGAGCCAATGTACCCAGCCCACCAGGTTATTTGAGGAATCCAGTGGACACCAGGGTTGAAGTCCTGCCCCCCAAATGTGTGACCGTGTGACCTTGAGAAAGTCCCTCACTGGCACCTGCCCTCTTCTGAGAAATCACAGGAAAAGGTCAGATAAGAAAGGCAGGGAGTCCTTTGTAAACTCTAAAGTGCTATGCACATATGAAGTGGGTTATTTCTGAGGAATATGAAGTGGGCTTAAAGGGAAGCAAGGGGAATTCACACTCCTGCCCTTTTTCTATTCAGAGCAGGAGCTCTAGGAAAAGGCCAGCATGACCAGAGTGAAAAAGGACTTGTTCAAGAGTCAGGAGTCCTGGGTCTGCACTAACTAGTTGCATCTTTACCCTGGCTGACTTCTCTGTGCCTTAGTTTCCTCATCTGTAAGATGGGTGTGATCTTATGTTCCTATTCCAGGGACTTTTGTTGTTGTTGTTTTTAAGACAGAGTCTCACTCTGTCACCTAGGTTGGAATGCAATGGTGCGATCTTGACTCAATGCAATCTCCACCTCCTGGGTTCAAATGATTCTCCTGCTTCAGCCTCTCGAGTAGCTGGGATTACAGGTGTGCACCACCATACCCAGCTAATTTTTGTATCTTTAATAGAGACAGGGTTTCATCATGTTGGCCAGGCTGGGTTTGTTTTGAGAATCAGGCGAGAAACTGTGGAATGGTTTTGAAAAGTATAAAAGATCATGAACCCAGGTTGTCTGTGGCCTCCCATCCCACCTCTTGAATCCCCTGACCCTCTCCCCATCCCGCTCCCACTCTCCTGCCCTCTCATCTTACACAGTGGGAACACCCATTCCCCAGGACTCACTGGTCAGCGGGTCAATGCTCTGGGGAAACTGGTACTTCTTCCAGGGGCGGCGTTTGAACTTGCAGCAGAGCATGTCACAATAGTGCTCCTCTTCCACTGGCTCGGCTTCAGTGGGCTTTGTGTCTGGAGCTGGCTCCGGGGCTTTCTTGGCTGGGGCTGTGGGATGACATTGGTGACCATCTCAACCAGACCTGAGGCCCACATAGAGGATGCAGAGAGAAGGGTCCCAACTGCAGACCCTGGATCCAGATCTGAGAGGACCCTGGCACCATTATACAAGCTACTGCAAGCTCTGCGTGCAGAATCCAAGGTGCTCCCCTGGAGTGAACTCCACAACCCCCCTCAACAGCAACAGCAACCTGGGTGCCCACCTGGAAACTCTTACCAACTACAATCTGGAACTGCTTCTCAGAAGCTGCCCCAAACGAGTTGTTTCTGGACCAGTTGGATGTTTTGGTGTCTGCTTGTGTGTTGCGCTTAGACCCCCTTTGTTCCGTCTGATGGGATGGGGGCATTTTGCACCCAGTGTTCCCAGTACCCATGGCTGGAATGCTGAAGGGCCTAACAAAATCAAGGAAGTATTGCTCCAGGTTTCTGAGAGGGAATCTCAACTCCTTCATCTCTAAAAACAGAGACCAGATGGGACATAGCTTCCCTGTGCATCTATGATGATACTTTTGGTCTAGGGATTGGCTCTTATAGGTTCAATATGGCTATGTTTTCCAGCTTCAAGACTGTGACATCAGGCTCTGCATGGCCTGTTGTGGGCACCATGATTTCCAAGATACAGCCTTCCTCTGGAAAGATCTAAAAAATCTCCCTGACAAGAGATCATGTGTCTTATTTCCTCCTGATAACTTGAAAGAAAAGAAAAATTTGGATAGCCTCAATAAGAACTTTCAAGGCACTGACATCTCTGAAAAATAGGACTGCCTAGTTCCAGAGCAGGCTGTGCACACAATCTGAGTGTAAGACCATAAGATACATTTTGGGGTGGCACCACCCACCTACCAGTAGGAAAGGGACGGAAGGGTCAAGGAAGGCACTTGCCCCATGGGAGAGAGGGCTGAGTGCAAGTGGATTGTTGGTCAGAACTTTAATCTTCTTCCCACCCTTGGGTACATATCTCAACCTGTACATATGGATCCCAAATCCAGAGAGTGGGGATCTGGGCTTCTCTCATGGACCTCAACCATTCCCTTGGGGCCACCCTTGCCATGAGTTGACAGGGGACTTTGGAGGCCCCACCCCATCCCCGGCCAGGTAGGCCCCCTCCAGCTCCAGACTCACAGGGCTTGGGGCTCTCCTCATCAGAGGTGACGTCAGGGTCAATGAGTTTCTCCTTCACTTTCTCTGTCCGCTCCTTGAAGAGCTTCACCAGCTCCTGGAGCCGGTCGTTGATGATGGCGCTATTTGTGCTGGCCGTGGAGGCCGCACGGTCCTGGCCGCTGTGGGAACATCACCCAAAGCTGAGCAGGCTGAGCCGGGAGGGACCCGTGCGCCCCCAGGCCAGAGCTGTGCAGCGTCTGTGTCCCACCTTCTGGCAGAGCCTGAAGGAGGTAAGTCCTGCCCCCGTCTCCTTCTGACATCAGAAACCACAGACCCACTGTAATCTCCTAGAAGGAAATTCAGTCCGGGAATAATGCCCAGGTGTTCTGGCCCAGCTTTTGGAAAATGTACCACGTAGGCTCTGATTCAGATGGGCAGTTCTGGAAAAAGCGTGACTCCACTTGTAATTTAGGAGGAAACTCTTGGAACTCAGTTTAGAGTTCAGCAAAACTGGGCTGTTCATCCCAGTGCAGGGTTCACGTGAGATATATGTCCAGGGGCAGAACGGAGAGGGAGCAGGCCTACTTTTTTAGGCTTAGGATATAACTGGTGGAAAAAGCAGTGCAGATACATTCTATATCCCTTTAACTTACAGGAATTAAAGTTTCTGCACTGTCAGCAAGACAGAGAGAAAAACAGAGAGAGACAGAGAATGAATGAGTCTGCCTAGCATTCAACTTAGCGTGGGGCGTGTGCCCTGGGCGCAATGAAGCAGGCCTGTGAATGTGCTTTCTTTCCTCTGAGTGGCCTCACTGAGATCATCTTGCTGAGCTGAATATCTTTTTTATCTTTTTTTTCATACATTAAGACACAGAAACTGCAGTCAGCTACTCTTTTTGAGCTCAACTGAGGAAGCTGGACTGGAGAAAACAAGTGTGGGGCTCTTTTTTTTTTTTTTTTTTTGAGATGAAGTTTCACTCTTGTCACTCAGCTGGAGTGCAGCGGTATGATCTCGGCTCAGTCAACATTCACCTCCTGGGTTCAAGCAATTCTCCTGCCTCAACCTCCTGAGTAGCTGGGATTACAGGCGCACGCCACCACACCTGGCTAATTTTTGTAGTTTTAGTAGACACGGGGTTTCACCAGGTTGGCCAGGCTGGTCTCAAACTCCCGACCTCAGATGATCCACCTGCCTTGGCCTCCCAAAGTGCTGGGATTACAGGCATGAGCCACTGTGCCCGGCCAAATGTGGGGCTCCTAATGAGAGCCGTCATACAGGTGTGGCGGGGACATGTGCTGCTCCCCTACACTCATTCTCTCCTGTGGTGCACATTCACTGCGATATAGCCACCCAGCCAGGGACCACGTGCCAGGCTCTCGCTATTGGATTGTGAGCTCTCAGACACAATACATGCAACTAGGGGCCTCCTTGCTGAAGACAGGCCTGGGGTTCTCCCTTTCTAGTGGTGACCAGTGGGACATGGGAAGGCACATGGAGAAAGTGGCAGAGCACTGTCATCTGGGTCCCTAAATGATTGCATGGAGCAGAACCTTCTGCTGACCTGATGCATGCAACTAGTGAGATGACAATGGTATATGATACAGTTCCTTAAGCCACTCAGCCCTTGAGGTCCATTTGAGGTCCATTTGAGGTCCAGCAGCCTAGCCTGCCTAGCTAATACATGGGTCTCCAAGTTGACTTCCTTAAGAGTTTTCAAGAATAGGTTTTCTCATTATACCTCATTTCTGCCTTCGTTTCTGATATTAAACCCTAACCCTACCCCTACCCTACCCCATAAAATGTGAGTCCACTGCGTGCTGCAGTGGGCAACTGGACTGAGGGTGGGGTCGGGGCTTCTTCTTGCTTATCTTTTCTAACTTTCCACAGCTCTGTTAAGCATAAACTGCATAAAATTGTAGATAGAAAAAAAGACTGGAAGGAAGAAGGAATGCCTACTGTCTCCTGTGTCTCATCCAGGAGTCATGGCCAAGGACTGTGATTGGGGATTCCAGGCAGAGCCCAGGGCCGGGGTATTTGCCATCCACCAGAGCTTCTCAGATCCTTCAGGAAGAAACCTCCCACTGGCCCAGCCCTGGGGACAGTTCGATCTCAGAGACCCAGGTCCCAATGCCATCACAGTGGTTTCTTTCTCTTTTTTTTTTTTTTGAGATGAAGTATCGCTCTTATCACCCAGGCTGGAGTGCAGAGGTGCGATCTCAGCTCACTGCAACCTCCACCTCCCAGGTTCAAGTGATTCGTCTGTCTCAGCCTCCCAGGTAGCTGGGATTACAGGCACGTGCCACCACGCCCGGCTAATTTTTGTATTTTTATTAGAGATGGGGTTTCACCATATTGGTCAGGCTAGTCTTGAACTCCTGACATCAGGTGATCCGCCCACCTCAGCCTTCCAAAGTGCTGGGATTACAGGCATGAGCCACCACGCCCGGCCGTCATCACAGTGGTTTCTAAACATTGTTCTGCAGGCCAGCTGCACCACATCCCCTGGGGAGTTTGGAAAATGTGAACTCCCCAGGCCTACTGTCTGCAGCTCTGATCCAGTGCAGCCAGGTAGGGCCAGGGAATATTTTTTTTTTCTTTTTTCACAAACTCCCCAGGGCAGAACCCACTGGAGATCCTGGTGGTCCTCCCTGTCCCCACTGACCTTTCAGAAGTGCAGCGGCAGGAGCCCTGCAGGCAGCTCCCCTCAGCCTCTCCTTCACAAGGGGACCTCTGCCTAGAGATCCCTCCCTCTCTGAGCGCTGCTGGCCGTGGACACAGCTGGGCCCAGCGGTTGAGCCCACTGGATCTTACAGGACTCCTGGGCCAGCCAGAAGCAGCCTGGGCAGGAGACCAATCCTGACTTACTGCTCAGAAGCCACTAGCAAAGTCTGCCTTGTGGTAGAAGGTTCTAAAAGCATCCACACTAGCCCCCCCACATCCCCCACCCTCCCCCCAGTCTTTCAACTTTCTGAGACCCCAGAGGGGTCTCACTCAGTGTCCTTCGGGGTGGTGGGGTCGGACCAGGCAACCACTGGGGACTCAGCTGGTGACAACGCCTTGAGCTCTTCAGCCTCATCATCCTCAGAGGACAGCTTCTTCCTGCAAAGACACAGATGTGGAAGGGGCCTTCAGCAAAGGCAGAGGCCTCAGGGAGAAGTGTCATGACTTTGATCCCTAAAGATCACCTACAGCCAATTCCTAGATAGAGGATGGGGGCGGAGCATGAACTTCTGAGTCCTCATTTGCCTGGAGGGAGGGAAAAGGCAGAAGAGAGGGGCATAGCCACTCTCTAGACCTCAGTCTTCCCATCTGTTAAATGGCTTGGCCTAAAGGTAACAGCATTGACTTGGTATTGCACCCCAGTGCTGCCTCTTACCAGTGTGTGGCCTCAGCAAATTACTAAAACACTCTGAGTTACCTCAATTTCCTCCTCTGTAAAATGGGATTAAATCTACCCAAGTAAGTGAGATACTTATCACTTAGTTCTCAGCTTCAACTTCCTTCCCCTCTCCTGCTCCCTGTCTAAAGTCACCCACCTCATTCCCCTCTACTCTCTATCACACCACCTTTTCAGCTATCAGAGAAGCCATGGAATCCAGGCTTCAGCTTACGGTGTGACCTTAGGTAAGTCCCATCCCCTCCTGAGCCCCAGGCTCCCTATCTGAAGAATGAGGACTAAATGATCCTGGGGTCCTCCATCAGTCAGGAAGTCCAAGTCTGCCACTGAATACTGCATTCTGGAGCCATTAGTGTCTTGGCTTATGGTGTCTAGATCTGAAATCCACCTGAATTTCAGAGACAAGAAGGTTCTTGCCCAACCTGCCTCTGGCCTGATATCAGCAGGTTGGAGCCTGGGCGTCTGACTTGGTGGAAAAGGTGCCTTTGACACTATTTTATGTTGGCATCTTAGGGGCTAACTCTCTGGATTTTCCCACCCTCTGTCCCAGCAGTGAGAATGAATTGGTTTACTGATGAACTCACAAGCCTGGGAAAGAGGAAAAAAGATCAAGAGAGAGAAATTCCTTAACACCACCAAGAAAGCAAGCTCCAGTGTTAGAGAAAGAATCCTGTTTAAGATAGAGTAGAACCAGCTGATGTAGAAACATAAAGATTGTATCTGGAGGACTCCGCCCAAGCCAATATCTACCAATAGGAAGAGCATTTCATACATCCACGAATGAAGTCCTGGTGGAGAAGAATGGTCATTCTTAATGACTTCCATTAGCATTTAAAACATAGAAGGCTGAGTGTTAGCACATGAAACCAAGAGTCTGGGGACATGGGTATGCATGTCACACATGAAAGCATATGTGTTAGTTCATCAGGATGAGCATCAGATCAGTCAATAGCATGAAGGTGAGAGTTTAGGATTTGACATGGTTTGGCTCTGTGACCCCACCAAATCTCATGTTGAATTGTAATCCCCAGTGTTGGTGGTGGGGCTTGGTGGAGGTGATTAGATCATGGAGGTGGAGTTCTCATGAAATCTGATTGTTTGAAAGTGTGTGGCACCTCCCCACTCTCTCTCAGTCCTGCTCCTGCCATGGGAGAGCCTGTTTCTTTTGCCTTCCACCATGAGTACAAGCTCCCTGAGGCCTCCCCAGAAGTAGATACTGCCGTGCTGCCTGTACAGTCTGCGAAACAATGAGCCAATTAAACCTGTTTTCTTTATTTTTTATTATTTTATTTATTTATCCATTTGAGATGGAGTCTTGCTCTGTCACCCAGGCTGGAGTGCAGTGGCACGATCTCGGCTCACTGCAACCTCCGTCTCCCAGGTTCAAGCAATTCTCGTGCCTCAGCCTCCCAAGTAGCTGGGATTACAGGTGTGCACCACCACACTGGCTAATTTTTTTTTTTTTTTTTTTTTTTGTATTTTTAGTAGAGACAGGGTTTCACCACGTTGGCCAGGCTGGTCTCGATCTCTCAACCTCAGGTGATCCACCCGCCTCAGCCTTCCAAAGTGCTGGAATAACAGGCATGAGCCACTGCACCTGGCCTCTCTCTTTTATTTATAAATTACCCAGTCTCAGGTATTTCTTTACAACAATGCAAGAATAGACTAATACAGGAATTGAACCTGAGTGTACCAAAAATGGGCATAACATGGTAATAAACACAGCTGAATCAGCAAGAGAAGCTTGGCTGTGGGGACATGAAAATAAAATGCAAGTTGGGAGTGGTAGGACTAGAAAATGGTTAGAGGCTGGGCCCCTGCTGTGAAGGCCAGGCTGCAATTGCTAAACTCAATAGGTCTCTCCTCAGCCTTGGTGAACACAGAGCAGCCTTGCTTCAGTCTTTAGCTGTGACACTGTGAAAGCAAAATGGTGCAGCTGACTTCCAGAAAATAGCTCCTGGGACCTTGGTTTCCCAAGGGAAGTTCATGATTATTATTATTATTTTTTTTTTTTTGAGATGGAGTCTCACTCTGTTGCCCTGGCTGGAATGCAGTGGCGCAAGCTCGGCTCACTGCAACCTCCGCCTCCTGGTTCAAGCAATTCTCCTGCCTCAGCCTCTTGAGTAGCTAAGATTACAGGCACATGCCACCATGCTCAGCTAATTTTTGTATTTTTAGTAGAGACAGGGTTTCACCATATTGGCCAGGCTGGTCTTGAACTCCTGACCTCAGGTGATCCGCCTGCCTTGGCCTCCCAAAGTTCTGGGATTACAGGCATGAGCCACCGCCCTCAGCCATGATTACTTTTTACCAGGGCCTTCACTTCCGTGAGGTTTGATCAGAAATGGAATCCACAGGCAGGGAGCTTCACCTTGGGACCAAGCCTGACACGGATCTTTAGTGATTAATCTGCAATTCCCAGCAGAAGCTGAAAACTCCAGCCAGTCCCCAAATTCCACCCTTTCCCCAGCTGGAGTGTCAGAGGAGGAGCCTCTGAGAACACACCCTAGGGCCAAGCCCTAAGGTGCCCAAACCTGCTGACATATGCACATCTTCCCAAGAAGCTCACCTCAGCAGAGGTTCTTACTCCAGCCCCTGAGGGCCAATCAGAGAGCTGGGCAGGAGGATGCTGGGGCAGGGGTCACTGAGGCCATCACCGTGCAGATGCAACACTCCACTGGGACCCAAACCTGAGTCTGCCAGGGTTCTAGACCAGCACTCTTCCCCAGCCTCATCACCTTGACTCAGGATTGCACCACTAGGGTTTCTAGGGGAATACAGAGGGAGGGATGTGTGACATCCACCTTGATTCCAGAAGGCTTTGAAATGATCCTGTTGCCTTCTGCCAACTCACCTAGGATGGCAAAATTCATGGGTTCACTTTTTTCACACTGTAATTAACAAGAACAGCCCCACACAATAAGACTGGGGACAAAAATCCCATTGCTGGGACCCAAAGTCCGTCCTCCTGTGCCCAGCACAGGGCACTCTCCTGAGCCTAGAAAGTGCACACTGCTGCCGGACGCTGTGGCTCATGCCTGTAATCCCAACACTTTGGGAGGCTGAGGCGGGCAGATCACTTGAGGTCAGGAGTTAAAGACCAGCCTGCCCAACATGGTGAAACCTCATCTCTACTAAAAATACAAAAATTAGCCGGGTGTGGTGGCAGGCACCTATAATCCCAGCTACTCGGGAGGCTGAGGTAGGAGAATCGCCTAAATCGGGGAGGCAGAGGTTGCAGTGAGCTGAGACCATTGCATTCCTGCCTGGGCAACAGGCAACAAGAGCGAAACTCCATCTCAAAACAAAACAAAACAAAAACCACGAAAGTGCAAGCTGCCCCAGAGAAGCCAGAATGAGGGCCTAAGCTGGCAGCTCCTGGTCCCCCGGCACTGCCTGTGTCTGGCCCTGTGCTCAGTACCTTAGGGTGCAGCAGCTCGTTAAATTCTCACAATCCTAGTAACCAGGTGGTGTTTCTTTCCTCGTCTTACACGGGGAAAATGGAGGCCTAGGGAAGTTAAATGACCTGCCTTAAGACCCACGTCTTACAAGTGGTGCTCTGGGATTCACTCCAAGCCAGGGACTTAAGCTGGAAGGAGGGCCTTGCCCAAGCTCCTCTGTGGCTTTTTGGCTCCCAGTGTTCATTCTGTCCCTGCTCACAGTCAGCCCCGCCGCCCTCAGCGTCTACAGAGAGGCAGGCCTCAGAACTCTCCCCTCTCAGGGCTGGGCTCAGGCAGAGGTTTCCCACCCCGTTTCTCATAGTCACAGTCAACCTGGCACTTGCTTGTTTATTTGGTTACTTGTTCATTGTCTATCTTGGCCCCTCTAGAATGTCAGCCCCACGAGGGCAGGCCCCTGCCAGGCTTCTCCCTCATGTATCCCCAGCACCCAGGGCAGAGCCCAGCACATACAGATGTTCAGTACACGCTTGCGAATACATGAATGACAGGGACAAGAGGAGCCTCACAGGCCCAGCTCACAAACAGAAGGCCAGAGGCTTAGATTCCAGCCCCACGTGATCTTGGTCCCCTCCCTCCCCTAAATATGCCACCCCCCACCCAGCCCAGCCTGCGTTGTTTCCCTGCCCATATAAAGGGAACAGGGGTAAATGGAGCAGATGTCTACAAGTGAAGCCATTTCTGGATCCCTTAATGGGCTTTGTACATACTTCAGTGAACTAAACATAAGAATTGATGAAGTTGTGAGCTGTACTCCAAGGCTCAGTGAAACTGTGTCTCTTTTCTCTATATTAAGACCTCACAGCCCTCAGTTGGCTACACCTTGCCATCTCCACTCTGACAGCCTTCTCACCTCAGCTGAGCAATTACTCAGGAGCTCATGGATGAGAGCAAAAAGTAACTAAGAAGAAAGAACCATCTGTCCATCCAGCCAGTGCAGAAGAGGCACAGACAGCCTCCCTTAGCTTAAAAAGCACTGTCCTGCCCTTGGCAGTTTGCCTCCAGCTGTACACAGAGCCTTCTCCCAGGCACCTGGCTTGAGTTGTCCAAAAGCAGCTCTAACCACTCAGCAACAAATTTATCTGAAGAGGTGTAAAAATGTGCACCACCTTGACTAGGAGCGTCACTCTTGAGAAAGGAGCCCAAGGGCAGAGAGCAGAAGACCAAACACGTGATCATGGTGCCATTATGGGTAGGGCCCAACAAGAGGGGATTTGTTAAGTTCATTCCAGCACACGGAGCTGGAGGAATACCCAACAGCCATCATAAGTGAGCATTAAGGAGACAGCCCAGCAATATGGAAAAGGGTTCATGGAATGAGACAGCACCATAAACTGGATCCCTTCTCCAATTAAAACCATTCAAGACCATGGGCCTAACCAAGGCATAGAGGAGAATGCAGAGCAGTAAAAACACCATCTTGGGTGGTGGGATTATAGATGATTATTTTTCCAGTGTTCTGTGGTGTTTCCATTATATTATCTATTATCTTTTTTTTTTTTCCCGAGACGGAGTCTCACTGTCACCCAGGCTGGAGTGTAATGGCATGATCTTGGCTCACTGCAACCGCTGCCTCCCAGGTTCAAATGATTCTCCTGCCTCAGCCTCCTTAGTAGCTGGGTATACAGGCATGTGCCACCATGCCCAGATAATTTTTGTATTTTTTAGTAGAGACAGCGTTTTGCCATGCTGGCCAGGCTGGTCTCAAACCCCTGACCTCAGGTGATCCATCTGCCTCCACCTCCCAAAGTGCTGGGATTACAGGCATGAGCCACTGTGCCCAGCCCACATCATATTGTCTAATAATACAATGGGTGGATGACACTGAAAGCACAGGTAACAAAAGCAAAACATAGACAAGTGGGATTATCTCCATCTAAAAAGCTTCTGCATAGAAGGAAACAACAGAGTGAAAAGAAAGCCTGCAGAATGGGAGAAAATCTTTGAAAATTATATATTTGATAAATAAAAGAAACTCCTACACCTCAGTATGAAAACAAACAAACACGTTACCTAACTAAAAAATAGGCAAAGAACTCGAATAGACATTTCTCCAAAGAAGACATACAAATGGCTGGCAGGAATATGAAAAGCTACTCAACATCACTAATCGTTGGGTGTATTAGTCCATTTTCACACTGCTATAAAGGACTACCTGAGACTGGATAATTTACAAAGGAAAGAGGTTTAAGTGACTCACGGTTCCGCGTGGCTGGGGAAGCCTCAGGAAACTTAACAATCATGGAGGAAGGCAAAGGGGAAGCAAGACACATCTTACACGGCAGTGAGAGACAGAGAGAGAGAGAGAGAGAGAGACTTTTTCATTTTAATTTATAAAGAAAAGAGGTTTAATTGACTCACAGTACCACAGACTTAACAGGAAATATAACTGGGAGGCCTCAGGGAACAAACAATCATGGCAGAAGGCAGAGGGGAAACAGGTACATCTTCCCATGACAGAGCAGGAAAGAAAGAAAGAGCAAATGGGGAGGGGCCACACACTTTTAAATGCCAGAAGTGCCACAGTTTTAAACCATTGGATCTTGTAAGAACTCACTGTCATGAGAACAGCATGGGGAAAACCAGCCCCATGATCCATTCACCTCCCACCAGGTCCCTCCCTCGACACATGGGGATTACAATTTGAGAGATTTGGGTGGGGACACAGAGCCAAACCATAAAATCAGGGAAATGCAGATCAAAACCACAATGAGATACCATCTCACACCTGTTAAGATATCCATGATCCAAAAAAAACCAAAATAACAAGCATTGATGAGTATGTAGAGAAATAGGAAAAATGGTATAGTCACTGTGGAAAACAGCATGGTGGTTCCTCAAAATATTATAAATAGGACTGCCATATGATCCAGCAGTCCCTCTTCTGGGTGTTTATCCAAAATAATCAAAATCAGGATCTCAAAGAGATATTTGCACTCCCATGTTCATTGTAACACTATTCACAATGGCCAAGAGATGGAAACAATATAAATGTCCATCAACAGATAAATAAAGAAAATGTGGGCTGGGTTGGCAGCTCACACCTGTAATTCCGGCACTTTGGGAGGCTAAGGCAGGTGGATTGCTAGAGCTCAGGAGTTTGAGACCAGCCTTTGGCAACATACTAAGACCCCATCTCTACAAAAAATAAAAAATTAGCTGGGTGGTGGCACATGCCTGTAGTCCCAGCTACTCAAGAAGCTGAGAAGGGGAAATGCTTGAGCCCAGGAGGTTGAGGCTGCAGTGGACCAATATCACACTGCTGCACTCCAACCTGGGTGACAGAGAGATCTTGTCTGAAAGGAAGAAAGCAGGAGAGGGGAGGGAAGGGGAGGAGAAGAGAGGGGAGGGGAGAAGAAGAGGAAGGGGGAGGGGGAAGGAAGGAAGGAAAAAAGAAAAGAAAATAAAAGAAGAAAGAAAAGAAAATGTGGCATATACATACAATGGGATATTACTGAGCCTTAAAAAAGGAAGAAAATCCTGTCACATGCTACAATGTGGATGAATCTTAAGGACATTGTGCCAAGAGAAATAAGCTAGTCCCAAAAAGATAAATACTGCATGATTCCACATATGTGAGATATCTAAAGTAGTCAAGCTCATAGAAACAGAAAGTAGAACGAAAAAGTAGAATGGTGGCTGCCAGGGGCTGGGGTGGGGGTGAAGGGAAGAATGGGGAGTTGCTGTTCAATGAGTATAGAGTTTCAGTCATGCAAGATGAAAAATTCTAGAGATGTGCTGTAAAATATTGTGCATATAGGTAACAATACTGTACTGTACCCTTAAAATTTAAGAGTTTTTTTTAAAAAAGACTTGTTGAGTTATAATCATATGCAAGTTTTAATAAATAGCATCCTATCAAAAATGAAATAAAATGAGGAGGTAGAAATTAATTCCGTAACATTTATTATATATTACTATATTATTTATTTATTTTAAATTTAAAAAGTTTTTTTTTTTTTTTTTTTGAGACAGAGTCTTGCTCTGTTGCCCAGGCTGCAGTGCAATGGCATGATCTCAGTTCACTGCAACATCCCAGGCTCAAGCAATTCTCATGCCTCAGCCTCCCAAGTAGCTGGGATTACAGGAGTGCACCACTATGCCTAGCTAATTTTTTTGTATTTTTAGGAAAGACAGGGTTTTGCTATGTTGGCCAGGCTGGTCTTAAACTCCTGGCCTCAAACGATCCACCCACCTCAGCCTCGCAAAGTGCTGGCATTACAGGCAGTAGCCACCGTGCCCCGCTATTACTATATTATTTATTATATTACTCCTTCTAACTTATAGCTGAGGGCATTTGGGACAGGGCCTCCCATGAGAGCTTTTATAAGAGCCCTAAGCCAGGAGTTAGGAAAACCAGGAAGGGGCATCATAGTCCCACTTCTGACACCAACTCGCTGTGTGATTTTAGTCCAGCTGCTTCTCCCTCTGGCCTCAGTCTCTTCATCTGCCAAATAAACAGGTGGCACAGTGCCAAGAAAAGCCCAAGAGAAGCATAAAAGGTAACCTGTGTGTCTCCGAGGCTGAGCTTGGGACTATGAGGGTGTCTGATTTGGCAGGAGATGGTGGCGGCAACACGGGTGAGGGTGGATTCTCCTCTGCCATGAGGCGGCAGCTATCAGCATCGGTATCTTCCACCTGCACTTCTGGGTGCTGTTTCGTGGCAGGCACTGGGGGAGAGGAAGGAGAGGAGAAAGTCAGAGAGAGACAAAAGCTGGGTGCCAGGAGTCTGGCTGTGTTCTTGAAGAAAACCACAGAAAGCATGTTTGGAGGGGACTCTGATAGCTTCACTTCCCAATGGGGCGCACAGAAAAGCTCCATGCAGGGGGTACAAGAACGTGATGCCTGGGGTCCTCTGAGGGTCACAGCTACCAGCCCAGGAGCCACGAAAGAAGCCACAAAGCCACAGAAGCCACAGGAGCTCCCCTACACAGCCTGGAGCCCAGCTCTCCTAGCTCTCAAAGCCCAGTTTGGTTTCCCTGCACTTGAGCAAGCTCCAAGAGCTGAGGCAGTGGCAGCCCCCAGAGAGGACATAGGGGAGCCAGAGTCCTGGCACCTGGCCTAGCACAGCCTGAGTCGTCTGCTTCCCCCCTCTGAGCTTCAGTTTCCCCACCCCAAGTTAGGGTGACCATGCCTTCCAGGCCTGTGGGGAGGAGCCAGAAGGCACAAGTACTCACATTCTTAAATTTCTTTTTTTTTTTTTTTTGAGTCGGAGTCTCGATCTGTCTCCCAGGCTGGAGTGCAGTGGCGCAATCTCAGTTCACTGCAAGCTCCTCCTCCTGGGTTCATGCCATTCTCCTGCCTCAGCCTCCTGAGTAGCTGGGACTACAGGCTCCCGCCACCACGCCCGGCTAGTTTTTTTTTGTTTTGTTTCGTTTTTTTGAGACGGAGTCTTGCTCTGTCACCCAGGCTGGAGTGCAGTGGCACAGTCTCAGCTCACTGCAAGCTCTGCCTCCCAGGTTCACGCCATTCTCCTGCCTCAGCCTCCCGAGTAGCTGGGACTACAGTCGCCTGCCACCACACCTGGCTAATTTTTTTGTATTTTTAGTAGAGACTGGGTTTCACCGTGTTAGCCAGGATGGTCTCGATCTCCTGACCTCGTGATCCACCCGCCTCGGCCTCCCAAAGTTGCTGGGATTACAGGTGTGAGCCACTGCACCCAGCCAAGTCCTCACATTCTTTTTAAAAATTATTTTATTTCTTGGTTTGTTTTTGAGATGGAGGGGGCAGGTCTCACTCTGTCACCCAGGCTGGAGTGCAGTGGCATGATTGCAGCTCACTGCAACCTCTGCCTCCCAGGCTCAAGTGATCCTCCCAGCAGCCTCCCGAGTAGCTGGGACCACAGACACACACCACCATGCTCGGCTAATTTTTGTGTTTTTGTAGAGATGAGGTCTCACCATGTTGCCCAGGCTGGTCTCGAACTCCTGAGCTCAGGTGATCTGCCTACCTTGGCCTCCCAAAGTGCTGGGATTACAGGCATGAGCCACTGGGCCCGGCTGGCCTCACATTCTTGAAGAGCATCAAATGGAGACATTTGCAGGGTCCCTCCAATCCAGGGTAACAGACTTCGTAGTGTGTGCTACTCCCTGTTTGGGTAACTGCTTGGGTATGTCCTTGTTCTTGTACATGCCAGGGGCCCCCAAATTCATCAGCTAGCCTTACTCTGGACCTCTGAGAGGCCCTGTACTGTGTCCCACATTCTGAGAATCAGGTCCTCTCCAGGGAGCCTGGACGTGGCCCTACCTTGGGCTCCATCACCCACCTCAGGGACTGCAGGGACAGGTCTGCCCCAAGTCCAAGCTCAGAGGATACTGAGAGGCTGGGATAGTATTCCTCCTTCTCCCCCACACCTAGGGGGGTCTACCCAATAGCAGCTGGGCACAGGTGTGGGCACCAGCAAGGCAGGCAGGGATACACCCCCCAAAAGCGGGAAGCGGGGAGATTTTGAAATAATTATATATGTGCTTTTTCTTTCTTTTCTTTTTGAGATGGAGTCTCGCTCTGTCACCCAGGCTGGAGTACAGTGGTGTGATCTCGGCTCACTGCAACCTCTGCCTCCCAGGTTCAAGGCATTCTCCTGCCTCAGACTCCTGAGTAGCTGGGATTACAGGCCCCTGCCACCGCGCCTAGCTAATTTTTGTATTTTTAGTGGAGACGGGGTTTCACCATGTTGGCCAGGCTGGTCTTGAACTCCTGATCTCGGGTGATCTGCCGGCCTCGGCCTCCCAAAGTCCTGGGATTACAGGCATGAGTCACCACACCCAGCCGATATGTGCTTTTTTTCAAATGGCCTTTATGAGAAAAGCCGGCACTCTGTTAAATTGCTTACACTTACTCTATAATTTGATGGAGTGAACCCTAAATCCTCTGGAGAAGAGGATGAGCAGGAATGGAGAAGTTGTTAAAAATGTAAAGGGGGCCAGGCACAGTTGCTCATGCCTGTAATCCCAGCATTTTGGAAGGCTGAGGTGGAAGGATCCCTTAAGTTCAAGAGCAGCCTGAGCACATAGCAAAACCCCACCTCTACAAAAAAATACAAACATCGGCTGGTCACGGTGTTCCAGCTACTTGGGAGGCTGAGGTTGGAGGATAGCTTGAACCTGGGAGGTCAAGCCTGCAACGAGTCAAGATCGCACCTACTACACTCCAGCCTCGGCGACAGAGCGAGACCCTGTCTCACAAAATAATAAAAAATAAAATAAAACGGAAGTAATGTTATTACAGCTTCTCATTACCTTGTCTGTAGCATCTACAATCATCATGTACTCTAGCACAGCTAGATCAGCCCCCTGTGTCAATGTGTCCCCGGGAACATTTTCCCAAGTGTGGGGCTCCCAGAGACTGGGGAGGACACGAGATGATCTCAGATGGTACAGACAAGGCAAAAGATAACCTAGAATAAGAATGTTATCCCGGTCGGGCATGGCAGCTCACGCCTGTAATTCCAGCACTTTGGGAGGCTGAGGCAGGAGGATGACCTGAAGTCAGGAGTTTGAGGCCAGCCTGGCCAACATGGAGAAACTCCATCTCTACTAAAAATACAAAAATTCCCCAGGCCTGGTGGCATGTGCCTATAATCCCAGCTACTCAGGAGGCTGAGGCAGGAGAATGGTGTGAACCTGGGAGGCGGAGCTTGCAGTGAGCTGAGATCGCGCCACTGCACTCCAGCCTGGGTGGCAAAGCTAGATTCCGTCTCAAAAAATAAAGAAGCGGAGGTTGCAGTGAGCCAAGATCGCGCCACTGCACTCCAGCCTGGGCAACAGAGCAAGACTCCATCTCAAAAAAAAAAAAAAAGTTACCCCCTGTTTTAGTGAATACCCAGAGAGGAAGTCTCAGGTCGGTGCCACTGTGGCCGTAGAGCCTCTCTAACACAGCCTAATCCCACTTGTGGCTAAGAGAGCAGGCCCAGCTTCGAGCCTCCAGCAAGCCCATCCGCCTCATTAGAAAACAGCAACACCATTGTGTTTTCAGTGTATTTGAGGTTATTTTTATTTATGCCTCTGTTATGGCAAGCAATGCTGGTTTTCCATTTGAATAGTAATAAAAAGTTTTCCTATTTAAATATACTTAATTAAATAAAAAAGAGAATCCACTGAAAGAAAATTAGTAAGCAAATAAAATTAGAGTTGGGGCCGGGCACAGTGGCTCATGCCTGTGATCTCAGCACTTTGGGAAGGCTGAGGTGGGCAAATCACCTGAGGTCAGGAGTTCAAGACCAGCCTGACCAACATGGCGAAACCCTGTCTCTACTAAAAATACAAAAATTAGCCCAGAAAGGTGGTGCACGTCTGTGGTCCCAGCTACTCGGGAGGCGGAGGTTGCAGTGAGCCGAGATGGTGCCACCGCACTCCAGCCCGAGTAACAGAGCAAGAATCTGTCCCCCCCCCCCCCCCCACAAAAAAAAAAGAATTGGTGCAGATTTAGCAGTTATCAGGGAGTGTCCTGTGGCGGTGGGAGCTGGGGGATGCTTTGCGGTCTTTTTGTTTTGTTTCCTTTTTCTTCTTCTTTTTTTTTTTTTTAAGCAATTCAGCATCCTCAATGATAGGGGTGGGCTGCTTTGGAGTAGTAGATTCAAGCCTTGCCTACCAGAAGGTGGAGGCCGGGGTGGGACCCCTTACTGTTGGATGACCTGCATGCCACCTCATCTCATCTCTGTGCCCACCTCAAGCCAGGAACAGGGGAGAAGGACAACAGTGGATGTCTTCCCGTGAAATGCTCTGTCCTGCCTGGCTGGACTGATCTCAGAGGGAGCTCTGAACCGTGTCAACCACAAATAAACAAACAAGCCAATCAAAAGGGAAAGCAGGCATGTCTGGCTTGGGTTAAGTCAGAAAGTGACAGGGGTTAGTCCAGGATGCCAGTATGTTCCTGAGCTCTTTGTCGTCAGGCAGTAAGCAGTAGCAGCCCAAAGGCCACTACGGGGACCTTGTCACAATCAATGGATCCAGACAGCCCTCCCTCCACCCTAGCCTCTCAGGATGCCTATCTGCACCTGGAGCTTCTTTCCTGAAATGGAATTTGCTGAGCAGCAAACTGTCAAGGTCAGTGGGTTCTATCTGCAATCGGCGCCCACATTACTCTTCTATTCCATTTCCCTCCTTTCACTCCCCTCCACTCCGATCCCAGACTCCCTGTCCAAGCCTCTTGGCCTAGAGATCTGAGCAAGTGACTTGTTTAAACTAAGGTGTGAATGGTTACCTATATAAAAATGATGTGCCTAAAGAAAGGAATATATGTTTAACCCAAAGAAATGAATTGCTGGCCAGGCACAGTGGCTTATGCCTGTAATCCCAGCACTTTGGGAGGCCGAAGTGGGCAGATCATTTGATATCAGGAGTTTGGGACCAGCCTGGCCAACATGGCAAAACCCCATCTCTACTAAAATACAAAAAGTAGCCAGGTGTGATGGCATATGCCTGTAATCCCAGCTACTCGGGAGGCTGAGGCACAAGAATTGCTGGGAGGCAGAGGTTGCAGTGAACTGAGATCATGTCACTGCATTCCAGCCTGGGTGACAGAGAGAGACTCTGTCTCAAAAAACAAAAAACAAACAAACAAACAAAAAACAGAAAAAAAAAAAAAAGAAAAGAGAGAAAGAGAGAAAAATAAATGAATTGCTAATTGTGGTGGAATTTTAGGCATGAAAAGGGGGCTAAAACCCCTCAAATCACTACCACAAAGCAGGATGAAGGTATTGATTGGCAGAGGAAGAGGAGATGGTTTTCCATAAGCAACTAGTGGTCCACACCATGACCACAGCACCCAGGCAGGAAGACAACCCCAGCCATGCAGAAGCACACGCCACAGATATGAGCATGCTGGGTGGGCAAGATCGTGCTACCTAGTCGGCGGATGGAGCTCCTGCTCTCCTTGGCAAAGCTGGAATTGGACAAGGTGGTTCTCCGGGAGGTGAGGACAGGGATGCGGGTGATTGGGACGTGGTAGCTGGGCACATTAGGGAGATGCTCTACCAGGTTTTGGAGGGCAGAGGCAGAGGCCACCTGGCCAGGTAGCTGGTCCTGGACTAGGCGATTCAGCTCCATGTTCTGGCATGGTGTAGCCATGATGCTGGGACCAGAGGGTCTCAGGCAGAGGCGTGACCCTGGGGACTGCAATTAGGAGCACAGAGTTGGGGGAGACAATAGGTGGGGGTCCTCCCACCAGCCTAACACGACCAGCCTGGTGCCTACCTGCATTTTCAGCAGTGCTACCCAAAGCCAGAAGCATCACTCTTGTCCCTGGAGTTCAACGTCTAATGTGTCATCAGGTCATGTAGCTGGCCCACCCAGGAGCACCGAGGCACAGCCCAGGAAGCCCCCAACTTCTCAAGCTCCCTCCACTTACCAACCACCGGCAGCATTTCCCAAAAATATTAGAATCAAAGAACCCAGAACTCACAGTGTCTCAGATTCTTAGACCCAAGAAACCCAGGATTCGAACATTCTTAGCCTCGTAGAATTTTCCAGTCCAAAGCAGCCCTGGAGGTCAATTAATTTCACTTCCAACCAGAAGCAGTAACTCTTCCTACGGCCCTGGTTCCCCAACTGGGCTGTGCATTGGAATCACCTGGGAAGGTTTGACAATTTCTGTTACCCAGGCCCATTCCCAGAGATTCTGACTTAACGGCTGGGATGAGGCCTGGCAGCAGGAATTTTTAAATCTCCCCAGGTGATTCCAATGGGCTGTCAGGTTTGAGGAGCAGGGCTCAAGGCTATTGCCCCTCAAACACAAATGTGCAGACAAATCACCAGGAGATCTTGTTACCATGAGGCTGATTCAGCAGGTCTGGATCGCGGCCCAAGTTTCTCATTTCTAACCAGCTCCCGGGTTACACCAAAGCTGCTGGATCTAGGTCCATACTTTTAAGTGCAAATGGCTATGCCTCAGCATTTCCCAGAGTGTGGGTCCCAGACCACCTGCTTCCAAATCACCTGGGGAAGGGGCAGAACCCGCCCCACTGAACCAAGCCTGCACCTGTTTGCTCCTGGTCTTTTTCATCCATGTGGGGACCCAGCCCCAGGCCTGGACTCAGTAGGAATTCCTATAGATATGTGTTGAAGTTAACAGAGAATGCTTTTCAAAGACCAAGTAGGGAGCAAGCTCAGGACACCCAGGGTTAAGACACCTGGGCCCAGTCCCATTTCAACCTCTCACTGGCCGGGACACATTCTCATCCCAATATTGACTCCTCCCTCAGTGCCAGCCACAGTTTGGGGTACCTTTGACACATTGTCTCCCCTACTCTGCCCAGCAACCTGTGAGCTAGGTACTATTTATTGCCCCTTTTTCCTTGATTTGGAAGTCATCGTTCAGAGAAGTCACAGAACCGGCTCTGGGTCACACAGCAAGGAAGAGAGAGAGGAGCCAGAGTGAAATGCAGGTCTGTGCCTTGACCTCTTGGCCAAATCCGCACACACAGAGCCTTAGTTTTCTCATCTGTAAAATGGCCTGTCTGCCTCACAGAGCGGCTGAAGACCCATGGCGTGGGGAATGTGGAGTGTAAGGCACACAACACCTGCCGGCTGGGGGTTGCGGCCTGTCTGTCCCGGCTCCAGGGTCCAGCTGTTGCTGGACTCCTCGGGACTCTTTCTCCACCATTGCTTGAGTTCTCAGGATTGAGGGCAGGGTGGTAAATCACAGCAAAATATATGTGCTGGGTACAGCTGGGATCAGGAAAAGCTCATAAAGAGACACAGGGTCCAGGACACTCTGTTAGCAAGTTCTGGTTCCAGTTTTCTCTCAGCTATGTGATGTCTGAGCCAAACCCTCACTGGGCGGTAGCCCAAGAGCTGCATCCTCATTGAGCGGAAGTGGCAGGAGAGGCTGGCAGGAGGGACTGGCTGGGAGGGGCTGGGTCGGAGGGGTCTGCAGGAGGGGCTGGCAGGGAGAGGCTGGCAGGAAGGAGTTGGCTGGGATCGGGATTTCCCCGGCCCCACTGGGAGTCCTGGGCCTCAGTGAAATTCCTTAGAGCCTTTGAGATGTATCAGTAGGCTCTGATAATGTGGCCCCAAGACACCAAGGATGGGATTTTCCTGAAGACAGGGTGGCTGAGGGGGCAATGGGGGGAAGGAGATGGAGGGAGAGAAGGAGGGTTGCCCCTGCACGAAGGCTGCCTCCAGCCTAAAAGGACCTCAGACATTCTTGCGCAACCCATCACCACCACCACCACCACCACCACACCTACCTCCTGAACTGGGAGCCTCGGCCTCGGCCTCAGGCTCCTCGCTGGTCTCGGCCCAGTCCTGGGGCTCCTTTTCAGCCTCTTCTTCAGCCTCCTTCTCGACCTCCTCCTTGGCCTCCTCCCACAGCTTCTGCAGAGAATAAAGTGGAAACAGAAACTGTGACCATCAGCCCCCAGCCCTAGTCTCAGCAGCTCCTGTTAGATCTGCCTTCAGAAGTCCACATGGGCCCAGCTCTGCTTCTTGACCTGCCCAGCCAGTCAGGTCCTGCCAGCCCACCTTCTGGGCATCCTGGGAGTAGCCTAAACCTGTAGAGGGCAGTGCACCCAGGACCTACGGGTCCTAACAGCTGGGCGTGTAACCTGTGATGAGGGACACTCTCCTTGCAGCCTGGCACATGGAGGAACAAAGCATCGACAGCACCGCTCTTCACAGCGTGCAAGCCCATTTGGGTCCTCCTACAGGCTCAAGGGAGGCGTCTGTAGCCCCTTCGTACACAGGTGGCCACTGGAACCCAGAGTGGGGAGGCAACTTGCCCCAAGACAGGCACCCACAGGAGGACTCGAGCCGGGTTCACCCAACTCCCCACCCATGGCCTAGGCCACTATCTGACCCCTGCCAAGAGGGGGCCTCACAGGACCCGCCACCCTGCCCCCTCTGTCCTGCGGGCATCTTACCAGCCAAAACTCCACCTGTAAGCAAAGTGGACAAGGTCCCCATCCCCATCCTTCCACCAATGCCAAGCCAGGCCTCAGAGGTGCCAGTGCCTGGTGCTTCTCATACCTGGTCTGAAGCGCTCTGGGGCCAGATCCTGTCTTCTTCGCTCTGGCCCACGCCCACCTGCGACACCACACAGCTATCCAGCAGCACCCTGTGACCCGGGGCGGGGTGGAGAGGCAGGAGAAAAGAACTGCGTTAGGGGTGTTAAAGGTTTCCCCAGCACTGCTGAGGGCCACGCTCTGTGCCAGGAGCAGAGGGTATAGAGATGCCCAAGAACCAGTCTGACCCACAGGAGCCTCCAGGGCAGTGTCCTGCTAACAATCGCCCCATCTGAGACGTGCACTCAGCAAGGCACTGTGAAAGACATGCCACAACTCTGCTAGGAAGGAGGGCTTCCTGGAGGTGGTGGCCTGTAAGCTGAGCCTCCAGGATGATGATTTTACCACAAAGAATGGCGGGGAGGAAGAGGTTGTCCAGGAAATGGGAAAAGCATGTGCAAGAAATGCATGGAGGATGGTTGGAGGAGCTGTTATCTGGGGTCTCCCAGTCTCCAGGCAATCTTGGTGATGGGTACTGCATGACAAAAGTGAGGCCCAGAGAGGTGAAGTGACCTGGCGAAATCACACAGCAAATTGTCCCAAGCCACACAAACCTCAAACCCAGGCCCTGGTTCTTCCCATGCCATGAGATCAGAGCCACTGCAACTGCTGAAGTTTTCATGGGTGCCGGGCCCAGGCAGCAGGCATACATAAGTGATAGGGCCAGGGGTGAGGCTGCAGTGGGCAGGGAGGGCTGTGGCAAATTGGAGAACCCATGTCCGTTTGAAGGCAGCAACCCCACTCCGCTGGAAAAGGGGGCCCAGGTGGCCAGATCATTCCATTTTCAAACAGAGCCTGCAATATATTTCAGGCTCTGTTTCTAAGGTGAAGTTGTCTGATATTTAGATGCTGATAATTCAAATTAATATATCTTTATTAATATGTAGTAGCCAAAAGAACCTGTCTCCAGGCTAAATTAGATGTCCGTGTGTGACCTCTGAGTTAAAATGATGACTCAGGACCAGGGACTAATGTGATTTTTGTAGTTAGGATTAGTTCCTGCTTCCTAACACCCCCTCCCCACCCCTCAGACTCCTGTCATCCAGGGACTCACAGAGGATGCTCTGGGTGTCTGCTACCCAAGAAACCTGAATGCATCATTCTCTACCCAGAAGGCCAAGTCTCAGCCTTCCTGAACAAGGACGGTGGGGCAGGAAGGTGGAGACGGGATTGTTGCCTAGTCGGTCTGGAGCCAGCCGCTTGGCAGCAGAAATCAGTCGGTAATCACATTGCCATAGCGGCTCCTGGGCTGCGCGCCAGGCACTCTGCATGAAACGTCTCCCCAGATCCTCCTCCAAATTACCCTGAGAAATCTATAAACGCGATACACCACAGCAACAAAATCATATGATCATCTCAATAGATGCAGAAAAAGTAATTGACAACATTCAACATCATTCCATGATCAAATCTTTCAACAAATTACATATAGAAGAAATGGACCGCAATACAATAAAGGCCATATATGACAAGCCCACAGCTGACATCATACCTAATGGTGAAAAGCTGAAAGCTTTTCCTTTAAGATCGAGAACAAGACAAGCATGCCCACTCTCACTAGTTCTTTATTTTTCTTTTTCTTTTCTTTTTTTTTTTTTTTTTTTTGAGACAGGGTCTTACTCTGTCACCAAGGCTGGAGTGCAATGGCATGATCATGGCTCACTATAGCCTCAACCTCCTGGCATGATCATGGCTCACTACAACCTCAACCTCCCAGGCTCAAGCCATCCTCCTGCTTCAGTCTCCCAAGTAGCTGGGACTACAGGCATGCTCCTGGCTATTTTTGTTTTTGTTTTGTTTTGTTTTGTTTTATATTTTTAGTAGAGACAGGGTCTTGCTACATTGCCCAGGCTGGTCTCAAACTCCTGTGCTCAAGTGATCCTCCCACCTTGGTCTCCCAAAGTGCTAGGATTATAGGTGTGACCCACCACGCCTGGCCCACTCTCACCTCTTCTATTCAATGTAGTATAAGAGGTTCTGGCTAGAGCAATTAGGCAAGAGGAAAAAATGAAAGGCATCCAAATTGGAAGGGAAGAAATTAAATTGTTCCTCTTTGCAGATAACTTGATCTTATATATTAAAAAAAACCCTAAAGATTCCACCAAAAAACTGTTAGAACTGATAAACCAATTCAGTAAAGTTGCAGGATATAAAATCAACATAGAAAATTCAGTAGCATTTCAATATACTAACAATGAACTATCTGAAAAAGAAATGAAACAACCCGATTTACAATAGCTATAAAATAAAATAAAATGCTTAGGAACAAATTTAATCAAGAAAGTGACAGAACACTATGCTGAAAACTATAAAACATCGATGAAAGAAACTCAAGAAGATGGCTGGATGTGGTGGCTCAGTCCTGTAATCTCAGCATTTTGGGAGGCTGAGATGGGAGAATTGCTTGAGCTCAGGAGTTCGAGACCAGCCTGAACAACGTGGCAAAATCCCATCTCTATAAGATACAAAAACTAGCTGGGTGTGGTGGCATGTGCCTGTGGTCCAAGCTACTTGGAAGGCTGAGGTAGGAGGATTGCTTGAGCCTGGGAGGTGGAGGCTGCAGTGAGCTGTGATTGCACCACTGTACTCCAGCCTGGGCAGCAGAGCAAGACCCTGTCTCAAAAAAAAAAAAACAAAAAACCCTACCCACATTGATTGAACACTACTTAAACGTAAGATCTGAAACTATAAAACCAACATATAAAATATAGGGGAAAACCCTATGATATTGGTCTAAGCAATGATTTTTAAAAATATGAACTCAAGAGCACAGGCAATGAAAGCAAAAATATACAAAATGGGATTACATCAAACTAAAAAGCTTCTGCACAGCCAAGGAAACAATCAACAGAGTGAAGAAACAACCTACAGAACGGAAGAAAATATTTGCAAACCATAAGTCAAATAAGCGGTTAATATCCAAAATATATAAGAAACTCAACTCAATTGTAAGGAAAAAAACTGATTAAAAAAATGGGCAAAGAATCTGAATAGACATTTCTCAGTGTCTCAAAAGATGACATACAAATGGCCAACAGGTATATGAAAAGATGCTTGACATCACTAATCATCAGAGAAATGCAAATCAAAACCGCAATGAAATATTAACTTCTCACCTGTTAGAATGGCAATTATCAAAAAAACAAGATAGGCTGGGTGCAGTGGCTCACACCTGTAATCCAAGTACTTTGGGAGGCCGAGGTGGGTGGATCATGAGGTCAGGAGTTCGAGACCAGCCTGGCCAACATAGTGAAACCCTGTCTCTACTAGAAATACAAAAATTAGGCGGGTGTGGCAGCACGCTCCTGTAATCCCAGCTACTTGGGAGGCTGAGGCAGAAGAATCGCTTGAACCCAGGAGGCGGGGGTTGCAGTGAACTGAGATTGCGCCATTGCACTCCAGCTGGGGTGACATAGTGAGACTCTGTCCCCCGCCCCCGCCCAAAAAAAGACAAGATAGCAAGTGTTGGTGAGGATGCAGTGGAAAGGGAACACTTATACACTGTTGGTGGGATTGTAAATTAACACAGCCATTATGGAAAAGAATACGGAAGTTCCTCAAAAAGTTAAAAATGGAACTACCATATGATTCAGCTGTTGGGTACAGATCCAAGGGAAATGAAAACAGTATGTTGATAAGGTGTCTGCACTCCCATCATTGCAGCATTAATTTTTTTTTTCAAGAGAGAGTCTCGCTGTGTTGCCCAGGCTGGAGTGCAAAGATGCGATCTCAGCTCACTGCAACCTCAGCCTCCCGGGTTCAAGTGAGTCTCCTGCCTCAGCCTCCCGAGTAGCTGAGAGTATAGGCCCATGCTACCACACCCGGCTAATTTTTGTATTTTTAGTAGAGTCAGGGTTTCACCATGTTGGCCAGGCTGGTCTCGAACTCCTGACCTCATGTGATCCACCTGCCTCAGCCTCCCAAGTGTCTATCAACAGATGAGTGGATCAAGGAAATGTCCTATATATACACAATAGAATTCAGCCTTTAAGATGAAGGAAATTTTGTCATTTGTGAACCTTGAGGACATTATGTTCAGTGAAATAAGCTAAACACAGAAAGACACATACCATATGATCTCACTTATATGTGGAGTGTAAAAAAGTTGAACTCACAGAAGGAGAGAATAGAAGGGTAGTTACCAGGGGCTGGGGAGGGGTGAGAGGTGGGGAGATAGATGTTGGTTAAAGGGTACAAAGGTTCAGCTAGATAGGAAGCATAAATGTGAGGGATCTATTATACAGCCTGTGACTCTAGTTAATAGCAATGTATTGTATTTGTAAAAATTGCTAAGAGTAGATCTAAACTGTTCTCACCACAAAAAATGATGAACATATGAGGAAATGTGTATGTTAATTAGCTCGATTTAACAATGTATACATATTTCAAAACAACAATTATACACAAAAATATATACAATTTTTGTCAATTGAAAAAATAATTAAGCTGGGCACAGTGGCTCATGCCTGTAATCCCAGCACTTTGGGAGGCC
The DNA here is from genome assembly GCF_009828535.3 of Hylobates moloch. Classification (NCBI taxonomy): domain Eukaryota; kingdom Metazoa; phylum Chordata; class Mammalia; order Primates; family Hylobatidae; genus Hylobates; species Hylobates moloch. Next base: position 93,507,086 of record NW_026652281.1, read on the forward strand.
GAGGCGGGCGGATCACTTGAGGTCAGAAGTTTGAGACCAGCCTGGCCAATTTGGCAAAACCCGCCTCTACTAAAAATACAAAAATTAGCCAGGCGCAGTGGTGCATGCCTGTAATCCCAGGTACTCGGGAGGCTGAGGCAGGAGAATTGCTTGAACCCAGGAGGCAGAGATTGCAGTGAGCCAGGATCGTGCCACTCCACTACCTGGGCAACAGAGCAAGACTCTGTCTTTAAAAAAAAAAGAAACAAAGAAAGAAAAAATAATTAACTTTTTAAAAGAGCCTAGGAAAAAAAAAACTCAAATCTCACATAACCCTGACAGACAGGAACTGTTACTGCTCACATGCAAGCTGAGAAAACAGAGGCTCAGAGAGTTTCGATGGCCAATCCACGGTCATACCGCCAGTGCAAGATGGGCCTGGATAAGATACTGCATCCCTGACCCCAAGGCCACGTGCTTAATGCTCTGTTTCACTGCCCGCCTCTGAGTATTTTGGAGACTGTGCCTTCTACACTAAGGAGAAGTCAGCCTTGCACAAATGGGTTAAAGACAGGTCTCCGGCTGCAAGGGGGATGATAGGATGACTTTCCTGAAATAGACACAGGGTCTGTCTCGGCTCTCTGCCTACGGCACAAAGGCTCAGAAAATCAACTGCCCACAGGCCCAGCCAGAGGCTTCCTGGGGTCCTGCTTATTCCAGTATCAGACCAGAAGCCACTGTATGGCCTTGGGCAAGTCACCTCGAAGCCCTTGGGCTGCCTCTGTCTGCTCATCTGTCAAATGGGCAGGATTTGCCTGGCCTGTGCAGCCTGACCTATTTGAGTAAGATCAGAAGGGCCAATGAGAATCTCATAGAAAGTCAAAAAAAAAGACTGCCAGATGTTGTTCTGGTGATTCTTCTGGATTCTTCATCACTAAACATTGGGAGCAGCTTTCGTTGTCTGTAATGCCAAGAATCCCAGCTCTACACTTACTGGCAGGGCCCTGTCTCTGAACCTCAGTTCTCTCATCTGTGAAATGGGATGAGAGAGTAATAGAATCTGCCATTCAGGCTGCCTTAGCCGTGAGTGGCATGGAAAAAAATCGTAAGTCAAATGGAAGCCATTATTATTGTTCTTGTCATTATTATTATTAATCCCAGAGGAGGCGGCGATCTGCAGGGTTATGAACTCACCCAAGTGGATTGAGGAACCTTTTGCACAAACATCCCCAGCTATCAAAACACCTAAACAGCCCAGTGGTGGCGCTGTCAGCATCACCAGGGGCTGTCCAGGGGCCATGTACCAAAGCCACATGGCCCCTGCTTGACAGGGTGCCCAGTGCCTGCCAAGGCCCCCTCTTGTGCAGCCCAGAAGCAGCAAGCCATCAACTTCCAGAAAGTTCCCAAGTCCCAGGGATTTCCAAGCAGAGGAACAGACAGATTGGCTGAGGTGGGCTTCCTGGAGGCCCCCCCACCTTTCCAAGTTTAAGATCCAGGGAGCAGCAGTGGCAGCCAGCTCTCAAAAGCTTACCCGTCCACTCCTCCCGCCTTGTGCCATCCCACAGGCCGTGCCCCAATGTTAAGGTCCTCACTGTCACCTTCAGCAGACTCTCCACCTGAAATCCCAGTCCCAAAAGCAGGAAGGAGGGGAGCCTTAGGGAGAGGCAGCCACCTACTTGGATCTCTCAGTCGGGGCCAGTCAGGATGCCCATGGTGCAGGGGTTCAGCTGGGGGCTGTGGCATTCATCCCAAGCCTGGGTCGGTGCATGCAAGTGGGAGCCCAGCTCCCAAGCCAGGGGCAGAGGAGCCAGCAATCCTTCCTGCTTCTAATCAGATTGAGGAGATGTGCAGGGAACGGCAGAAGCATCCCCAGGGAGGCCAGGTGGAACCAAAAGGCCTTGGTTGCTAGGGAAAGCTGAGCTGTTGCCTGTAGAGACCGGGTCTCTAGGCGACCATCTGCCTGTTACCAGGCCCTCACATCATCAGTATCCTGGGTCTCTGCAAAGCTGGCCAAGAGCATCCTTCCCCAGCCATTGACAGCCCAATTTTGCTTGCCCTGGGCCTCACACCCTCTGGCCCTGGCCCTGTGATCACCCACTCTGTCACTCCCTTGTCCCTCCCTGGGCCTGGAGCCCAAAAGTTCCCCGAGTTCAAAACTCTGGGTAAACATTTGTATGAAGACGTTCACGCCTGCGGCATCTGCCGGTAACTCTGGATGCATGTGCATGCGTGCAAGGCTGTCGTGTGGATGTGTGCAAGTGTGTACATGTGTGCCTGTGCGCACACACACATGTATGAACATGTATGAATGTGCTGCCTGTGCTTGTGCATATATGAAGGATGTGTGTGGGTATACGTGTGTGCATGCCTGTACATGTAAGTGTGTGCATAACCCAGCATGTATGTCTGTGTCGGTGTGCTGGTGTATATGGGTATAGTGCAGATATGCATGTGTGTGTGCCCATGTGTACTGCATTCTGAGAACGTGTGTATAGTTAGTACACATGTGCACATGCAGGTATGTGAGCATAGTTGATCACTGGCCTTCAAAGGGTGTCTCAGATCCAGAGCAGTGGCAAATACAGGCGTTTTCCAGCCTGGGTGTTAGGTGTACAAGTTCAGCAAGGGAGCCACCTGTAGCTATGCACTCCACACAGAAGTATAGCTCCACAGAAGGCAGAGGGCAAACAAGCTGCTCTAATGAAACCAGGCAGCAGCTAAGTTCTTCACCTTGCTGGGACTGCAGGGTGGCTCAGAAGGCAGAATTAGGACAAGTCAGAAAGGGACAGAAGCCACAGGGGAAGCAGGCTTAGCTTTGGTGTAAGAAATAATTTCACAAGTCAGCGGGGCATATGGATGAAATGGACAGCCTTTGAGAGGTTGTGAGCTCCCCATCACTGGAGGTAAGCAAGTAGAGACTGTGTGGCCTCCTGTCAAGGATGGAAAGAGTCTATGTGAACTGAGTAAGGATGGACTAAAAGCAGCTGACACTGAACAGGCTTCCAGCTCTGAAATCCTGTTTAACTATTTCCTGACTGGAACCAAAAGAGGCCATTGGGGGACGAGAACATCAGTGGCCATCGATGGGGCACTTACTCCAGGCCTGGTCCTACCACTTCCATCATCACCGCTGGCCCTGATGACCCCTCTGCAGGAGCCTTTTATTATCCCCCATTTTACAGATGTGGAGGCAGAAGCTCTGAGTAGGTACACCAGTTGCCCCGGTCATTTCACTAACAGAAGCAAAGTGGCATTGGCGTTTCTAATGCCAAAGCCTGTGTTCCTAACACTCACAGTGCTATCCTGTCTCGGGCCATGGCCAGAGGGACAGGTCAGGGAGAAAGGATGCGGGTCATGAGGTACCATGGTGGGCAGAGACACAGTGACATAATGCCAGGGGACCGGAGCAAGGACAGAGTAACTTACTGTCACCTGGCCCACCATAACAGTCTCCTCACTGTTCTCCCTGCCTCAATCTTTCTCCAACACAGCTGCCAAATCATGCCACTCTCCTGCTCATGA
>NW_026652281.1:93510986-93763486 GCF_009828535.3 Hylobates moloch
CCCGCCTCGGCCTCCCAGAGTGCTGGGATTACAGGCGTGAGCCACCATGCCTGGTCGACCTTCCTGAAACACTAACTTGGCTTCTGGGCCCCACACCCTTCTCGTCTCTGCCCTGCTCACTGGTTCCTCCTCCTCAGTCCTTTTTGGTTCCTCATCTCCCCAACCTCTGGTCTTGTCCATGAGCCTCTCCTCTATCCACACTCGCTCCCTGGGCATCTCCTCGAGCCCCATGGCTTTCAATGCCACCTACATGCCCAGAATCCCAATGTCACATCTCCAGCCCCACCTCTCCCGCTCCTAACTCCAGGCACAGGTGTCCAACTGCCTGCTCTTCCCCATGTGTATCCCCCTGTCCAGCCATCCTTCCACTCACCCTCCATAGTGTTTCCTGATCTCCAGTGTTTAACTTTTATTTTAACTGAACTCTTCTGTGTGTTTAATGTTGAAATATATGGATGTGGGTGGACGATCAACCATTACTGGGCAGTAGAGCAGAACCCAGGACAGTCCTAGAAGGCATCAAAGGCAACCAAGGTGGGTGGATATGGAGGGGAGGCAGCCTTGGCTTTGTGAATAATGGGAGAACTGGGAGCCCACTGCATATGTCCATGCAGACAGCTAACATTTATTTGGTGCCCACTGTGTACCAGGCACTGTTCTAGGCTCTAGGGACATGGCAGTGAAAGCAACAGATAAAAGTCCCAGCCCTCTTGGAGGCTGCATTCTAGTGTGTGTGTAGGGGGATGTGGAGTGGTGGGTAATATGATTCCCAGGTCATGATGAGCACAGCAGGGGAACCCCAGCTTCTCGCAGCCTCTTTGGTCAAAGCCCAGCCTCACACAGCACAGAACAAGAGAAAGGAGCTCCCACGAGCAGCAAAGAGTGCCCAGACCCCAGGAGCTCAGCCAACCCCAGCCCTAGGGCGGTTCCCAGCCAGGTGAGCAAATGACTTACTCAGTCACCTCCTCCTCTTCCTCTTCCTCCTCCTCTTCCTCTTCCTCCTCCTCATCTTCTTTCTCCTCTTCAATCCGGGACAGCTCTCTGAGTTGGGGTTAGAGGCAGGAGGTGAGCCCACCTGAAGCTGCCCTGCTAAGTCTACCTCCTGCCCCTATCTTCTGTAGGATGTCCCATGACTCCTGAGCCCAGACCTGGACTTTCCAACCAAGGCTCAACCTGGGGAGCCCCACCTGAGCAACACTGAACTCTGGCAACAAACCCTCTCCTCTGCATGAGGGGACTGTCCCAGCCACTGTCCTGGTGGTGACCCTAGGTCAGCCTCTGATCCCCTCTGGGCCTCAGTTTCCCCATCTGAGCTATGTAAGTTATGGGCCTCAGAACCCGAGACCTCCCACTGTCACCAAGCATCTCTCATAGGAACAAAGATTGCGACATCCCTGTGGAAGGCGACTTGGCAATCATGACCACAATTACACATTCCCATGACCAATGACCCAGCAATTCCCCTCTAGAAATCTCCGGCAGACGTATTCACACATGTGCAAAGACATGCATACAAAAGTGCCTGTTGCAGAATTGTTCATAATAACAAAATTTTGGAACCAACCTAAATGTCCATCAATAGTGAAGAGGTTTAATAAATTATGGTACAGCCATATGATGGAATACTATGCAGCGGTGAAAAATGAAGATGCTGTCTATATCCTGAATGTGGAAAGACCTCAAGGTATATTGTTGAATAAATATAGCAAGGTGCAGATAGGTACATGTGCTATGCCACCTTCTGTACAAAAACAAAAAAATAGGGAGATGTAAGCTTGCATATACCCAGACTGTCTCTGGAGTGGCACATAAGAACCTGGGGCCATTCTACCCATGGGAGAAGGATGGCTGTATGAAGGCGGGGGAAGCAGGCTTGGTTCCTGCTCTGTGCCTTTTTATACCTTTGGGATAAGGTACTGCATGCTTGGCACCTTCTCAAACAATAACTAATCTTTTAGGGTCTTCACAGACTCCCCACCTGGGCATCTTCTCCACAGCTTTGTTCTCTTCTTCATAAGCTGGAACCACCTCTGTACCCTGTGGGCTGGTACTGACATCCTGGTGGGCATCCTCCCAGTGCGGTTCAACCTCCTCTAGGACGAGGTCAGGCTCCACTTGCCCTCCAGGAAGGATGCTGACTGCAGGGAACACAGGAAGAGCCATTTATGGGATGTGCAAGAGAGTGGGCTTGGGCCTCCGAGTCCCAGGGACCCCGCAGGGAGCCCTGGCTGTCACCAGCAGTGCCTCAGTGGTTAGTCATGCAGTGGGGAAATGGCACTTTCCATTTTCAGCGGGACCAGATCAGTGTTCCAGTGACGGGTTGAAGCCTGTGCTCATTCACTCTGTCTCCATTATTTTCCCCCCTTCTCCTCTTGAGACAGAGCTTTGATTATGGTTGATCTGTTTGTTTCTCACGGGGGACTCCTTCTTAAAGGTTTGTGCAGAGGCAGAAACAATGCTTCCAATCACAGCATCACAGGGATGCCAAAAGGCCCAGGTTCAGGGTCCACCTGGCCACATCCAGGTGCAGGTGGCCTGGATTGTCCTGGGGGATGCAGAGAGAGCTTGCCCGCTTCCTGCTCTGTAGATGCCACCCCCTGGTGACAGCACGCCCATACGCTCGGCATTTGCTTCTGAGAGTCCTTCCCTCCCTCCTGGGCCTAGAGGCTCCACCCTCCAGGGAAACTCAACTTTCTCATGGGGGTGGTCCCACCTTCAGATGGGAGTCTAATTTTCAACACTTCTTCACGTATCCTGGTCCTTGACAACGAAAACACCCTGGGCCTGTGAGCTTGGCAGATGCTCAAAGGGAGTGCAAAGCAGTCTCATCAGGAACCTAAGCCTACCCCCAGGCAGGTGTCAGGGACAAAGGACAATGCCTGGATACCAGGTGTCCCCCAAAAGCTCCAGGGATCTTGGTGGCCCTCAGCCAAACATGAATTAGTAATAGTGACTTTTTTGTTGTTGAGACAAGGTCTTGCTCTGTCGCTCAGGCTGGAGCACATTAGTGCAATTATGGCTCACTGCAGCCTCGACCTCCTGGGCTTAAGCAATCTCCCACCTCAGCCTTCTGAGTAACTGGGACTACAGGCATGCACCACCATACCTGGGTAGTAGTAACGATGACTTTAAATGGAAGCCGGCCTCAAGTGTTATCCTGAGACTTTGGCTGTTATTGTTCATGATGTTGCATAACAACAGTAACAATAACAACAATAATAGTAACAGCAGCTGCATTTTTGAGCACTTACTATGTTCCAGGCCCTGTGCTGAGTGATTTACATGGAATAACTCGATTAGTCCTCACATCAACATTTTGAGATTATAATTAGCATCCCCATTTTATTTTCCCTCTTTTATATTTCTCTCCCCATTTTACAGATGAGCAAACTGAGACACAGATAAATACCTTCTTTTATGGGGTGCTTCCATTGCCAGGCACAGAGCTCCCCACTTCTAGGTACAGATATTATCCCTGTTTCACAGATGAGGTGCTGCCTGCCCTCTAGGGAAGCCCCAAGCGCATCCTGAACTAGCTGTTTCCATGGTTGCTCCTGGCTCCTCTGGCCCTGCAAATGCCCCTGGGGTTTGGCCAGGGAGGCTCCTCCAAGTGTGACCCTGAATCCAGTGGTGGGACGCATTGTCCGTGTCAGTCTATGCTGCTGTCCAGCAATAGTGCAGTGTCTCCACTCTAAGTAGCCCCTTGGGATGCTAGTTCCTGCCCGGGCATAGCAGGGGACATCCAGGGAACAGAACATCTTGCCTGACAGCACGTGAGCTTTCACAGCAGCCCCAAAGGACAGGAACGGTACTTTCCCCCTTTTAAAGAGAGCCAGCTCAGAGAGGCTGAGTGTCTTGTCCCAGGCCACACAGGAAGGTGGAGGCAGAGCCAGGTCCCCTGACCCCCGTTTTCCCAGTGCACTATCCCAGGTGATAAATGTGCCCATGAGCACTTCACTGGCATCAGCGGCCACTCCTTATGAGGTGCCATCCTTAAGAACTGATGCTGTCCTTGCTTCCACACTTGCTTTCCTTTCCATCCATTAACCTTTTCTTTTAAGGTCCTATCTAGTGCGTGGGTGTTTTACAAGCATTTGTGCATTTGTTTTTTCTTTTTCTTTTTTTTTTTTTTTTTTTGATAATGAGTCTCGCTGTGACACCCAGGCTCGAGTGCAATGGTGCGATCTCGGCCCACTGCAACCTCTGCCTCCCATTCAAGCGATTCTCGTGCTCAGCTTCCCAAGTAGCTGGGATCACAGGTGCGCGCCACCACACCCGGCTAATTTTTGTATTTTTAGTAGAGATGGGGTTTCACCATATTGGCCAGGCTGGTCTCGAACTCCTGACCTCAGGTGATCCACCCACTTCAGCCTCCCAAAGTGCTGGGATTACAGGCGTGAGCCACCATGCCCGGCCTCATTTCCTCTTGTCATCTCCGCAGCAGGCCTGCAAGATGTGTCCTATACTGTTCCCATTTTACAGCTAAAGATTCTGCAGCCCTGAGAGGAGGACAGTGCCCAAGATCACCAACCTGGAAGGGGAGGGATGGGGTATGCTGCCACACAGCCCCCAGGGCAGGCCCCCAGGAGGCGTGGTGCAGGAGCCCCTGGCCCACCCCGGAGCTCTGACCACCCCTCTCTACAGGCGTCTGATTCATAGCTCGCCCAGCTTCTCCGTGGCCCTACCCAAGTGGTCAGGAGCTATGAGTGCTCCAGTTCCCATAGAAACTGCCACTCCACCCTGGCATGCCACCTCCTGGTCAGTGGCCTCTCTGCCCTCAGGGCCATCAAATGAGGTTCTGACCTTGGCCAGTGAAAGTCAACAGCCTCAGTCGGACGCAGTGGCTCACGCCTGTAATCCCAGCACTTTGGGAGGCCGAGGTGGGCAAATCATGAGGTCAAGAGATTGAGACCATCCTGGCCAACATGGTGAAACCCCTTCTCTACTAAAAATACAAAAATTAGCTGGGCGTGGTGGTGCACGCTTGTAGTCCTAGCTACTAGGGAGGCTGAGGCAGGAGAATTGCCTGAACCCGGGAGGTGGAGGTTGCAGTGAGCCGAGATCATACCACTGCACTCCAGCCCGGTGACAGAGCAAGGCTCCATCTCAAAAAAAAAAGAAAGAAAGAAAGAAAGAAAGTCAACAGCTTCATGTAGGAAGGAGCCCCTGCTTCCAGGATCAGCAGGCAGGAGCCAAGGCACATGAATTCTAGGCTAAGGCCCCCACCTGGACCCCTGGGTCTCTGTCAAAGCCTGAGCCCTAACTCCAAACCTCCATCCTTTCTGGCAGGCCTAGGTCATGATACCTCCTTCCTCTGCCTCTCCCTGGCTCAGGCTCACATCTCCTCCCACCTGGCCCCGAAGCACTAACCTCTCACTGAGTGTTGCTCAAAGCATGGTCCCAGCCTCTCCCCCGTCATCGGAATCATCTGAGAAAGCAGGTGCTTCTCAGTAAAGCAGATTCTTCCATAACCATTGCTTGGTCATCAAAGAAAAAAGAAAGAAAGAAAGAAAGAAAAAAACAGAACCAAATTCCCAGCTCCCAGTACTCTTGAATCAGAAAGTCTGGGGTAGGACATTCTTCATAGTTGGCCCCAGGTGCTTTGGAAGGGTCCCTGCTTTGATCGCTTTCCTTGTCTCCAGTGCTTGCTCAGCCTCAGAGTAATCTTTCTGAAGTTACTCCCCTGCTCAATCACCTTCAATGGCTCCCCATTGCCTACAGCCTAGTCTCCTAAAGTCAGGCCCCAACTTCTCTAGTTTTATCTTCTGCATTAAGGATGCTGGGCTCCAGCTTAGCTGAAGTCCCACCACTCTCCTGTATATTACACTTTATTCCCTCTACTGGGATTGCCCCACCTCATCACCATTTTGAGACCTCAGGGATCTCAAATCCAAAGGCCTGCCCAGCCAGGGTGATGATGTATACAAATGAAGGGGCAGGTGCCACCTGCCTTCAGGTGCCAGCAGCTGCCCAGACTGTCCTCACAAGCACAGTGTGGGCCCATTACAGCCAAGTCTACCCAGTTTTCAAGAGAAGCCAGATTTTTTCATGTAAAGCTACCTGATTTTTAAATGTTGGCAATCAATTCTAATTTTTAAAATCACTCCATGGCCCAAACAAAGGCACATGTGGGCCAGCTGGGAGCCAGGACCCCTGGCTCAGGACCCCTGGCTAATTCCTCCCCTCCTGCAACCCAACACCCCAAGCCCAGGGCTATTCAGTCCACCCACTTTTAAAACCTAAACCCTTCTTTTAGCTTTATCCTAAGCAATAATATCAATGCAATCACAGGTTTGATGTGCTCATTTTCGCTCTTTTAATGTTAATGAAAACATTTGTTGCTGCTCACTGGTGTCCCCAAGCCTTGGAAAGAGACAGTGTGGCCAGGTCTAGGGAGAACCTCTTCTGGGAGAAACTGTATCCTGTCGAGGTGCTGACTGTGCCAGGTACCACACTGGGGGCTGTGCATGCGTCCTCTCAAAGAGATGCTCAATACTGAGTCCTCCATCCATGGGGCTTTTTAATTTATTAATTAAAAAAGTGTTTTTTAGAGACAGGGTCTCACTGTGTTGCCCACAGTGGTCTCGAACTTCCTGGCTCAAGCAATCCTCCTGCCTCAGCCTCCCAAAGTGCTGGGATTACAGGCGTGAGCCACCACGCCCAGCTATGGGGCTTTTCCACAGCCCTCTCGGGGTAAGTCCTACTGTCTAGCCTAAATCTTGCAGGATGCCCATGGCTGGCCTTCCCCGTGTTCTGGTCTGGGAGGCTCTGGGGCTGGTGCAGGTGACTCTGGCTCCCCTTGTCCTGCCTGGGAGTGTGTGGAGAGGGAGGGGTTCACTGTTCAAATAGGGTGGGGTGTCAGTGGCCACCTCCCCCCGGAAGGTCTTCTCTTCAGGGCATCCTTCTTTCCTTCCATCCATGTGTCCATCTGAGCTCTCCCAGATTCCCTTCTCCCTTATTTCAGAGACCTCCAGCTCCCATCACCCCTGAAACAAAGGAGAAGACAGGGTGGGTGGCTAGGTGGACAGGCGGAGGGAATGAGTGAGTGAGTGAGTGGATGAGTGAATGAATGGGGAGGGTAAGGGACACATATCCCCCAGCCTCTCAGAGTCTCCCCATGACATGGGGCGTGAGTGGAATGGTGTCTCCCAAAAAGATAATTCCAGGTCCTAACCCCATTACCTGTGAATGTGACCTTATTTGGAAATAGCTTCTTTGCAGGTGTGATTAAGTTAAGGATCTCAAAGTGAGATCATCCCGGATTTAGGGTGGGCCCTAAATCCAATGACTGATGTCCTTTTAAAAGAACGGAGAGGGAGGCTTGACACATACAGACACAGAGGTAAAGGCTGTGTAGAGATGGAGGCAGGCACTGGAGGACAGCCAGAAGCCAAGTTTCACCAAGGACCGCAAGTGGCCACCAGGAGCAAGGAGAGCGGCACGGGCGTGTCTCGCTCAGAGCCCCAGGAGGAGCCGACCCTGCCAAAGCCTTGACCCTGGACTTCTGGCTCCTGAACTGTGGGAGAATCGGTGTCTGTTGTTCTAAGCCGCCCAGTGTGTGCACCCCTGTTATGGCAGCCCTAGAAAATGAAACCAAGCCAGCTCCTTGCCCTGTCCCCATGAGCCTGCCCCCATGGCCACCCAGCATCCACCCATAACCCATATGCTCCAGGCATTGCAGGGAGGCCCTGGCCACAGCTGGCGGGGAATCCTGCCTCCTTCCAGAGGGTTCTGGTGCTCCATCCTCAGATGCAGACCCTCTGAAGGCTCTCTGCCCCAAGGAAACGTTTTTAGTTCCTTCAAGTGGTGGCTGCCAGGCCAGGTGGACTCGATTTGCTCTGTGACCATGGGCAGGTGCTTTTGGTTCTCTGAGCTCTGCCCACTACCTGCCCCAATAGCCATGAGGGTCTCTGCTCTGCTGCCCCAGGTTGGCCACGAGCTTCCATGAGAGACTGCATATGTCCTGCTCTGAGACAGGCCAGCTCTCTTCCTCCTCATCCATGATTACCATCAACCCTAACGCCCCCCACACCTCTCCATCAGACCTGAGCCCACAGTCCACTGGCCTGTGTGTGCTCCAGGCCACGGCGGCCACCCCCAGCTTCAGGGCACTCATGGAGACCACCATCGGCCTAGCGGGGATGGGGCTGGACACAGCCTTGCAGACACAGGGCAGAGCTCAGAGCCCTGGGACACCCTGCGGCCTGTGGTTGGAGGGCTTGCATTCAGGATGGAACAGGGGACGCCACCACCCACAGCCCCTGAACTCTGCTCACAACTAGAACCCATCACAGGCCTGGGACATAGTAGGCTGTCCTTAACTATGTATTGAATGAATGAATGAATGAATGAATGAATGAATGCCTGTCCACCGCATGCCTCTCTGGAGGCCATGAAGTGAAGAAAGAACAGATCCTGCCTCCAGCCCCTTCCTGGTCTCAGTCCTCTGTCCCCGATTCCTGGCTCAGGGCTGCGATAAATGGCATCATATGCCTCCCCAACCCAGCTGCAGGTGACAGGGACCCCCTCCAGCTCAAGGGAGCTGGAGGCTGTGGGGCCTGGTTCTCCCAGTGAGACCCCACCCCTCTCCCTTCAGCTTGGCCAAACCCATTTGCCCAGCTGCCAGGGGATGGGGGAAGCTCTCTGGGCATTACCAGCAGGAAGGAGAGCTCATCTGACTTAGCCCCAGGACTGTTTTCTCTGGACAGAAGCTGGACGCCAGGCTCCGGGGGCCTCCAGCCACCATCTGGCTCTGGGCCAGGCTCTGGCTACCTGACTGAATAGAGGTAGGGCCTGCAGAGCATGGGGCCCTCTCAGCTCTAGCCCAGGAGACCCTAACTGCCCCCTGTGTGAGTCCAGGTCTGGCCAGGGACAGCCCCCCTGCCCACATACAGTCAGACCCAAGGACACCAAGGAACCCTTCCTGATATGCACACGGGGACCCAGTAATGTGTCACTTACTGGTCTGCACATCACATATCCCAGGGGAGTCAGGCTCCTGCATGGAGAGAGAAAAAAGGGAAAATCCTACCATGGCCTCTTCACCAGCCTCCCCGTTTCAGCCACCCCTTCCAGCACGTGACTTTGACCCACCTCTCCGGGCCTTAGTTGTCCCATGGGATGGAGAAGAGAGTCCCTGCTGTGCCCAGGGCCAATGAAGGATTTGAGGTGGGGGGAGCGGGCTTTGAGAGCTCGAGCCTTGGCTCAAGTGAAGCAAGGTGGGGGCGACCCCAGACAGCCACAGCGGTGGCACCTGCTCAGAGTTGCCAGGCTGAGCTCTTGAGTGACACAAAGGCCCAGGACCTGGCCAGGACTTCCTCTCTCTGGGGCCTAGACAGCTTTGTTTACAGAACTCTTTACCTCCATTCTCACAGCCCTGGGTATGAGAATGCAGGTAAAGAGTTCTGTAAACAACTGACCATTGGTCAGCTGGGACAACTGCGGTTCTGAGAGGGCCAGAGCCGAGGCCACACAGCCGGGAGAGAGATTAGGCCTCCCACCTCCCAGTTCCAGGTGCTTCTATAAAGATGTCCAATTGCACCCAAGAAAAAAGGGCCAGGTTCCTGGTTCTTGAGGAAGGAGAAGAAGGGGTGACAGAGCGCATGAGTGCTCCCCCTGGCCACTCATGTTGGAGCCCTAGGCTATCAGGAATGCACATAGGGCTGCCGGCTCCTGTGAGCCTTACTTCTTCCCAGATTCTACGTATCTCTCGTCTCTGGACCTTTGCACATGCTTGGAGGCCACCTCCACTGGGAAGTCTTTCTTGATGCTCCCAGGAGCCTCCACTGCTGTGCCCCATGTCCTCTCTGCTCCCCCATGGAAGCACCTCCCCCAGTGACTGTGAACTCCTGGCAGGCGGGGCTGGGCCAGCATGTCTCAGCCCTGTGGCCACCATGCCTCAGAGAGTGGGTGGAATGAACGTGGGCCATGCAGACAGGAAGGCTGGGGGAGCTGGGCTTCTGCCACAGGGTCCCTTCTTCCTACTGTGCCTTCACACCCCAGGGACACAGGCCAACCATCCTCCTCCTTACCCAAGTTCCCAAGACCCCTCCCACCACCACCAGGGCCACCACTCCATGCGCCCAGCACTGACCTGTTCCCCTATTTTCCCATGTAGCACTGGCTGCGGCAAGGCCATCTCCAGCCTGTGCAGGACCCACGCCACCAGCCTGCGGGTGGGAGAGAGTGTGCTGTGTCCAGGTGGGAAGGGTCACAGGTAAACTGAGGCTGGAGTCAGCTCGTTCCCAAGGCAGAAAACAAGCCTGCCAAAAGGCAGAGCCTGCCAGGAGCCAGAGACCAGGTCTCCAGCCCTGAAGACCATTTTCCCCCCTCTCCACCCTCCCTCAGTGCTCTGGCTACTGTTCAGGCCCCAGCAGGTAGCTCAGGCTCCCCCCACCCTCCCACCCATCCCCGGAAGGGAGTGCATTTTGGGCATCTCACACATGGAATGTGGCAATACCTGTCCCGATTTCCTTCCCTCCTTCCCTTCTTTTTTCTCCCATCTTTCTTTCTTGACTTTGTGGCCCAGGCTGGTGTGATCATATCTTATTCCTGTCTCAGCCTCCTGAGTAGCTGGGACTACAGGCACATGCCATCATGCCCAGCTTTTTTTTTTTTTTTTTTTTTAAATTTTTGTAGAGATGGAGTCTTTCTATATTGCCCAGCCTGGTCTCAAACTCCTGCTGCCACGGCTTCCCAAAGTACTGGGATTATAGGCATGAGCCACTGTACCCAGCCTGTATCGCATTTTAAATATATGTATCCTCTGGCCCAGGAACTCCATTTCCACTGATTTATCCTCCAGATTTACTTGTGTGTGAACCCAATTGCATGCAGGGCTATTGATTGTGGCAAAAGAGTGAAAACAAATGTAAATGTCCACTGAATGGTTAAATTAAAACTGGTGCATCCATTTAATGCAGCTGTTAAAGAAAGAATGCAGTAAGCCCTGTGTGGATAAAACCACCTCTAAGACACGTTTTTCAGGTTAAGAAAAAAAAAAAAGAAGCAGGCCAGGCAGGGTGGCTCATGCCTATAATCCCAGCACTTTAAGAGGCCAAGGTGGTCAGATTGTTCGAGGTTAGGAGTTCGAGACCAGCGTGGCCAACATGGTGAAACCCCGTCTCTACTAAAAATACAAAAGCTAGCCGGGCACCTATAATCCCAGCTATTCAGGAGGCTGAGGCAGGAGAATCGCTTAAACCTGGGAGGCAGAGGTCGCAGTGAGCCGAGATTGCACCACTGCATTCCAGCCTAGGAGACAGAGACTCAGTCTCAAAACAAACAAACGAACAAACCAAAAAGCAAAGTGCAGAGGAGTATGTATAGTTTGCTCCTGTAAGGTGTGTGTTGAAGAAAAAAAAAGTACCCAAAGCTTGAAAGCTTGGACGTGCATAGAAAATGTGGGAAAGGGCACGAAGCTGATGTGGCTGCATTGGGAAGGAGGCTGCACACATCCAGCTGAATTTTCTTCCAGGTTTCCAGGAGGTTGGGTGTTAGGCAGGGACAAGGTACTCATCCTGCTCCCTGGTGGGAGGCGCCGCATTGAGGGTGGCTCACCTGGCAGGGTCCCTGGGTGGTGGCAGGGAGGAGGTCTGGGCCTGGGAGCTGGGCTGGGGCTCTGGAGCTGGTGCCTCCTTGGGTTCCTCCTTGGGCTGCAGGGGGACGGTTGTGGGCAGGGAGGGGGTCTCCCGGGCCTGCAGCTTGGGCCCCATTTCCTGGGGGTGTCCTGGAGGCGCTAAGCAGCGGGGAAAGAAGGAGCTAGAGACACCATCCCTTGAGGGCTTCCTCCAACCCCTCAAGGGCACGGGGCCAGATTCGAGGCGCTAACAGGACTGAATGGGGAGCCCTTTGGGATCATCTCACCCATTCCTAACCTCAAACAGACCATATAGACAAGGGAACTGAGACCCAGGGAGGGGAAGAGACTTACCCAAGACCCACAAGTCTGTTCCAGGACTCTGGCTTCCCAGCCTGGACTGGGGAGGGGATTCTGGTGTCCCCCCCAACAGCCTGCTCCTGGCAAGCCCTGAACCCCGTCCTAGTCTGGGTGGGGGCTGAGGGCCTCTGGGGGATCCTCCAGGGCCCAGTTGATCCCTGAGCCCAGCCCGTGACCATCCCAGGCAGCCCCCTCCTGAGCTCCCCTCCCTGTACCTGGGTCTGAGGCAGCACCTGTAGCAACTTCAGGCTCATCTCTCCAGACCTGGGTGACAAACAGGGTTCAAGGTCATGGGCTATAGCAAGCTCTGTGAGCTTCCCCAACCCCCACTACCAGCTGTGCCCTGGCCCAAGGCGGGTGAGCCAGGGATGGGGGTAAGGGGGTATCTCTCCTCCTGAATCCCGGCCCCCTCTTGCAGTCACTCCTCCCCATAGAGGACTCTCCAAGGCGGGGCATTGCCCCCTCCTGAGTTCCGGGGGTGGTAGGGACAGCCTGCTGGAGGAGGCAGTCCCTCCTGGGGCCCCAGAAGACCCCCCCATGTACTCAACTCACTGCCTCTCCCTTCCTTGGCTCACCTCAGAGGATTTGGGGGGCTGAGGAAGCACTCTCTCCAGATTCTGCTCCAGCCACAGAAGCAGCCGCAGCCCGGGCCTGCATAGGGGACAGTGATCAGCAGAGCGCCCTGAAGGAACGGGCCAGCGCACTACCTAACAGCCCACCTCGGGGCCAGGCCTCCACCAGCCCTTCCGTGCCCTCCACCCCTGCTCTGCATAGTGGGGGCCTTGTCCTGGAAACTCGCAAAGGGCCCCAAGCGGGCGGAGAAATCCTGTCAGCCTCCATTTCTGAGCCACGGCTGGACCAGGCTCTGGAACCACAGCCACGGCCTCCTGGGGCAGCAGGGAGAGGCAAGAGTCACTTCAGGACCTGAGTGCAGCCCTGGGGGCTCCCTGTGCTGGAACAGACAGGACTGGCTGGCTATACGGAGTGTGACCTGTGCCATCACACAAAGCCTTAGACTTAGAAGGACCTGGTTTTGGTTTCATATTCTGCTGTCACAGTCTGAAAACATTTAAAACATTTTTTTAAGGGGCCTGCATTTGCATTTTGCCCTGGGCCCCACAGATTATGTGGCTGGTCCTAAGATCAAGCATTGGATCCCAAATCCATCTGGCCTCTGGGAAGCCCCACTCTCTTCAGAGAAGCACCATGTTCCCAGGACAACCGGCTCCCCCAAGTATGGCCCAAAAGAAGGCTGGTGAGTCCTCTAGGCGCCCTCATCCTAAATTGCTTTAGGAATCAGCTGCATATGTCTCAGAAGGAAGTAGAGGACCAAAAGACACAGAGAGAGAGCTGCAGCAAGGAATGAATGAATGCATGAATGAATGAATGAATGAATGAAGTGTGTGATTATATACACGTGTGTTCATTCATGCATTCATTTGTCCCATGCGTGCTGAGTCCTCACTCTGTGGCAGGTGCTGTGCTGGGCACCAAGGGTTCAGTAGTGACCGGGACAAAAGCCCCTGCCCTCAAGGAGGCAGCAGTCTAATGAATGAATGAGTGAAGGAATGAATGAATGGGGTGAATGGAGATGAATGCATGTCTCTGGATTTCCAGCAGAAATTACAAACTGGGAGCTTCAAGCTCACTTTGGAAGTCTACAGTGTCCTGAAAACTCCTTGACTAAAAATTGAGGGTTTTACATAAAAAGCTAGATTTCTAGCTTCTCCTGAAAACCTGGAGGACCTGGCCACACAGGGCCTAAATGCCTGCAAGGAAGAGGCAGTTGAAACTGAGCAGGGCCCCTTCTTGGAGCTCCCTGGCTCCCCTCTTTTCCACAGCACCCCCACCAGCCTGCCACCCTTACTGATGGGGCAGCCACCCCTCCCTGAGTCAGCTCTGAGAAGTCAGACACTGAGGCCAGCCCGGGCACCCTGATGTCCCCCACAGGGATCCAAGCCCTGCTTCCAGGCTCCACACGGAGCCTACCTACATGAAGCCCACCTGTGAGGAGCTCATCCCTGCCCCTCCCTATTCTCAGAGGGTGGCCCCACCCAGGGACCTCTCAGTCATCCCTGGGAACACCCAGGGACCTCCCACCACAAACCATGAGCAGCACACGGTCCACTGTCCCCGTTCTATGGCTGGACACAGGCCCAGAGGAGACGGGAGGCATGTCCAAGGTCACACCCTGAGGGGGTAACAGACCCTGCTCCTGAAACCAAGGCCCTGTTCCTCCCGCCATACACATACAGATGACAGTGACACTCAGGGATAGGGACTCACCTAGTGTCTTGGGCCTCAAGGGCCTCATTGGGTTCATCTGTGCACCCTGCAGGGTTGGAAAATACAGAAAGGCAGTCAGCAGCAGGAGACCTGCCCCAGCCCCCTGGGCAGCCTGGAGTGGGCATCGAGAGCTCTGCTCAACCCCAGGTTCAAACACAGGGTCAGTCAGATGAGAAGATCCAGCCTGGGCAGAGGCTCCCAAGGGGCAGGACCCATCCCAGCAGCCCCCCAGCCCCTCAGCCCTGCTGCTGAAAAGCCATCCTGCCCCTTGGTCTTACCTGTGTCCCCAGTGCTGCCGTGACCCAGGATCTGCCAGGGACAGACAGACAGATATGGGCAGGGAGCCCAAGGGCAGCCTCCCCATAGCCCCTCTCTGACCCGGCCCCTTCAGCCTCCAGCCCTAGCAGTACCTGAGCCGGGTCCTCCGTGACGCTGTGAACAGGCTGCGGGATCACCTTCTCCACGCCCTTCATGAGCCAGGTCAGTACCCTGCGGCTGGGACTGCGATGGACAGAGACACCAGCCTGCCCTCAACTTCCCCTAGCTCAATGAGGCCCTCCAGGCCCAAGACACTAGGTGAGTCTCTGTCCCTGAGTGTCACTGTCATCTGTGTGTGTGGTGTGGTTATTGGAAAGTACCTACATGTACCACTGGCCCAAGGCCAGCCCAGTATCCAAAAGAACTTGGCTTGAATCCTAAACCACTGTCTCCCCACTGTGAGACTTCAGACCCATCACCTCCCCAAAAAGCTCCACGTCCTTCTCTGAAAAATCGGGGATGCTGATGCTTCATGAGGCCAGGCAGACCGGGTGCCATTCAGAGCCCACCCCGATGGGATGCTTAGAACAGAGCAGCTGACTTCCCTCTCCTCCTGCCTCCTGCTGTCCTGCTCTGAGCACACATCGTGCTCCTGAAGGGCCAAGGTTTGCTGCAGGTGTAATGCTGTGGCAGAGGCTGAGCAGCCTAAATGTCAAGGTCACAGCCTCCCTGCCTGAGGCCAGCCCAGCCCCAGCCCTGCTCAGGCCCCAAGCACCATGGTCTGAAATGTCTGAGCCAACTGGGAGATTCCACGCAAAAGCCTGGATTTCTGGCTTCTCTGAGAAAAGCAGAAGCTCTAACCCCATTGGGCCTGCATCTCACCCGAGCACTGAGAAATGTCCGGCCCCTGTACAGGGGTGCTCACTATGCAGCTCTGACCCACTGTTTCTTTTGATCACATTGCCCTGCCCTCAAGGGGCTAACAGTCTATTGAATGAATGAGTGAATTAACAGTCTAATGAATGAATGAGTGAAGGAATGAATGAATAGGGTGAATGGAGATGAACGCATGACTGGATTTCCAGCAGAAATTACAAACTGGGAGCTTCAGGCTTACTTTGGGAGAGCCCACCCTCCACCTGAAGCTCACTTCAGCCAATTCCCAGGATGTCCCAGGGCTTTCCCCAGAATGACAGTAGAGCTGAGGGCAGTGCCCATCCCCACTCCCATCCCCAGGGCTCCCTAGCTGGGAGGGGAGTTTGGGGGCGGGCTGGCCCTGAAGAGAGGGGAGGGTGGTACAGTACCTGTTCATTTCAGAAACCTCAGCGCCCTGGGCCCGGAGGGATATGGTGGAAGTAAGGGCAGCCTCCTTGGTCTCTGAAAAATAATCGCTCATCCTTCAGATCTAGGGCCTCAGACAGGCCCATTTCTACCCGCTTGGGGAGATCAAGTCAGGGGAGAGGAGAGAGACCCCCAGGGGTCAGAAAGCCAGGCTCCAGCTCAGCTCAACTGAAGTCGCTGGGAGCCCACCCTTAGCTTCTCTGAGCCTCAGTTTCCTCATCTGTGAAATGGGTCCGCCAGCCTCGTGGGCTCTGTGGCTCCGAGGGGAGAATGCGGGCCCCCCTGCCATGCCAGCCTGGGCTTCAGCACTCGCGCTCACCCTGAGGGCTTGGGTCCGCCACAGCCACTTCCTCCTCCTTGAATGACTCTTCGGGGGGCTAGAGGGTTCGAACAGGATCACATAAGTCCTAGGTGAGACCAGCCTGGTTTGGACAGGGGCAGCCTGATTCTCCCTCAAGGGATCCCTGTCCCACAAAAGACCTGAACGACTGTTTCCTCAGGATAGTCTCTGTAAATCCTGGTGGCCTTACCTTCCACCTAGGATACTCCCTTCCTCCTAGCCCCAGGGACCCCTCATCTGGGGCTGGGGGCCCTCACAGCCCCCAAGGTCCAAGATGGCCTCCCAGCCTCCCAGGCCTACAGCATCTCCAGGAGGCTGCCCCACTTCAGTAGCCTGAGAGGAGAAAAGACCATTTAGAGATAGTTATGAAGTCTTGGGGCTGGCTGAGGGGAAGGGAGATGAGAGGAGCCCACACCCCTCATCCTCCGCCAGGGTGCTCCCTCTCCTTCTGGCCCAAACTTTCCATTCCTCCCGGGTAGCTAGATGGAGTTTGGCCTCTGCCATCTGCCTTTCACCTGCCTCTGCAGCCACACCTTCTGCTACTACGTGCACATATGTGTATGTACAAACAAATTTACAAGCACATACATACACAGACACATAAATGTGTGCATACTCACTCTCATGCACATACATACGTGAACAGACATACAATGTGAGCATATATACACATACATATGCATATATACAATGACACACAAATACCAACATGCATATATACACACATGCACAGACACAAAAATAAGTGCATGTGCACACATGTACAGACAAAAACATATGTACATATACATGTGTGTACATATGCATACATGCCCCAACACACATATATGTGCATACAGTCATATGCAAACGTGAATATACACACATGCATTCATACAGATACACACATGCGTATAACTGCCTGTGTACAGACACACCACATGCACATATGCATAGGTACATTGCAGATGTATACAGGTGCAGAAATATGAGTATACACACATATGCTCAGTCACACACATGTGCATATTTGCACATATGCAGAAGCATGTCCATATGGACATGCACATACACACAGATTTCTGCACCTAAATATACATGAACATCCATGCACAGATACAAAATGTGTATACACACACATGTGGAGACATGCAAATATATGTATATACACATACACATTGACACATTCACGGATGCACAAATATGCATACACATAGAAATACATGAGTACACTCACATACTCAGAAATATGTAGACACATACACACACATACACACTAGCATGTCACACAAGCACATGGAACCACAGACATACTAATACATGTGCACATAAACATGTGCAAACACATATACATGCATTCATGTACATATACATGTTCACATACATTGTCATGCACACCCAATGTGCAAATACATATGTGCACACACAGACATACCAAGGGCACACTACACACACATATGTACATATACGTGTATATACATGCAACATATACACATGCATACGCACACCCTATACCTGTTTCCTAAACACACCCTGCTCTTCTCAAGTAACAGCCTTTCCTCTGCCAGGAATGCCCAGCCTCTCCATCTCCCTCGGTTAAAATTCTGCTCAACTCTCTGCGTCTAAGAAGCTCTCCCCCATCAGCCTCCAATCTCCAAAGTTAAGATGACTCTCCCTCTTCTGAGCTCCCATAGTTTGGTCTGACACACTTATTTGGCTCCCCAAGAAGGGGAGAGTTGAGGCCAATGTTGGGACTCACCATGTTCCCTCCTCTCCACCTGTGTCTCTTGGCAGAATGAACTGGCTGGGCTCTTGTCTGCTGACCCACGGGCCAATGCCTATTCATCTTTATGCTTTCAGCACTGACCACAGGGCCTGGCATCAATTAGAAGCTAAATCAAATCTGTTGAATTGAACTGCTGAATTAGTTGTCACCCAGCTCCTGAATGGATGGGTTGCAGAGGAAAAGTTCTGGAGAAATACTCCACAGTGTGGTCCATGGATCTGTGCCAGTCTGCAAACTGTTACTGGTCCATGATGATTAAGCAGTTTGCAACAGAATGTTTATCAATGCACTGCTTCCTTCATTGAGAAAGTATTGGTACAAAATAAATAGCAACTAAACTAATCAGTGTACTTAGCTACAGAGTAGATTTACATTCTGGTACAAACTGCTTAATCATCATGGACTAGTAATAAACAATTCATGGACTGGTTCCTGTGAGTAGCTCTGTTCTGAACTCTGGAGGTTGGCAAAATACGGCCTGTGGGCCAAATCTAGGCTATTGCTTGTTTTTATAAATAAAACTTTATTGGAACCCAGCTATGCTCATTCATTCATGCATTATCTATAACTGTTTTCACACTATAATGGCAGAGTTGAGTAATTAACAGAGATAGCATCACCCACGAAGCCTAAAATATGTACTATCTATCCTTTTACAAAAAATGTTGGCCTGGGCAAGCCCTACCCACTGTCTGAACCTGAATTTTCTCACTCGAACAAGTGTGGGACCCTGTGACCCCCACTTTTCCTTCTGACGCCAACCTTTTCTGCTGTAGAAGGTCCCTGGAGAGCAGGTGGCCCAAACGGGGAAGACCCTGAGCAGCGAGGCCGGCCTGCCCCTCCTCCCCCTCCACCTCTCACCATGGACTCGGACTCTGTCTCGGCCTCCTCGGGATTCGGTTCTGGTTCCACCTCCGCCTCCAGCTCTGGCTCTGGTTCCACTTTCTCTTCCTCCTGCATCTTGGTCTTCCGAGGGGTCCCTGGGGGCTGAGGCAGCACCCTCTGGACCCAGCCCAACATCCTGACGCCTGTAGGAGACAGAGTCCTTAGCCCTCCCTGGAGCACTCACAGTAGCTCCCGCCACTTACGGGCCACTCTTACGAGTTGTACATTTCCTTTTCCTTCATCAACTTTAAAAATATTTCAACTGGGTGCGATGGCTCACACCTGTAATCCCAGCAATTTGGGAGGCTGAGGTGGGCCGATTGCTTGAACCCAGGAGTTTGAGATTAGCCTGGGCAAGACGAGACCCTCGTCTCTACAAAATATTTTAAAAATTAGCCAGGTGTAGTGGCTCACTCTTGTAGTCCCAGCTACTCAGGAGGCTGAGGTAGGAGGATCGTTTGAGCCTAGGAGTTCGAGGCAGCAGTGGGTCATAATGCACCACTGTACTCCAGCCTGCACAACAGAGTGAGACCCTGTCTCAAAAAATATATAATATATATACACACATAAATATATTTGATATACATATACACATATATATTACATATATATACACAGATGTGTGTGTATATATTTCTGCAATTATATCTCTAGGTATTTACCTTGTAGAATTACTCAAGGCCATAAATACATGTGTACAAAGAAGCTGGTTGCAACAGTGTTACAGCAAAAGATGAAAAACACTCAAATATTCATCAAGAGGAGACTGGTTATTGGAAAGTACCTACATATACCTAAATGTTCATCTCTAAGAGGGGCATGTATTAAATAAGTTACACTATACCCAATAATGGAATATTATGGAGGCATTAAAAAGAAAGAAGCAGTCTAACTGAGCTAACAAGAAGATGTGCCTGCTCTGAAGTCAAGTCATGAGCAGATCAGTTAATGTCTCTGTGCCTCAGTTTGCTTGTCTGTAAAATAGGGATATTAATAGTACCTACCTCATGGGTTAATTGTGAGGATAAAATGAATTGATAAGTGTAAGATACTCAGGCCAAGCGCAGTGGCTTGTTCCTATAATCCCAGCACTTTGGGAGGCCGAGGCGGGCAGATCACTTGTGGTCAGGAGTTCCAGACCAGCCTGGCCAACATGGGGAAGCCCCGTGTCTACTAAAAATACAAAAATTAGATGGGTATGGTGGCAGGCACCTGTAATCCCAGCTACTCAGGAGGCTGAGGCATGAGAATCGCTTGAACCCAGGAGGTGGAGGTTGCAGTGAGCCAAGATCGTGCCACTGCGCTCCAGCCCAGGTGACAGAGTGAGATCCTGTCTCAAAAATAATAGTAATAAGTGTAACATACTCAAAACAGTGACTGGCACATGCCGAGGGCTTAATAAATGTTGGCTATGACTATTACATGGTATCAAATGAAAACACTAATTGTGTAATATGCATGTACTACATAATCTCATTATAAGTAAAAATATTCATTATGAGTAATATATGAGTGGAAAATCTGTCTTAAGATAAAATTAACCTATTTTCATCATTTTTTAATTTTTAAGATAAAATGGGCTGGGTGCAGTGGCTCATGCCTGTGATCCCAGCACTTTGGGAGGCCAAGATGGGAGGATCACTTGAGCTCAGGAGTTCAAGACCACCATGGGCAACATATCAAGACCCTGTCTCTATTTAAAAAAAAAAAAAAAAAAGCCCGGTATGGTGGTGTGCACCTGTAGTCCCAGCTACTCAGGAGGTGGAGGCAGGGGGTCGAGGCTTCAGTGATCACACCACTGCACTTCTGCCTGGGTGACAAAGCAAGACCCTGTCTCAAAAAAAGAAAAAAAATGGCCTTGCGTGGTGGCTCGCACCTGTAATCCCAGCACTTTGGGAGGTAAAGGCAGGCAGATCACCTGAGGTCAGGAGTTTGAGACCAGCCCAGCCAACATGGTGAAACCCCATCTCCACTAAAAATAGAAAAATTAGCTGGGTGTGGTGGCGTGCACTTGTAATCCCAGCTACTCCAGAGGCTGAGGTGGGAGAATCGCTTGAACCCGGGAGGCAGAGGTTGCAGTGAGCTGAAATCGTGCCACTGCACTCCAGCCTGCCTGGGCGACAGAGCGAGACTCCTTCTCAAAAACAAACAAACAAACAAAAAGGCTGGGTGTGGTGTAGCTCACACCAGTAATCCCAGCACTTTGGGAGGCTGAGGCAGGCAGATCGCTTGAGCTCAGGAGTTCGAGACTAGCCTGGGCAACGTGATGAAACCCTGTCTCTACCAAAAATACAAAAAATTAGCCCAGCGTGGTGGCATGTGCCTGTAGCACAAGTTACTCGGGAGGCTGAGGCAGGAGAATCACTGGAGCCCAAAAGGTGGAGATTGCACTCAGCCGAGATCACGCCATTGCACTCCAGCCTGGCCGACAGAGTGAGACCCTGTCTCAAAAACTAAAATAAAATGCTTATAGTGCTGTATTTTAAAAAAAGAAAGAAAGAAAAAGATAAAATGCCAGGTAAGCCTTTTTTCATGATGTACTGTGTTATTTCAGTCCTATCTTACACAGGTTGTTGCTGGTTGATTTCTCTTTGGGGAATGGGGAGCCCCAGCCCTTATGACTGAACCCCTGCAGGATGGCCTGGCCAGTGGGCAGCGTGCAGGTCAGTATGTGCTAACTCCTAGCCCTAGATGTGCTCTTGCCCCACACGAGTGTGCCCTGCCCTTCTACTCACAGCCCTGACCTCTGTTCCCGCTCTGCCATCAGCAGCCCAGCCTCTCCCAAGAGAGGCTGTGGTGGGAACAGAGCTCTAAGTGTCAGATTCCTGGCTCAGCCTCCCAAAAAGTGAACTTGGGCCAGACATGACCCTCTGGTCTTCCATTTCCCTGAGGATGGGGGCGCAGACACAATGTTTTCCCAGGTCGGGACTGCCAGAGCTCACATGTTGGGATGGCAGATTTCACTAACCCCAGCCAACCACAAGCAGCCCCGAGAGCCAGGGCTGAGCTAAGTGCATTCCACCCATGATCACACTCATCCTTGCTCTCACCACCACGCCCCGCCCCTGTACTCAGTAAAATAAGAATTTTCATTATGTAGCACAGAAAGGTCAACAGAATCGCCTGAAGCAGCACAGCCAGCAGTGGCCAAGTTGAGTTTACATTCGGGTCTGCCCGATTCCAGCTGCCCCACATCTATTCCCAGGTAGTCGTGGCATTTGCCCAGTGTTGGCTTCTTCTGCAGGCCAGGCCTGTGGACCCTTCCCAGCAGGCAGCAATTCTGGCCTGCATTTCTAAACCTTCTGGAAATGACTAAGGAAGCCTCCCCGATCCCCCATTTTTCTTTTTCCTCCTAAATGAAAATTTTTGCGGGTTCCTCCCATCTTTCACCCGTGTCCCTGCTGACTGCACTTTGATGAGGGAGACTCAGGTGGGAAGGGGGACCCACGAGTGGTAGCTTGGGGAGCTATGGTGTTGCACCACCAGCATTTCCAGAATCTTCTGGAGAGCTGGTGAAAATATAGATTCCTAGGTCCCCCAGACCCTCCTAGGGGACCTAGGAATTTGCATTGCACAAGCTGTCCTGAAAATTCTGATGCCCGCTAAAGTCTGAGCTCCACCAGACAGGGAAGCCGCAGGTTTCCCACCATGCCAGTTTGGTCCTGCCTAAATGCCTTTCTAGAGGGAGAACATGGGGATCCTCTCGGGGTCCCACCGAGCCTCCACCTCATCCTGAGTTACCTGCTCAGATGCCAACCGCCAGCCAGGAATTGCCTTCTCGCTGCCACTCGTAGCTGGCACCTCAGACACAAGGAAGATTAATTGGCAATAGCTGGGCCGTGTGCAAAGGATTAGCAGGTGCTGAATGGGGGCGGGGGAGAAAAGAAGCTGTTGATGCCCAGGAAATCAGCAGCACCCCCCCAACTCCCAAGGTCCGGCAAGGATGTGGGCCCCAGGGAAGGGCCCTTGCATGGCCCAGTTTTGGAGCACCATGGGTTGCCAGGGGACCTGCCCGGGTTACCAGGGGCCCGGCTTCCCACACACCTTGACCAAGACACGGAGTGGCTGATGGGAGAATAACAGCTTGGAGTTCCCATGTGATGCCTGGAGACTCCTCATGGTGGCAGGGGCTTGTCAGCTCCCACTCAGCAGTGGCAAGAGGTGTACCCCAACTCTCCAGCCCCCAGGCCAGGATGCAAGCAGGTTCTTTCTGGCTTAGAGTCTTCTCTGGGCAAGGTCTCAGCAGCCCTGCCTTGGGCTCTGCCAGAAAGGCTGTGTCCCAGGGCTGGGCCTTGAGGATGGATCCAAGGCCCGGCAGATGACTGAGGCATGTGACCTGCCCTGTGAACCGAGGCTGGACACTAGAAGGGATACAGAGATCTAGAAGGAGAGGGTGCAAGGGACAGGGCCCAAGGAAAAGGCGCTCAGTGTGGTGGCCCTTAGGGATATTTGGCAAAGGGCAGGACTTGACTTAATTATCCGCACCATTTCTAGAGTTCTTGCTTTCCTTTCCTTTTTTTTTTTTTTTTTTTTTTTTTTAGCCACAGTCTCTCTCTGTCACTCAGGCTAAGTGAAGTGGTGCAATCATGGCTCATTGCAGCCTCAACCTCTCAGGCTTAAGTGATCCTCCCATCTCAGCCTCCCAAGTAGCAAACTACTCATGTGTGCTGCCATGTCAGGCTAATTTTTGTTTTTTTTAGAGATAAGGGTCTCACTATGTTGCCCGGGCTGGTCTCAAACTCCTGGATGCAAGCAATCCTCCTGCCTCAGCCTCTCATATTACTGGGATTACAGATGTGAGCCACTGCACCTGGCCTAGAGCTCTTCCTTTGTGCCTGGCAGTGTGCCAGCCTTGGCACACTGAGCAAGACAGACATAGGCCCTGTCCTCACGGAGCTTACATTCCAATGGAGGAGATTACTGACAAATAAAGAATATTGCAAATTATGCTAAGTGCCATAAAAGAAACAAACAGGGCAGAAGCATGTTGTGGAGGGCAGTGGGGGCAGGTAGGCAGGCCCCTATGATGAGGTAGATGTATATTTGAGCTGAGACATGAAAAGTAAGAAAGACTCAGCTGTGAAAAGAGCTGGGTGAATGGTGCTCCAGGCCAAGGACACTGCAACGAGAAAGGTTCTGAGGCTGGAATGAGCCTTGAGGAGCAGAATGGGGCCCGGGGAGCCTGAAGCTTAGCGGGTGCAGGGGAGAGTGGTAGGAGATGAGGTTGACAGGGGGCAGGGGCAGATGTTGTGAGACTGTAGGCCACAGGAAGGAGTGTAGTTTTAGATGATGGTTTTGAACAGGGGCTGGGCATGATCTGTGTGGCTCTGTGTAGCGGGCAAGCATAGAAACAGGAAACTGGTCAGGAGACTGCGGAGGGACTAGCTGATTGGTGACTGGATGACCCCTGGCTTCCCCTCCAGTGTTGGGCTTCAAGACCTCTGATAATGCAACCTCCACAAGGCAAGTGATTCAGAAGAAAGTTCTTTCTGCCAGCAAGGCCAGACCCCAATGGTAAAGCTCAATGTACTCCCTGACCCTTCCCTACAAATATGCCAGGCTGCAGGGGTCAGAGCTCCTCCCCAAGGAACAGCAGCAAGCCCTTCTGCTCTGCCTGGGCCTGCGAGTAACACAGGTGACATTCACCCTTGCTTGTAGCCTGACAGGAGGGATGATGGGGCTTGGACTATGCTGGTGGGAGTACAGATAGAAGGGAAACGGGAGGAAAAAGGGGGGCATTGAGGGGCTCACCCTGGGCAACCGGGTGGCTGGTTTAGTGAGTGAACCAGTAAACCACCCCAGGCTGGTTTACACATGTACTGAAAAGAAGAAGCCTGGGGCTGGAAGTTTGGAGGAAGAATTTTGGGGGGAAAATCATGAGCACTACTTTGTTAAGATGTCTGAGAGAGGCTGGGTGCAGTGGCTCACACCTGTAATCCTAGCACTTTGGGAGGCCAAGGCAGGTGGATTACCTGAGGTCAGGAGTTCGAGACCAGCCTGGCCAACATGGCAAAACTCCGTCTCTACTAAAAATACAAAAATTAGTTGGGTGTGGTGGCAGGTGCCTATAATCCCAGCTACTCTGGAGGCTGAGGCAGGAGAATTGGCTGAACTCGGTGGGTGGAGGTTGCAGTGAGCCAAGATCACACCACTGCACTCCAGCCTAAGCAAAAAAAAGTCTGAGAGACATCCAGGTTGAAGTGTGTGTGTGTGTGTGTGTGTGTGTGTGTGTGTGTGTGACTTAAGGAGAGGTCTACTGGAGATAGAAACTTTGGAGGCCTCAGCTTGCAGATGATGCTTAAAGCCACAGGACTGACTGATATCACCTAGGAAACCCAAGGCAACAAAAAGGACCAGAGGTGGCACCTGGAACACTTGGGCTCACTCAGAGGATGCAAAAAGAGCAGGAGCTGGTAAAGGAGCCTGAAGGAGCTGTCAGGGATGGGGATGGAGAAGCAGAAGCATGGGGTGAGGTGAAAGCCAAGAGCAGTGGCTGTGTTGGGGTGAGGAATTATCCGAGGGGCCACTGTCTGAGCTGAGACTTGAAATGCGTCCTGGGATTGGGCAACTTAGAGGCAGTCGGAGCCCCTGCAGAGTGGGAAGGAGGGAAAATTAGATGGGCCTGAGGGAAGAGTAATGGGCTCTAGGGTGGGGAAAATGAGCAAAACACAGCCACACACAGTGGCTAAAGTTTGGATGAATCTCATGTGCATATATATGGAGAGAAAGAAGCCAGATTCAAAAGCAGACCCCAGTGATCCATGCATACAAAGTTCCCAAAAGGGAAAATTAGTCTGTCCTGTCTATGGCTATAAACAGAAGTACATTTGCAGCCTCTAGTTTTCTATAAAGCCTAGAGTTGTTAAATAAAGTTTTCTATAGTTGCCCATAAATAAAAGCACAGGTTGTACTACAAGATGGGAGAGTGGTTCCTTCTTGCTGGGTTGGGGGTTGTAATTGGGAAGGCATATGTGGAAGCTTCTAGGGACTGGCAGGGCCAATGTCTTGCTTTCTTTTACTAACTTGGCTGGCATCTATTTTTCAAAACAAGCTTATGGGAATATATATGCCATAAAATTCACCCATGGTAAGTATACAACTCAGTGACTTTTATATTACTTATCATTTATTTATTTATTTAAGACAGGGTGTCACTCTATCACCCAGGCTGGAATGCAGTGGCGTGATCATAGCTCACTGCAGCCTCGACCTTCTGAGCTGAAGTGATTCTCCCACCTCAGCCTCCCAAGTAGCTGTGACCACAGGCACATGCCACCATGCCCAGCTAATTTTCGTATTTTTTGTAGAGACAGGGTTTCGCCATGTTTCCCAGGCTGGTCTCGAACTCCCGGGCTCAAGCAATCCACCCACTTGGGGTTCCCAAAGGGCTGGAATTACAGGCGTGAGCCACCACTCCAGCCTAACTCAATGATTTTTAACAAATTGACTGAACTGTGCAACTCTTACCACATCTGGTTTTAGAATATTCCCATTGCCCCAGTAAGACCCCTCACGCCAGATGATAACCACTATTCATTCGTACATCCCAGTCCCAAGCAACCACACATCTGCTTTCTGTGTCTATAGATTTGTCTTTCCTGGACATTTTACATAAATGGGTCATACAATATGTGAGTTTTCACATCTGGCTTCTTTGATGTAGCGTAATGTTTTTGAGGTTCATCCACCTCGTAGCTTGTATCAGAACTTCATTTCTTTTCATTGCCCAAGAGTATTGCATGGTATAGACGCACCACAGTTTATCCACTCATCAGTGGACATGGGTTGTTTCCACTTTTTGGCTACATATCATGTTGCTATGAACATTTGTGTTCAAGTCTTTGTGGAGATATATACCATTTTTTTGTTTGTTTGTTTTTCTTTTTGTCTTTTTTTTGAGACAGAGTCTGGCTCTTGCCGCCCAGACTGGGGTGCGATGCACGATCTTGGCTCACTGCAACCTCCGCCTCCCAAGTTCAAGCGATTCTCCTGCCTCGGCCTCCTAAGTAGCTGGGATTACAGGCTTGCACCACCACGCCCGGCTAATTTTTGTATTTTCAGTAAAGACGGGTTTTCACCATGTTGGCCAGGCTAGTCTCAAACTCCCAACCTCAAGTTATCTGCCCACCTCGGCCTCCCAAAGTGCTGAGATTACAGGTGTGAGCCATCGCGCCTCACAATATACTTTCATTTCTCTTGGGAAGCCTCCTGGGGTAGAATCTTCCAGATGACCCAATCATATGGTACATTTCTGTTTCATTTTTTAAGAAACTGCTCAACTGTTTTAAAAGTAGTACTCCATGTCTTGACCAGGGTGGGTGGTAGTTATACGGGGTCTCACTTTGTAAATTATTAGTTACATTAGATATTTATGCACTTTCTATATTTCTTCTATTTTATAACTTTAAAAGAGTCAAGAAATAAATTGGGGGTGGGATGGTGAGTGGAGTCAACTCTGGGAAGGTCTTCTGTAAGGGGTGGCAGTTAGGGATGCTGTTCTGGAAGCTGTATGGAGCACTGGAGGAGGAGCAACTGGGGAAACAAATCCTACAAGAATTTCACAGGAGGGGCTCCAAGACCCATCAGGCTCAGCCCCTGGGCAGGTATATGCAAAGCACATGCCAATATATGCAAATAAGTTAGGCTTTCCTGGGGTTTCCTCACCTTGGGGGTCTATCTCTAATGGTTGTGACCAGGATGGTGGGCAGGCCCCAGGGCTTTGGGGTGCTGGGCTTGGGCACTCACAGCCTGGCTTTCCTGGGAGTGGGGAGCCTGCAGTCCTGCAGGGGCTGAGGGTGGAGTATCATCTGCTAATCCCTGGCCTGCTGAGGCCACCACTCTCCCTGATCCCCTCACGCTTACCCTGGATACTGGCCACAGCTAATCCCCACTCCTGGAGACTCAAGGGCTGGCAGACAGTGCAGTGCCCTCTTCCCTGAGGGTTCCAGGGTTGGGAGATCTCTCTCACCATCCAGATCCTCCTAACGGCAGATCCTAGAGTCCTTGCCTAACACAGAGGAGATCCTTGAGTCCCAGAGAGAGGTGGTAATTAGCCCAGGATTACACAGCCTGCAGTGGGCTCAGTAGTCATTTCTGGCCTGCCTTGGCCTGACTACTTCCAGGGAACCCCAGCTCCCCATCTGACAATTCCCAAGATGCCTGGCCTGTGCTGAGGCCTGGGAGACCACAGCCTTCAGGAAGGCTGCAAGGGAGTGGCCAGAGCACAGGAATTCTGGCACAGGCTCTTGTTAGAGCCTGTAGTTGCCAGGGTTGCTAAGGAGTGGGTGCCTCAGAATCAGGCTGCAATGGGCATTGTCTGTGCACAATGTTCCTTTATTCTGCTGCTGTCCATAATAAGGGCTCGTCCACCTCACTTCCTCTTCTGCCCATTGAGCAGTCAAAGAGCTGAAAGTCCTTATAAGCCTGTGCACCTGGGCCTGGGCCCTACAGATAAGGTAGCTGCTATTGGTGAGTCAGAAGCAGGGAGCCCTCGCTCTCTTCCCCATCTCCGTGATCCCCCTCCCTGTCCCTCCCCAGGCAGTCACATCCCCTAAGGCAGCTTCCCTATGCCTTGTCACCATGCCGCCTCCCTGCTCCTCCATGATCTAAGGTCCTCTCTCCTTCTGCCACCCTCGCTCCCACCTCCACCTCTCACCTCTAACTCAGGGTCAGGAAGAAAGCAAGCTGCCTCAACAAATTCTCACTAAAGTGTAAATGACTGAAAGCCTCCTGGGACTATCTGCTTTTTAAAGGGAGGCACTGGGTATCCAGTAATGCTTTTCTAGTTTAAATATATCATGTTGCTCCCCTTCCTGAAAATCTTTCTGAGTCAATCTGTAGAATTTTGGGTAAATATCTTAGCTAGGGTAAGTCCATAATTATTCACCCAGAGGTATACGGCATACTAAGCTACATTCTGAACCCACTTGCTGCTGCACTTTCCTGCTTATTATTTAAGAATAGACTTGCCGGACAAGGTGGCTCACACCTGTAATCCCAGCACTCTGAGAGGCTGAGGCGGGTGGATCACTTGAGGTCAGGAGTTCAAGACCAGCCTGGCCAACACAGTGAAACCCCGTCTCTACTAAAAATACAAAAACTAGCCACATGTGGTGGTGGATGCCTATAATCCCAGTTCCTCAGGAGGCTAAGGCAGGAGAATCACTTGAACCCAGGAGACAGAGGTTACAGTGAGCCAAGATGGCGCCGCTGTACTTCAGTCTGAGCAGGAGAGAGAGAGACTCTGTCTCAAAAAAAAAGAATAGACTCAAATACCACCTCTTTTAGACCATTCCGTGAATGTCCCAAGTCCAGCCTCCCCAGAAACACACACTCTGTACTGACCTCCCTCACAGCCATGGTACAATGTGAGTGTGTGTGTGTGTGTGTGTGTGTGTGTGTGTGTGTGTGTGTGTTGGAAGGGGAGTGGGAGGGTTGTCTCTGTTCTGTTATCTGAATGTTCTTGCCACCTCATGCTGAGCTCCGGAAAAATGGCCTGGCACACAGTAGGTGCTAAATAAATGTTTGGCAAGTAGACGTCGGCACTGGCCAAGGTTGTTTTCATGCAGAGAAGGGTGTCTGGCCGGCATGAGCCCAGGGTGAGCCCCTTAGAACCCTCTGCCCCCCAGCTATGGCCCGCATCATCGACCTGGTGCCCTGGGACAATGGCTCCACACATGTGTATGCCTCCCCGGCCATCCTGCTTCCTGTGGAGCGGCAGCGCAACCAGCTGGCGGGCGTGAAGCAGCAGCTCTACCACCCAGCCCTGCCCACCCTGCGCCACATGGACAGGGACACTGTCAAGGCCTGCCTTCCTGATGAGCACTGCCAGTCCACCACCTACTGCCGCAAAGGTCAGGCCACCAGTGCAGGATCCCCTTTGGGGAAGGGGCAGGTGGTTTCAAGAAAGAGGGAGACAGATGCAAGGGTGAAAGAGGCCAGTCCCAGCTCTGCTGCTCCCTGCCCAGGACACTTTGGCCAGGTCTGAGCCTCTGTTTACTGCACAGTACAATGAGGATAACTGACAAGGCCTGCCTCAAAGTGTTGTTGTGGGGTTAGAAAGAGATAAGGCACAAAAAACACTTAGAGGGTGGGCGCAGTGGCTCACGCCTGCAATCCCAGCACTTTGGGAGGCCAAGGCAGGCTGATAACCTGAGGTCAGGAGTTTGAGACAGGCCTGGTCAACATGGTGAAACCCCATCTCTACTAAAAATACAAAAATTAACCAGGCGTGGTGGCAGGTGCCTGTAATCCCAGCTACTTGGGAGGCTGAGGCATGAGAATCGCTTAAACCTGGGAGGCGGAGGTTGCAGTGAGCGGAGTTCGTGCCACTGCACTCCAGCCTGGGCAACAAGAGTGAGCCTCTGTCTCAAAAAAAAGGCACTTAGAGTAGTGCCTGGCACATAATATGTGCTCAAAAAGTATTGCTAATGCCATTGTTGTTATTGTTGTTTTGTTTTTTGAAGACAGTGTCTTACTCTGTCGCCCAGGCTGGAGTGCAGTGGCCTGATTACAGCTCACTGCAACCTCGACCTCCCAGGCTCAAATGATCCTCCCATCTCAGCCTCCCGAATAGCTGGCACCACAGACACGTGCCACCCTACCCTGCTAATTTTAGAAAATTATTTGTAGAGACAGGGTCTCCCTATGTTGCCTAGCCTGGTCTCAACTCCTGGGTTCAAACGATCCTCCTGCCTTGGCCTCCCAAAGTGCTGAGATTACAGGCATGAGCCACTGTGCCTAGCCTGTTGTAATTAATGGAGAGAGAACTGGGCAGAGGTTGACAGGCGCAGTGGTAGGAATCATAACAGTAACAACTTCTGCCCAAGCATCTCTGTATGTGGAAAAGAGAGAGAAAGACCTCCTCACAGCCCCCATGCAGGAGAGGAGGACGTATGGGCCTTCAGGGCAAAAGAGCCCCACGGGCCTAGTGAATAACCCCGCATGGACTGAGGAGCTTGCGTGTGGAGGGATTTAGAAGGTATTTAGCAGATAAAGTCAACAGGAGTAGGTGCAGGCGGGGCAGGGTAGGAGGCCGAACAGGGGGAGTGCAGGCCCATACCTAGGCTCCAGCTTGGGTGACAGGTGGGCTGAGGGTGTCAGAGATCGCATGGAGATTACCAGAGTTGCCACACGGGCCCTGATGGGAAACACAAATGAGGGAAGTGGGTGGGGAGGCTGTGGGGAAGGAAAATTCCACAAGGAAATGGGGCACCCACACCTGCCCTATTTAAACGGCAGCCACGGGGCTCCCCGCAGACTGTGCTATGTTGGAGGGGCCAGCCAGGTCACCAGTTCTTCCAATTTCCTGCTTCTGAGAGAAGCCAGGAATCTAGATTTTTAAGGAAAGCTCTGATGTAGATTTGTATTTTATTGTAAGCATATGCTTTAGGTAAAAGTAATAGTCACAACTTCAAAGCTCAAAATTTACAGCATTCTGTAACAATATGCACAGCAACAAGCCTCACTCCCACTGCCCCCCCAATACAGGTAACCGCCCCCACATTCTTAGTTTCTGATGTCTCTCCCTGGTTTACTAATGGGAATATAAACACGTTATTTTGCTCCCCAACTTTTTATTACTGTTAACTGAAAAATCAGAAATTTATAAACTTAGGCAGGGCACGGTAGCTCACGCCCATAATCTCAGCACTTTGGGAGGCCGAGGCAGGCAGATCACGTGAGGTCAAAAGTTCGAGACCAGCCTGGCCAACATGGTGAAACCCCCATCTTCACTAAAAATACAAAAATTAGCTGGGCGGGGTGGTGGGTGCCTGTAATCCCAGCTCCCAGGCTGAGGCAGGAGAATCACCTGAACCCGGGAGGCAGAGGTTGCGATGAGCCGAGATGGAGCCACTGCACTCCAGCCTGGGTGACAGAGTGAGACTCCGTCTTCAAAAAATAAAAATAAATGTATAAGTTTACAAAAGGAGACTGTATTTCTTATAAGGGGTTATAGCTGCAAGGTGGCCATCCCACAGGCTGGAAAGCGTGCCCCCAGCTAAAGCCCAAAGATAGGAATGTCAAAGGAGGAGGGGTTGGGTAAGAGCTTTGTGTTCAAAGGGTTGGCTAAACATACGTATTCAATAGGTTATAGGAGGAGCTATGAATATTCACGAAGATAGTACTGACATGGGCATATTGAACAAACATGCATGTAACATACAACCCATGTTCGCTTTGAGGTGAAGACTTAACCTTTAAATGTATTACAATTAGGCCCTATACGTCAAAAAGTCTTTTCAGGACGCAAAGCCCAGCAAGTGAGCAGCCTCTGTACGCCGGGCAGGACCTGTCCATGGTTGGTGGTCTTCTTATCTGGAGAAAGTTATTGAAATCAGCCTCTTATGCAATCAAAGGCATAGCTGTGGCTGGTGGATCAGGGGGTCAGTTCGTCAGCATCTGTGAGCTGTATGAGTTGTAATTGTTTTAATATTGCTTATCTCAAGGCCAGGGCTAGAGAAAAAGAAAAACCTCATGGCAATTAAAACCTAGCTTATTTATTTTTGTGTTTTGTTTTTTGTTTTGTTTTGTTTGTCAGAGTTTCTCTCCATCACCCAGGCTAGAGTGCAATGTCACAAACGTGGCTCATTACAGCCTCGACCTCCCAGGTTCAGGTGATCCTCCCACTTCAGCCTCCTGAGTAGCTGGGACTACAGGCACACACCACTATGCCAGGCTATTTTTGTTGTTCTTGTTGTTGTTTGTTTGTTTTGTGTGGAGACAGGGTTACACTACGTTGCCAGGGCTGGTCTCCAACTTCTGGGCTCAAGTGATCCTCCAGCTTCAGCCTCCCGAAGTGTTGGAATTACAGGCTTGAGCTACCACGACCAGCCTGTAGTTTATTCTTTAAGTATAGGGGTGCGTGACTTAACCCTTGCCTGGCAAGGCCTTAGGTCCTGTTAATAATCTGGTATCTTGGCCGGGCGCGGCGGCTCACGCCTGTAATTCCAGCACTTTGGGAGGCCGAGGCAAGTGGATCGCCTGAGGTCAGGAGTTCAAGACCAGCCTGACCAATATGGTAAAACCCTGTCTCTACTAAAAATACAAAAATTAGCCGGGCGTGGTAGTGTGCACTTGTAATCCCAGCTACTCGGGAGACTGAGGCAGGATAATTGCTTGAACCCAGGAGGCGGAGGTTGCAGTGAGCCGAGATCGCGCCACTGCACTCCAGCCTGGGCAACAGAGTGACACTCCATCTCAATAATAATAATAATAATAATAATAACAATTTGGTATCTTATTGCCACAAAGAGTCTATTCTCTTAGTTTTGTAATCCCTCTCTTTTTTTTTTTTTTTTTTTTGAGATGGAGTCTCGCTCTGTCACCCAGGCTGGAGTGCAGTGGCATGATCTCGGCTCACTGCAACTTCCGCCCCCTGGGTTCAAGTGATTCTCCTGCCTCAGCCTCCTGAGTAGCTAGCTGGGACTACAAGAGTGTGCCACCATGCGCAGCTGATTTTTGTATTTTTAGTAGACATGGGGTTTCACCATGTCAGCCAGGCCGGTCTCAAAATCCTGACCTCAAGTGATTGGCCTCCAAAACCACTGGAAGGAGCAGCCACCGCACCTGGCCTTGTGATTGCTAGTTAACATTAATGCTGGTCATTTATTGTGTCTAAACCGCAAAAAGGCAGGGGTAGAATGAAGCATGTCTGACCTCCTGTCCCATTATGGCTGGGAACTCAGTTTTTTAAGGTTTTGGGGGGTCCCCGTAGCCAAGAGGGGGGTTCGCTCAGTCAATACGTTGCGGAGACCTCAGGATTTTATTTTTAGTTTACATGATAAACATTTTCAAATGGAGAAAAGTTGAAAGAATACTACTATGAGACCCAAGACCTTCCGCCTGCTTCAGTTGATTTTTGCCATATTTTTACTTCACTTGCCCTCTCTCTTACATTCTTGGACACCCTTTAGCAAGCAGCTCCCAATGACAAAAACATCCTTCTACATGACACAATACCATTATCACACCTAGGAAAGCTAACAATACTTCGACAACATCTAATATCCAGACCATATTAAAATCTCCCCAATTGCCCTCAAAGATGTCTTTTCTGGCTTTAAAATAATTTTTTGGAAGAAGAATTCAATCTGGGATTATGTATTTCAGTTACTTGTTATGTCTTTCGTCTTAGTCTAAAACAGTCCACCCAGTTTCCATTGCCCACCATCATACTGACTTTTTAAAGAGTCTCCAACAGTTGTGTTGTAGACAGTCCCATATGGTGAATTTGAACCACTGTTTCCTCATGGTGTTTCTTACCTTGTTAATCTATTTTCTGTAAACCAGCAGCTAGGTGTAGAGACCTAAATCACCAGGTTAAACACTGCTGGCCAGAATCTTTCACAGGCGACAGATGCCGTGTTTGCCATAATGCTGCAGCAGGAGGCACAGAATTTCATTATCACATTATTTGTGATGCTAAGTTTGATGATTTGGTTAAGGTGATGACCTGAATATATATTTTCTGTTTCCAATAGTCTGTGTTTAGTCTACCATTTTAAAGCAAACAGTAGGCCGGGCGCGGTGGCTCACGCCTGTAATCCCAGCACTTTGGGAGGCTGAGGTGGACAGATCACTTGAGGTCAGCAATTCGAGACCAGCCTGGCCAACATGGTGAAACCCCATCTCTACTAAAAATACAAAAATTAGCCAGGCATGGCAGCACGCACCTGTAATCCCAGCTACTCGGGAGGCTGAGGCGTGAGAATCGCTTGAACCTGGGAGGTGGAGGTTGCAGTGAGCCGAGACCGCGCCACTGTACTCCAACCTGGGCAACAGAGCGAGACTCTGTCTCAAAAAAATTTTTTTAAAAAAGCAAATGGTAGCATATTGTATATACCCTTCTGCACCTTGGAGTTCTTGTACAGAGAAATTCCTCAACTTGTTAATTTATTTATTAAAAACAAGGTCTCACTATGCCACCCAGGCTGGAGTGCAGTGGCATGATCACAGCTCACTTGCAGCCTCAAACTCCTGGGCTCAAGCAATCCTTCTGCCTCAGCTTCCTGAGTAGCTGGCACTACAGGCTCAAGCCACCATACCTGGTATTTTTTGTGCGTCTTGATTTCTAGGCACTCTTTCAATATTAAGGAATATTAATTAATATTAATATTAATATCTGCAAAATAAGTGGAAATATTTTTTCCATTTGTTTTTTGACATCTGTTTTTGCCACGTAGAAGTTTATTTTTATGTATTTAAATGATCAATCTTTTCTTTAAAGCTTCTGGATTTTTAATTAAAATTATTAAGGCCTTTCCCATCCCAAGATTATAAAAGAATTTGCCCATGTTCACTTTTGACATTGGAATCTTTGGAGTTTTATTCTGTTGCAAGGGGTAAGATGTGAATACTATTTTATCTTAGATTTTTTTAAGTTGTCAAATTAAAAAAAATTTTTTTAAGAGAGTCTCGCTCTGTTGCCCATGCTGGAGTGCAGTGGTGCAATCTCAGCTCACTGCAACCTCTACCTCCTGGATTCCAATGATCCTCGTGCCTTAGCCTCCCTAGTAGCTGGGACTACAGTCACATGCCACCACACTCAACTAATTTTTCGTATTTTTGGTAGAGATAGGGTTTCACCTTGTTGCCCAGGCTGGTCTCGAACTCCTGAGCTCGAGTGATCCACCCGCTTTGGCCTCCCAAAGTGCTGGGATTACAAGTGTGAGCTACCGTGCCCAGCCTTTTTTTTCTTTTTGTGAGACAGGATCTTGCTCTGTCACCCAGGTGGAAGTGCAGTGGCATGATCGCTGAAGCTTCGACCTCCTGGACTCAAGTGATCCTTCTGCCTTAGCCTCCCAAGTACCCGGGATTACAGGCGCTTGCCACCATGCCTGGCTAATTTTTGCATTTTTAGTAGAGATGGGTTTTCACCATGTTGGCCAGTCTGGTCTGGAACTCCTGACCTTAAGTGATCCACCCGCCTCAGCCTCCCAAAGTGCTGGGATTACAGGTGTGAGCCATCGTGCCCGGCCTCAAAAAATTTTTGAAGTACAGTGTGGGCCAAAGTTCTCCCATGACCTCTGACCACTGGTGAAGGAGACACCTCTTCTCCCTTTCTCTTGTTTCAACAGATGAATTTGACAACGCCCATTTTACACTCCTTGGGGTCCCCAACAAACCCCTGCAGTGTTTGGTGAGTGTCCTTTGCCCTGCCCTTGGGTTTGCTAAGGGGCACCAGCCCCAAGCACCTCTGGTCCTGGGATCTACACCCCGAGCACCTTCTCAGGTGCCTGCTTGGGACTCCCGCTCCCCACATCACCCCATCCGGGTTCACGACTTCGGGCGCCCCCTCGGTCCAATGCACCGGGCCAGTTGTCAACTGAGGCCTTTGGGATGGACTGGGATGGCTTCCCTAGGCTCCTGCGGCTACGGCCGCGCGGGCCTGACCCCCGCGGCCCTGTCAGGACATCACCGCGACAGGCCAGAAGCTCCGCAACAGGTACCACGAGGGAAAGCTGGCGCCCATCGCGCCAGGCATCAACCGAGTGGACTGGCCCTGCTTCACGCGCGCCATCGAGGACTGGTCCCATTTCGTGTCCTCGGCCGGGGAGTTCAAGCTGCCTTGCCTGAGCAAGCGAGGTCAGTCTACGGGCCGCTGAAGGAACTGCCGGACAGGTGGGCCGCGGGGCTGGAGCAGGGAGCGTGGACTGCGGACAGGAACGTAGGTGGCGGGCCAGGCAGAAACAGGGCGGGGCCGCTGGGATGAAGAGGTGGCACTTGCGGTGGGTGGAGCCCAGACATGCGCGCGGATCTGGAGGCAGGACTGCCCTTGGGGAGGGGGCGGAGCCGTCGGGGCGGGGGCTTTGCCCTGGCGGGGCAGCGGAGGCGGGACCTGTTCGCCGAACATGTGTGGGTGGGGCTGGATTGTGGGCGGGGCTTAGGTAAGGAGGCGGGGCTTGTCCTGGAGGGCGGATGAGCGCTCGAGAGGGGCTTTCTGTTCGCAGTGGAGGGTCTCAGCGGCTACGCGGTGCGGTACTTGAAGCCGGACGTGACCCAGAGCTGGCGGGTAGGGAGCGCTGCGCGCAGACCCCTCCCTGAGCGGGGAGAGGGGGGTCCTGGTCGGGAGCGTACGGGGGAGGAGACCCAGAGCAGGGCCTCCCAGTCTTCAGGGCCACGGTCTCTAGCAGGAAGCCCTGTGTGGGGCATGGGAAGGGCGTCCTTGCTCCCCCGACTCACCGCGCCCGTATCCCTGCTGCCCGCCTCAGTATTGCCTCAACCAGAACCCCAGCCTGGACCGCTACGGACAGAAGCCCCTGCCTTTCGACTCCCTGTAAGTAACGCCACGTGCCCGGGGACCCCATATCCGGAGGAGGGAGGATGAGGTCTGGGCTGCTTTCCTAGCGCACACGCAATGACCCTTGAAAACGTGAGAACTGGGAAAAATTGGCTCCGATACACCAGAAAGAAATTGCAATTTCAAATGAATACATGTGTAATTCCTACTAAACGGAGCACCTTGCCCTCCCTGACAACTCCACCCTTGCGGAGTGGAGGCGTTCACATTGGGTGAAGGCGCCCTGGAACCCTTCAGGAGGGATGGCGGGGAGAGGGGGTGGCTCCCGAGGTCGAGTGAGGCGCCCAGAGAGAGTCGCCCCTTCCCACCTCGTGCTCACCCGCCGCGTTCTTTCCCAGGAACACCTTCCGAAGCTTCGGCTCCAGCTACAGGTAGGGGAACAGTCCTGTCCCGCTCCATAGCCAACCATGTTCCCATCCGACTGCTGGGGACAGCCTCGGGGCTCCCTGACTCTGAAACCCCCCTGCCACAGCGAGGCCTGGCGAGGAGGAGGGGCCCTCCTAGGAGGGCGCGAGCTGCTTCGCTCTGGAGAGATCCGCCCCTGGCAAATGTGCAGCCCACTGGGGTGGGGGTGGACGCGGGAGGGGGTCCACATCCCACCAGGTTTGACTGGAGGAGGCCAAAAGGATGGGGCAGGGATGTTACCTAGAAGGAGAGAAAACAGACAAATAAGAAACACAAGGGAGAGGGCCAAGAATCTGCCT
Source organism: Hylobates moloch (assembly GCF_009828535.3). NCBI lineage: Eukaryota > Metazoa > Chordata > Mammalia > Primates > Hylobatidae > Hylobates > Hylobates moloch. Next base: position 93,548,805 of record NW_026652281.1, read on the forward strand.
TTTAGGGTGCGGAGAGGCCCTAAGGGAGAGGGCTAAGTGGTCTTCCCGGCAGGGTCGCCCCACAAGTAAAGAGAGAAGATAAGGTAAGAACAAGAGTTCTTATCTCCAAGATAAGGACCTCTTGCAAGAGGTTGCAAGATCCTCAAACATTTTCATAACTAAGCCGTCTCTCACCTTCCCCGCCCCACTTTGTACACTCCAGCAAGACCAGACTCCCCCGAAACCCAGCAGACCAAGCACTCTTCACACCTTTGCCTGTGCTGTTTCAGTGCCTAGGTGGCCCTTCCTCCTCTGCCTGGAAAACTCCTTCGTGCTATTATTATTATTATTATTATTATTATTATTATTATTATTATTTTGAGACGGAGTCTCACTCTGTCGCCCAGGCTAGAGTGCAATGGCCAGATCTCAGCTCACTGCAACCTCCGCCTCCCGGGTTCAAGCAATTCTCCTGCCTTAGCTTTCTGAGTAGCTGGGATTACCGGCGCGCGCGACCAAGCTCGGCTAATTTTTGTATTTTTAGTAGAGATGAGGTTTCACCATGTTGGTCAGGCTGGTCTCGAACTCCTGACCTCGTGATCCACCCGCCTCAGCCTCCCAAAGTACTGGGATTACAGGCATGAGCTACAGCGCCCGGCCTCCTTCATGCTCTTTAAAGCCCAGCCCAGATGTGCCATCCTCCTTGAAGTCTTCCCCCACCCTCTGCCTCTCCCCACCACCTCACACTCCCTCCCATTGGTCACTACCTTTGTGTCCCTATCTTAGAGAGCACTCAGACTATTGCACTGTCATTATTGACAGAAACTAGCCTTCCCCTCTCCCACACGGGGAAATGTTTCTGGGTTTTGCTACCATACGATGCCTAACAGAGTAGGTTCACTAAATGACTGAAAAATGGGTGAAGCTGTTCATAATTAGGTATCAATGGGAGAGAAGGATGAGGCAAAGTCAAAGGAGGGAGGTTAGCTTGAAAGCTAAGGAGGACAGCTGAAAATACAGAAAACAGGGAGCCACTGAAGGCTCCTGAGCCACACAGAGGCTGGCTGGAAGCTGTGTTTTCAGATCCTAGAGGGGGGAAGCCTGATTTTTCCCCTAGGACACCCTGGAAGCCCCCACCTCACCCCTACTTCTCTCCACAGTCGTGTCAACTACCTGACCCCCTGGCATTAATCTCTGGAAAGCAGGCTGACTCCCAGGCTGCCGGACGGTGCCACCTCAGGTCCCCTGGCCAGACCGAGGACTTATGGTGGCACCAGCCACCTCCCCAGGAGTTCAGCCTAACTAGAAATAAACCTAATGCTCCCTGAAAGAGACACGCAATTGTCTCTGCCTGTGTGTGTTGCAGAGCCTGGGAGAGGGTCAGGGCCACAGGATGACAGTATCTTACCCTTGCCTGTCCCTGGCCAACTCCTGGAGGACTGGTGGGGGTTGGAGAAAAATGTTTGGTGACCTGGTTTAAGAGTCAGGGTGTGAGCCGCAAGGTCCAGCCAGAATTGAGGTCCAAGAGCAAGAGATGTGCTCCGGCCCCTTGCCTGCAGCCCCATACCCAAGCCCCCTCCATTTCAGATCCTGAATTTGAGCCCTAAGAAGAAAGGGAGGGGGCTAGAAAGCTATTTTAGGTGGCTTTTTGAAGCTGTCATACTGGTGTGCTCTGGGGGGCTTCCCTGTGCCTGGAGTCCCCCTGAAGGTGTGGGAGCAGGCTGAGGCAAGGGGAGCTGGCCAGGCCTATGGCCTTGATTCCTGTGACGCAACAGAATGTAGAGTCTAAACTTGCATGAGATGCATGAAGCCACTCAGAGAAGAAAGTTCCTGGCTCTCCAAAGCACCACCAATAAACATGTCATCTAAGCAAAAAGTCCTCTGCTCTATCCATGAGGCTTCAGGACTAGCCCTTGTCTACCCACCAACCAACCATTCCAATCCGCTCCTGTGAAAGGAAGGTATGATGTCCCGGGGACAGTGTGGGGACTCCTGGCCCAGGTCTGGAATAACGCCATCCAGGGGGCTAGGGAAGAGCATCTCCAGCATGGTAAGGGGGTGTATTCGTCTGTTTTCATGCTGCTGATAAAGACATACCCAAGACTGGGAAGAGAAAGAGGTTTAATGGACTCACAGTTCCACATGGCTGGGGAGGCCTCATAATCATGGTGGAAGGCGAAAGGCACTTCTTACATGGTGGCAGCAAGACAGAATGAGTGCCAAGCGAAAGGGTTTCCCTTATAAAACCATCAGATCTCGTGAGACTTATTCACTACCACGAGAACAGTATGGGGGAAACCACCCCCGTGATGCAATTATCTCCCACTGGCCCCTCCCACAACATGAAGGAATTATGAGAGCTACAATTCAAGATGAGATTTGGGTGGGGACACAGTCAAACCATATCAGGGGGTTAGGGCTGCTAGCATCTGTGCTTAGCTCCAGGACCTTCCAGATACCCTACTCCCATCCCACCTGTGGGCAGCTGGCAAGCATGGACCCAGATCAGGATAAATAGCTATTAAGCTAAAAATCTACCTGTATAGGACTTCTGGTCCTGAAACCTGGGGCTTCAGGGACCCACAGACCTCCTGAAATCATGTACAGAATCATGTATCCACTTTGGGACTGCACTTGGGAAGCCACTGGCAGAGCCGCCTGGAGTGTCAGAGCCACATTCTGTGCCACCCAGTGTCCCCTCTAAATGACAACTCAGAGAAGAGCTGGACTTGCCCAGGGCTCACAGCAGGGATGCTAGAATCCTGGCCTGGAAGAGGTGGGCCAGCCAGAGAACCCCAGCAGACATGCTGAAGCCTGCCAGATGGAATCAAGTGACTGAGGTGTTTTTCCTGGCCCTGCTTCCTTGTATGACTGGGCAAGTCCCTGCCAGAATACAGCCCAGCGAACACTAAAGAGCTTTGCCTGGGCCAGGCCCTTTGCTGGGTGCTGGGAGGACACAGACAAGATGCCCTCCCTGCCCTCCCTGCCTTTGAAGTGCTTCCAGCCCATCAGGCCCAGCCAATGAGAACCTGAAAGTAGAGGTGATCACATGAGTACACACTTAGACCATGTTCTCCCAGTCCAAACCCCATGAATGGCAATCCACACCAGCAATTTAAAGCTTCTTGCCCACTGATTGTAAATTTAATCCTGATTTCAATAATATAAATATATTATAAAATATATAAATATAAATATGTATATGTATATATGTAATAATATATATAAAATATAAATATAAAAAATGTATGCCTAAGAATAAAGGAAATGCAGAGTTGATAAGCATAAATGAGTCTGCTTTCACGTACAATTTCTATTTTTAAGTGGAAGGCAGTGCATTAACCATCTTGCAGACCCCGTGAGATGGGTAATTTTAGACCCATTTTACAGATGATGAAATGGACTCGGGAAGGTTAAGTGGCTGGCCCAAGATCTGGTGACTGGCAGAGCTAAGAATTGAAGCTGGCCTGCCTGAGCCCCCCACCCCCATCCCCCGCCTGTGGCCACCAGGCTCTACTGCCTGCCTGCTACAGGACAGATCCAAACCAAGAATGGGGAAGAAACCAAAGGGGGCTTCCTGGGGGTGGGGGCATCTGACCAGGGCTTAGAGGGAGGATAGGATGTCCCATCAGAAAGCTCTCTTGGGGCCGGGCAGGGTGGCTCACACCTGTAATCCCAGCATTTTGGGAGGCCAAGGCGGGCAGACCACCTGAGACCAGGAGTTCGAGGCCAGCCTGACCAACATGGCAAAACCCCATCTCTACTAAAAATACAAAAATTAGCTGGATGTGGTAGTGCACACCTGTAATCCCAGCTACTCTAGAGGCTGAGGCAGGAGAATCACTTGAACCCAGGAGCCAGAGGTTGCAGTGAGCCGAGATCGAGCCACTGCACTCCAGCCTGGGCAACAGAGCAAGACTCCATCTAAAAACAAACAAACAAAAATGAGAAAGCTCTCTTGGAGTTGCTGGCAGTGGCAGAATCTGCAGGTTAAGAATCCCACCCAGAGGCCAAAGACCAGAGGTTGAGAGATGGAAAGCAGCCCATTCCCTCCCAGCTGGGGCCACTGTGTCCCAACATGCTGACACCCCCTCTCAGTCTCCAGGGACTCTTTGCTCATCAGAGTATCAGAGCCACATTCTGTGCCACCCAGTGTCCCCTCCAAATGACAACTCAAAGAAGAGCTGGACTTGCCCAGGGCTCACAGCAGGGATGCTAGAGTCCTAGATCACGTCAGAAATCTTCCCAGCAGCCATGGCCTTGGGGACAGTCCAGCCTCCATGGCCTCACCTCTAGGCCTTCCAGGGCCTGACCCCAATCCACTACTGTGGCCCTTTATCCCAACATGAACCCCCCTACAGCCTCCTTGCAGTTCCAGAGGCTCTGGGCGTCTGTCTGCCTCCAACCTTTGTTTAGAGCCTTCCTCTCACCAGAAATGCTTTCCCCCAACTCTTCCTACCCAAATCCCACCCTGCGTTCCAGGCAGGCTACTCTGAAGTCCTCCCTTCTCCCCCCAACTCTTCTCTCAAATCACAAAAACAGGGACCATAACTGTTCTCGCGGGCTAACTCATGCCCTCTGGCCTGCCCTGGGCTCATTTGCTGGCTCTTTTTATTCTAACTGGACCTCAGGCTCAGGAATGGGGCCTGTGGTCTCTTCCAGAACCAACACACCAATCAGGACTAAATTATTAACTACTACAGAGTTATAGCGGTGTCGATTACAAAGTCACCTGCAAAATGATGTCCTAACCCAGGGCCTGGGGCTGGCAATGGGGAGGTTCAGGGACAGGCTGAGGGTCCAAGCTGTGGGCAGGGGTGGGGTAGGGGTCAGGGAGAACTCGTGAACATCATATTTTGTACTAGATATCAGCAGTTTTGACATTTTTTGACTGTACCTTTTGATACACAAAAACCTTAAAACCGTCTCACCTGAAGTTCGTGCCTTGTGCCCTGTAGCACCTGCTCGGTGCCTGGCAAACAGTAGGTGCTCAGTAATGCTTGTGGATGAACAAAGGCAGGAAGGCAGACCCAGGGTGGGGATGGAGAGACACACAATAAAGAAGGAGCCCTCCCCTTGGCTCCATTTCACGGCCCTGAGGAAGACTGTGTATTCTGGCTGGAATCTTTGTAGATGAGAAAATCAATAGTGGCCAAGGCTTTTCTAGGAAGCACCACCTTCAAGGAACCAAGAAGCCACCTGCTTGAGGACTGGGTGTGGAGCTCGTGGGAAGTCTGGCCCTCCTTAGGCTGGGGGGCCTAGGGCCTTTGTGGCGCTGCCTCTGTACATCTGGGAAGATGGAGCACAGTGGGCTTTGATTCTTCAAAGAGTTGAGGGGGGCCAGAGGGGTTGGCCACGCCATCTGCCTGCTGCTGAAGAGCTTTCCTACTGCCCTGGCCAGCCCTGGACTGGTCCTGGCCATCGTTCCCTGCTTTCTGGCCAGCAAAGAGTGAGCAGGAGCTCTACATGGCTCAGACCCCACTGCCTCTCCTTCACCCGTGTGCAGGTACCAGGCTCACCTGGCCAACCCCCACAATTCCAGGCCACTTTCATCACTGCGTGGCTGTGAACAAACCCTGGACCTCTTAAGCATCTGCCCCGCCCCCTTGTAAGTATGGAGTGAGGCTCAGACCTGCTGGCGGATGGGAAAAGGCTTCTGAATGGTGCATGGCAGGCCAGTGGGAGGGCTGACTCTCAGATGGGAGGGCTGGGCTGGCTCGCTCTTGCCTCTGACCTCCCAGCGCTACAGTCCTTCTGGGTGGCTACTATATGCCAAACATGTCACACAGATCATTCCACTGTGCCCTTACCCTAAACCTCAGAAGAGAGCATTATTGACTCCATTCCACAGATGAGGACATTGAGGCTCAGAGAGCTTCAACAGCCTGCCCAAAGCCCTGGAACCAATGAGTGGAGAGGTGGGACTCTAGCCAGGGCTGACTGTGGTGCTCTGAACCCTGCAGGACACAGCACTCAGTCTACTATGGTTCACGAGTACAGGTTCCACCCCAGAAAGCGGCATCCTCTCCCCCGTCCCCTGCAGGGCTAAGCATGGAGCATAGCCAGTGCATGGTGGGAGTTTGGAAAAGCTGTCAGGATGATGGGCTTCCTAGGAACATCCCCTTTGGTGGCCCAGCCTGCCCTGGCACCGACTTCTAGGACCCAGGAGAATGGCCCCCTCCCCTTCCCACCCCTGGTGTCTCTTTCACTAGCCAGGGGGAATGACTGACTCCCAAAGGGGAGGCTGTGTCATTCTCTCCCTCCTCCTTCCTTCTTCCTCCCAGCCCTAGCACTCATCCAGATGTCACCCTCATCCTAAAGAACCACACTTCCCATCCTCCCAGTGGTTGGGCCAAAAGGAATGATTAGCCAGAGACTAAAGATATAGCACTAGTTTATACTCCTAGTCACATCTGAAACTCCCCTTTAAGATGCTATGCTTGACCGGGTGCAGTGGCCTGTAATCCCAGCACTTTGGGAGGCTAAGGCGGGTGGACCACTTGAGGTCAGGAGTTCAAGACCAGCCCAGCCAACATGGTGAAAACCTGTCTCTACTAAAAATACAAAAATTAGCCAGGCATGGTGGCATGTGCCTGTAGTTCCAGCTACTCAGGAGGCTGAGGCAGGAGAATCACTTGACCCTGGGAGGCGGAGGTTGAAGTGAGCTGAGATTGTGCCACTGCACTCCAGCCTGGGTGACAGAGTGAGACTCAGTCTCAAGCAAACAAAAAAATGCTATGCTGTAAGTGAAGGAGCCACTCATCAGGTTTGGGACACAGGAAATTGGCCGTCCTGTAGGTCAGCATTCCTGGGCCGGTTGGTGGGAGGAGTACCTGTATGGCCAGGTGCAGTGAGCAGTTGCTTAAGCCGGTTTGTGCTGTTTCTGCCACTTACGACCAAGAGAGGCTAGGCGGAGATACCAGAGGGGAGCAGGCTGGAGGCCAGGAGGGGCAGGGAAGGGAAAATGGGCCATGGGTTGATCCTGGCACCTTCCCACAAACAGAGCACCAGGCCTGCTTCAGATGGGGAACTGAGGCCTGAGAGGGGCAGAGAGAGGCCTTAGGCCATGTGCGTTACCAAAGGTCCTGTCCTTGAACTCGAACATCTGGGCTGCCAGACCAGGGACCCATTGGCTGCCCTGGTTTAGGCCCAGGCTGGAGCCTAGAGGCTGAGGACCTGGTGGGACGTGTAGGAACCCCACTGCTTTGTGAGGGGGGTAGGCGTGGAGACAACGGAAGAAGAAGCCACTGCAGGCTCCATGTGAGCTCAGCCATGTCCAGCCAGGGCCCCTCCTGCCCTGGCCCATGCATGCTGTCACCCACTCAGGAGGGACAACCTGCGGCGGTAATTATAAAGCCTCACACACACGCTAGCAGTTTCCAGGGGCCTCTCAGGATGGGTGGGTTTTGCCTAGGTCACATGGCGAGAAAGCAAGCTGGTACTTGAGCCTGGCACAGAACCAAGGCCCCGGGCATCCTCTTCCTGGGAGGTAGAAGCCTGTGGGAAGGAACCACATGGTTTCTCAAGGGCAGGTTCCTCCCATGACCGCCCAGAGGGAAGAAGAGGAGCATGGGGACTGGGTCACATGTCAGTCCCCTGGCTTTTCGCACCTTCTGTACCCAGCTTTTGGCCACCTGCAGTGTGGGCAGCTCCTTGTCCTTTTAACTCAGGGCAAGGGGCCCCTGCTGACCACTTTCACTGGCTCTCAGGTGCCCGGGCCTGGAAGGCTGTTTTTCCCTCTCTCTCCCCTACCCCTATCCCCACCTTGGAGCAACAGACAGAGCCTGAGTTGCAGCTGGGCCGCTGGGGCAGGGACGGCAGGAGGAAAGGTGTGCTGGAGGGGCTCAGGTGGGAGGCAGCTGGGCTGACCTTGCAGAAGGGTCACTGTGAGACAGGGTGGGTGGTCGTGGGGTGACAGCAAGTCCCCCCCCTCCTCTGGGGCAGGACCGGGCTGGCTGCATCTGCTGCTGCTGCAGGCAGGCCCTTGGTTTTCCATCGGGGCTGAGCAAGCTCTCATGCTCACCAGGCCCAGTGCCTGGCTTCCAGGCTTCCATGAGCTGCTGCTTCTCACAGGTCAGCTCCCACTTCGGGGGCTGTGGTTAAAGCCAAAGGAAGTGAGGAGGCCTCAGGCTCATTCCTGAAAGTCCCAGGTGTCCTGGAGTTGGTACTGTCAGCATCCTCAAGCATCCCCACCAGGGACTCTCTATAGGGCTCTATTTAATTCTCACAACAACCAAGCAAGGCAAGGTGAACCTCCTCACTTTACAGATGAGGTAACTGAGTCCCAAAGAGGCTCCCAAGGCCACACAGCCAGAACGTTCAAAGCTCAGGATTCAAACCCAGCCCTATGCCCCAGTCTCCAAGCCGCCACTCGGGCCTCTGCCCCTCTCTGCCTCTCCATGTCCATCGATCCCCTGTGGAAGAAGGAGCAGAACAAGCAGTGCAGTGATCTGTGATGGTCAATGTCTTTACTTCTAAAGCATACATTGGACTCACTATATATTAACATCAAAAGTGGCTACCTAAAATGGAGTCATTCTTTTTAAAAATCCAAATCCTCACATTTTTATATAAGATCCAAAATGACAGGAAATTAAACTCTACAGTGTTATGAATAGTATAACAAACTGCTTTCAGAAAGCAAAATGAAAGGAAAAGAATTAGCAGTTGGGACGGTTGTAGGCCTGGGTTCCGTGTCTTTTGAGGCATTGTGACAGAGAGCCAGCACCGAGGGGAAGGACCAGCCCCTCCCTGTGGCCACAGGAAGGAACTCAGTCAGACTGAGGAGGTGGGCGTGGCTGGTCAGCCTTCTTACTGTGACAGAGCAGCATGGTGGCATCTCCCTGCCCCTCGGGGCCCTTGGTGTGCCCACTGATTAGTCTTCTTTCAAGACCAGGGAGGGGTGGGGCTGGAAGAGGGCAGGGGATAGAGCAGGGTTCAAAATGATTATTTTAATAATAAAGGTCCTTCTGGGCTTCCTAGGGAGGGCCGTAGCCACCCAGCGATGTTGGTCAACTCCATCCGCCAGGTCCCCCGCAGGCTTCCTTAACCCACTTGCTCTTTCTGCTCCCTATGACTGGGATACCCTCTGCTTCATGAGTCTCATGGGCAGCCAGAGACCTAGGGGGACTCTAGGAGGACCCAAAGGACACTCTGGCCTTTGAAGTAGCTGGATGTTGTCCAGAACATCTTGGCTGTACCAGACCCCTGGGGTCCAGGCCAGCAGCCACATTGATGTAGGGAGGGTACTGGGGGGGGTCCTCACCCTGGCCTGGTCTTGGCTCTGAAGCAGGACTGGGGTGAGCTGACTGGGGCTGTGCCCCAAGCCCCTTACGCTTTGGTTCACACAATTCAGGGGAGGACACTTGTTTGCATCTGCTGGGGAGATCCTAGGCCTGGTCCTGCTTCCTCCTAGCCTCAAGTGGGCTAACGATCCCTGCCTTTCACACCAGCAGTTCTGTCTGCTGAGAGCACAGCACATTCCCCACCACACCTAGGAACCGCACTACAAAGGTGGGAGGGGCGCTTCCAAAACCGGAGGATTTGCCCTTAGCACAGACAGGCTGCTTTTCCTCCTGTTCCCACGGATGGCACTGTCCCTTGGCTGAGGGTGTCACACGAACTTCTCAGCTTCTCCCTTCCCCCTGGGCCAACTGGTCTCCAGGCAGACCCAGCCCCAAGACCCACCCTGCACATCTCCCCTGCCAGAAACCTGGGGACACATCGCCCCTGGCTAGAGCAGACAGAGAGGGCTGTGACTCACCCGCTGCCCTCCCAGTCCCCAGGACTACATCTTAAAGCTGGCCTTCTCCCGCACACGGCAACTGATGCCTTACACCTAGCCCACCTCCGGGGCCCCAGCCCCACCATGAGCCTCCACTTTCCTAACCTATGTGGCTGCTAGGTTGAAAGATATGGGAAGGCTGGGCTGGCATCACACCCTCCTTAGGACAGGGAGAAGCCACTTGACTTCCAGCCTGGTTCCAGTGCCCCGGAAATAAGGGGGGCTGATGGCTCTCAAGAAAGTGAATCTTGTGATGGGAAAGAGGTTTGTGGAATCAGGATGGGCCACAGCAATCTGGCTGCCCGCACTGCCCGCTGGTGCCAGGAGTACGAGCACCACACCCTCTCCCTGCTTCATACCCCTGTGTCCTCACTCCCGAGGTCTCAGAACACCGAGCTGGGTGGGGCCCTCGGTGCAAGGCAGCTGTGAGGAGCTAGGCTGCGCGAGGCCTGCTAGGCCCACGGCACCGACTCAGGTCAGGCTAGTAGGGGCCACAGCCGCGGAGTCAGGGCAGGCAGGCGGCTACCTGGTAGGCGCCCTCCGCTGCCGCGGCGGCGGCACTATGCTGCGCACTGTGCTCCTGCAACAAGGCCACGTCTAGGAAGCGCTCCCCGCACCATACGCACTTGAACTGCTGCTCGCGGGCGTGCACGCCCTGGTGCTTGTTGAGATGCTCCCGCTGCTTGAAGGCCTTGTCGCAGTTGGGGCACTTGTAGGGCTTCTCGCCCGTGTGTACCCGCCGGTGCCGCTGCAGGTCTGACGCGTACTTGAAGCGTTTCTCGCAGTCTGGGCACTTGAGTGGCTTCTCGCGGGCCGGATCGCAGCGGTGCTGCACGAACTCGGAAGAAGAGAAGAAGCGGCGTTCGCACAGCGTGCAGCGCAGGGGCTTCTCTGCCGCCGCACAGTGGGCCAGCTGGTGCTTCTGCAGGGCTGACGCGCGCTTGTAGGCCTTGTTGCACACAGGGCACTTGAAGGGCCGCTCGGCCGCGCCGGGCAGGCACTTGTGCCGCAGCAGCTCGGCAGATTGGTCAAAGCCCTTCTGGCACACGGGGCACTTGAAGAGAGTCTCGAGGGTGTGCACATGCTGGTGGTAGAGCAGGTGGCTGGGCTGCCCAAAGCCCTTCTCACACAGGCCGCATTTGAAGGGCTCCTCGGTCTTGTGCGTGCGCCGGTGGCGCATCAGTGCATACTGCTGCTTGAAGCCCATGGGGCACAGGTCGCACTTGAAGGGCCGCTCGGCGCTGTGTGTGCGCTCATGCTGCCGCAGGTCCGAGGGCCGCTTGAAGGCCTTCTGGCACTCGCCGCAGCGGAAGGGCCGCTCCCCACTTGGCGTGCACGGGTGCTGCAGCAGCTCCGACGACTCCTTGAAATGCAACTCGCACACGTTGCAGCGGAACAGGTGGTGCTCGCCTGAGTGCGCGTACATGTGGCGCACCAGGTGAGAGCGGTGCTTGAAGGTCTTCTCACAGACTGCGCACTTGTAGGGCCGCTCGGAGCTGTGCGTGCGCTTGTGGTGCACCAGGTGCGACGACTGGCTGAAGCTTTTGTCACACAGCGTGCACTTGTAGGGCTTCTCACCGGTGTGGATCCGCTCATGCCGAGAGAGCTCCGACAGGTGCTTGAAGGGCTTTTGGCAGATGGGGCAGCTGTAGGGCTTGTCGGCCTGTTCAGCAGGGGTGACAGTGGAAGGCGGGGGTGCTGCGGGAAGCGACGGGGCAGCAGTGGTGGCCGGCTCCGCTGCCTCGGCTGGCTTGTAGGTCTTTTCACAGATGGAACACTTCACCAGGCCACTGTGGGAGCTGTGGTGCTGTGCCAGTGAGGTGAGTAGTGAGAAGCCCATCTTGCAGACCCCACATACGAAGGGCTTCTGCTCAGCCTGCACGCACTGGTGCTCCAGCAGGTCAGTGGCCTGGTGGAAGATCTTGAGACACTGTGTGCACTGGAATGAGCGGTCATGGCCCGCCAGACACTGGTGCTCATGCGGACTGGACAGGTGCGCCAGGTCGTGACCACACACGCCACATTTGGGGCCTGACTCTCCTGCTGCCTGCAGGGGTGCGTGTTGTTGGGGCTGCAGGCCCGGGTCTGGCTGCAAGAGGATGCCATAGACGGCACAGCCCAGGGGGTTCTCCGCCGTGCCCGGTGGCAGCGTGTGCTCTGCCAGGGCTGGCGGTGGCTCTGCATGGTGCTGAGGCTGCGGTGGCTGTGGCTGCTGCGGCTGCGTCTGTGGCGGCTGTTGCCAGCTTTCCGACATGCTTGGGAAGATGAAACAGGGTTTGGAGAGTAATGGCTTCAGTTTCCCGCTTCAAGTGACCCAATCCAGAGAGAGAAGCTGCCCGATCACAGAGATGGACAAGGACCTCAGACAAGGCACAGAAGAGGGGCTGGTCAGACAGCCCGAGTCAGTAACCAAGCGGACAGACTACAAGGCTCTGCCTACAGGACATGGGGGCTCTTCAAGGGAGGGTCTCAGCAGTGCTGGGGAGGCTCTGCCTTCCCCAGTGATCCGTTCTGTAGAGAAGAGAGAAAGTATGAGCTCGAGGAAGGAACAAGCAGCAGTTTCCTGGGCCCTCTCCCTGTCCTGCCTGCACTCACCACACCATCACAAACCACACATCGGGGAAGGCAGAGGTGCTCGGGGCTGCAGGACTCCTCCCTTCTTAGGCAATCAGAGAGGTCTGCAGCCAGCTCAGCTCCTCCAGGCAGAGGAAATGGCAGCGGCCTCCACCCCCACCCACCTCAGTGCCCCGCCCCTGGGCCAGGACATCCCAGCCTCCACAAGTTCCCTCCAGCTTCCTGCCAACCCTTTAGCTGGGACTCACAGGTGAGAGTCCGGGGTTATCTGCCTACAATACAGAATCCTCCTTAAGGCCCGCGGCTCCTCTCTTGTCGCTACCCTGAGTCTCAATACGGGCCACCACCACTTAGAGCTAAGGAGGCCAGACCTCCCAGGTCTGAGAGCCCAGTGGCAAATGGCCTCTGACAGTCAATATTTAGGACAACTACGTGGAACCAAGGACCATTTCAAAAACTCTCACCTATGAGGGACTGACCACACCCCCTCAACTATCCCTGACCACAGGCCCATTCTCTCTCTGCGTAACAGGATGGGTGGCCCTACAGGAACCAGAGCCCATAGGTGATGGGGGCTAGATGAAAGGGCCACAGAACCACCCAGGCTTGATGTCCACACAGCAGAACTTCCTCACTCTGGTTCTCTCCCAGAACTCACACACACACACACACACACACACAGTCCTAAATCCTCTGAATCTCATAGTGTCAAGGCCTGCAGGAAAATGTAAGAAACTGCACTGGTCTGCTTTGGCAATGCAGGATGCAGCATGCTAACCACAGAGCATTTCTCATCACCTCTCTAGAGAAAACTCCATTCCCTTACTCCAAGCCTATAAAGTTCTGGATAATTGTTGGAAAGTAAAGCCCACCCAGCCCAGGCAAATCTCTAACTCACCACTTTGTGGCAGCATAAGGTAATGCCAGCGAGAGGGAGGAACTTTCAGAGTCAGATGCAACCCACTTCCAGGTTCCCAGCTCATCTGCCTCTTACATTTAAAAGTTTGTAAGTTTTCTCCTGAGCAGAGGAAGAAGGAAGGAGAAGCCTTCACAGGCCAGCCTGGCCTCTAACTGCTCTGCCAAAGAAATGTAAGAGTCAGGCTAAAAGCTGTCATCCTCAGCATCTTCCGGAAGGGAGGGAGGAGAGGAGTGGCTGCTCTGGGTGGAGGCAGCAGGTTGCTTGAGCAAGCAGGTACCACTCTAAGCCTTCCCGGGACAGAGAGGGGGAAGGTGGACTTCTCTGAGCGCCTGTAGGTCCGCTGTGCCAACCCACTGTTTTGTTTGCTTTTTCTGGCATGAATGGCTGTCAGACAGTGTCCCCTGGCTTGGCCTGCAGCACCCTCTGCCCACCCCGGCCCTCCTGCAGCAAGGTGCAACCAGGAAGCCTCTGTGATCACTCCGCAAAGGGGAGAGAGGAGGCAAGGAGAGGCAGGGGAGGCCCCCCACCTGCGCCCCACCCCGGCTCTTCCTCCTCCCTGAGAAACCGAATGAAAGCCGATCACCTCCCGCCGGTCCTGCCTGCAGGCCCAGCTGGGCTGCGTCCTGTCAGCCCTCGTCCGGGATAGCCCGGCCGCTGCGACCCGAGGGCGAGCCCCGAGGGCGGTCGGGCTGGAGAAAGGCCCCAGGGCTACAGGCCGGGCCCAGGAAGCGGCTGCGCCTCGAGGCCCGGCCTGGGCCGCCCAGAACCTCAAGAGGCCGCCAGGTCGCGGCGGAGGGGCGCGGGGGGGAGCGGCCGGGCCGGCAGAGGAAGGGGTGCGGCGGGCGCGGGGGTGGCTCCCAGATGCGGCCCCGGGCGCCCCGCCGCTCACCTGCTCCAGGCCGCCTGCAGGGCAGGCGCGAGGCGAGCGGCGACCAGCTGCTCTCTCGGCCGCCCCTTTATTCCGGCTCCATCCGCGGCGGCGCGGCCTACGCGCGCTGCCAATCCCCGGCCTCGCGTAGCGGCGGCGGCCGGACCGGGGGCGGGGGACGGGCTAGCGGCGGCCGGAACGGAGGAAGCGACGCGCGCTGCCGGAGTAGCGGGGCCGGGGCGAGGAGCGCCGGGAGGGCGGGCGGACGGACCGATGGCCTTGCGGAGACGGGCGGACGGGCGGGCGGCGCGGGGGCCAGGGAGGCGGGGCCGGGGGAGGAGCGGCATCCCGGGCGGCGGCGGCGAATGCGGGAGGAGCGGGTGGCGCGGAGCGAGGCCGCCCCCTGCCGGGGACCTCGCGGCCGGGCCAGGTCGGGCAAGCCGGGTGCTCCGGGCGGTTTTCGAGTCGCCAGGCCTGGGAGTCTCGACTAACCGAGGAAGGGCGCTCTGCTTCCGGCCACCCCGCTTGGGCTTAGGGGAGGGGGCTCCGGGTGACCGCCCTCGGCCCGGCTCTGCGCAGGAGAGGAAGGGCCTCCTAGAGGCTCTGGTCTGCCACAATTGACCCGCCCCTAACTGCTCAGCTTGGCTTTTAGAGGCTCGGACTTTGGGCTGGTTAGAGGAGGGGGCTCCAGGACCTCTGATCCTGGCTGGGCTCGGGGCAGGCAGGGGTCTCCGCTGGGTCTAGTGCGCTGACCCAGGACTGTCGTGTCTGGGATGACTGGTCCCGGGTGGCTGCAGACAGAGCAGCGGGCAGAAAGGTGAGGGCCCTGAGCGATATGTGAAATGGGTACACGAAGGCTGGGGGGGTCCCGGGGGCGTGCCGGGAGGCTGCAAGTGGCCAGAGCCGCGTGCGCAGCCGGCAGGCAGCGTGGAGTCGGTGGGCTGAATCTTCACCACTGTCCTGCCGGGTTCCGCCCCTCCCGGCCCCGCCCCGAGGCGGTGCCAGCCCAGGTCCCGCCCCTGGGAGGGCGCTTCCGGCACAGCGGAACTCCGGGTGCCCGTTGAGGTTGATGGTGGACCTGCTCTGGTGGTCTTGGATGAGGCCCCATGAGCGCGGCGCCCCTGGTGGGCTACAGCAGCAGCGGCTCCGAGGATGAGTCCGAGGACGGGATGCGGACCAGGCCGGGGGATGGGAGCCACCGTCGGTGAGGACTGAGGAAGTCTCTCCGGAGGGCGCGCGCATTCACCCTAGACCCAGACGGGACCCGAATGTCTGGGGGTGGAGTGGGGAGGGAGGGTGCAGGGCGGCTCCGGGAAGGAAAAGGGGACGCAGGGAGAAAGGAGGATCCAGAAGATACCCCCAGACAAAGCCCCAGAGTGGCCCCACATGGCTAGGGCCAAGTTGGGAGGCCAGACCTGGGTTCGGGTCCAGCCTCGCGCTGGCCCACTCTATCGCCTGGCACACATCCCTGTACCATCCTAGGTCCGTTTCCTGATTTGAACACAATTGCGATAGTAATACTTGCTAAAGCGTAGGGAGAGCCTTTTCATTCATCCAGTAAATATTCACTGAGCATCCACTAACTGCCAGGCTGGGGTCTGGGAATTCAGCGGTGAACAAAACCATCGGTCTTACTTCCTGGGGCTTAGATTCTTAAATGCTAGGCCTTATCTTTCCTGAGTGCTTTACAAGCAGTAGCTCAGTTGATCTAACAATTGCTCTATCAGATAGACATATACTTTCAAATGAGGCATTTGAGGCCCAGAAAGGGGACATGACTTGCCCAAGATCACAGAGCTAGAAAGTGCTACTCCAGCTGCAGCCTGTCCAGCTTGGGAATGTGACCCCTGAACCACATTGCTGCATGCCCCGTTGTTTCCCATGGGGACCTCGTGCCCCAGAGTTGGCGACCCCAGTGAGACAATACTGGAGAAACAATTTTGCTATCTAGAAGCTGCTTCCAGCACCAGGCTGGAAACACACACTCAGAGCCACCATATATAAGGGGTTACAACTTTTGTGGTATGTACAAAGGTAGAGAATGCTAAGAGGATAAATGTGCTCATTTTTCTTTTTTTCTTTTGCAGTGGCCGGAGCCCCCTTCCCAGGCAGAGATTTCCAGTACCTGACAGTGTGCTGAACATGTTCCCGGGCACCGAGGAGGGACCTGAAGATGACAGCACAAAACACGGGGGACGGGTGCGCACCTTCCCCCACGAGCGGGGCAACTGGGCCACCCACGTCTATGTACCATGTGAGTGATGTGCGAAAGACAAGTGGCCAAGACCCATAGACCCATAGGTGCCTCATGAAGGGCAGAATCTGGCCCCAACTAGAAGGAAGAAACCAGAAACCTCTAACACTGGTGGTGGGAAAGTCATTGACTTAGCAGAGAAAGAGCAGGTTTCAAGAACTGGGGATTTTTCTGTCATCTTGGTTTTGAATTCATTGCCTAAAATATGTATGACCTCTGGGTATAATATTCTCCCTGTTCATGAGGAGGTGACCAAAGGAGAATCTGGAGCAGGGTGTCAAGGTCATGCCAGGCACTTTATTTCTGAGAGGGCCCTGGGTACGCTGGGTGTGCAAGGTTCACATCCCACCCTAGCTCTGATCAGCAGGTGGCAGGCAAGAAATGCCCAGGCTTCAGAGTCAGACCTCACTCTGCTGCCCACTACTCTGGGTGCCCTTTATAATATACTAGACTTCTCAGAGCTTCAGTTTCTTCACATCTAAAATGGGGATAGCACTGGCTAGGCCAGGTGGCTCACACCTATAATCCCAGCACTTTGGGAGGCGGAGGCAGGCAGATCACTTGAGCCCAGGCGTTTGAGACCAGCCTGGGCAACATGGCGAAACCCTGTTTCTACCAAAAATACAAAAAAATTAGCCAGGCATGATGGCACACACCTATGGTCCCCACTACTTGAGAGGCTGAGGTAGGAGGATTGCCTGATCCTGGGAGGTAGAGATTGTGGTGTGCCAAGATGACTCCACTGCACTTCAGCCTGGGTGACAGAGTAAGACTCCATCTCAAATAAAATAAAATAAAAATAAATAAATAGATAAAATGGGGAGAGTAGTAGTACCAGTCTTCTAGGACTTTCATGAAGATTAAATCAGATAATCTATGTTAAGTTCTTAGCAAAGTACACAGAGTAAGTTTAGGTCTTGAAACCTCCATTTCCCCATCTGCACAAGGAGGATGAGATGATTCTCTATGCTGCCTATCCACCAGGGGATTTGGGCAAATTGAATAGAATACTGGGTGTGAGAAGACTGGTGTTTTTTTGTTTGGTTTTTTTTTTTTTTTTGAGACAGAATTTCGCTCTTATTGCCCAGCTGGAGTGCAATGGCGCGATCTCGGCTCACTGCAACCTCCACCTCCCGGGTTCAAGCGATTCTCCTGCCTGAACCTCCCGAATAGCTGGGATTACAGGTGCCCGCCAGCACGCCTGGCTTATTTTTGTATTTTTAGTAGAGACAGTGTTTAACCATGTTGGCCAGGCTGATCTCGAACTGCTGACCTCAGGTGAACCACCCACCTTGGCCTCCCAAAGTGCTGGGATGACAGGTGTGAGCCACAGAGCCCGGCTGGAAGGTAATTAATTATTTATTCAAGCTGGGTGCAGTGGCTTACGCCTGTCATCCCAGCACTTTGAGAGGCCAACGCGGGCGGATTGCCTGAGTTTGAGACCAGCCTGGGCAACATGGTGAAACCCTGGCTTTACTAAAAAAATACAAAAAAATTAGCCGTGCATGGTGGCGGGTGCCTGTAATCCCAGCTACTTGGGAGACTGAGGCAGGAGAATCGCTTGAACCTAGGAGGCAGAGGTTACAGTGAACCGAGATTGCACCACTGTACTCCATCCTAGGCAAAAGAGCGAGACTCTGTCTCAAAATATATATATATATATATTTATTTAATTTGTTTAATAGATTTAGGCCTATTTAGATTATTTCTTTGTGAGTTTTAGCAGATTGGATCTTTCAAGGAATTGTTCCAGTTCATCTAGGTTATCAAATTTGTGGACATAAAGTTATTCATGGTATTCTTTGATTATCCTTTTATTATCCATGGGATCTGTAATGATGTCCCATCTTTCATTCCTGATTTTAGTTATTTGTGTGCCCTCTCTATTTTTCTTAGTTAGCCTGGCTAGAAGCTTGTTGATTTACTGATCTTTTCAAACAACCAGCTTTTGGTTTTATTGATTTTCTTTATTGATTTCTTATCTTCAATTTTATTGATTTCTGCTCTAATTTTAATTATTTCTTTACTTCTGCTTACTTTGGATTAAATTTGCTGTTCTTTTTCTACTTTCCTAAGATGAAACTCAGATGATTGACTTTAGATCTTTTTTTTTTTTTTTTTGTGAGGGAGCCTCGATCCGTCGCCCAGGCTGGAGTACAGTGGCACAATCTCAGCTCACTGCAACCTCCACCTCCCAGGTTCAAGCGGTTCTCCTGTCTCAGCCTCCCAAGTAGCTAGGACTATAGGCACGCACCACCATGCCCAGCTAATTTTTGTATTTTTAGTAGAGACGGGGTGTCACCATATTGGTCAGGCTGGTCTCGAGCTCCTGACCTCCAGTGATCCACCTGCCTCAGCCTCCCGAAGTGCTGGAATTACAGGCATGAGCCACCATACCCAGCCTAGATCTTCTTTTCTAATATATGCATTTGATGCTATAAATATTCTTCTAAGCACCTTTTGCTGCATTCCACAAGTTTTGATAAGTTATGTTTTCATTTTTATTTTGTTCAAAATATTTATAAAGTTTTCTGGAGATTTCTTCTTTGATCCGTGTGTTATTTAGAAGTGTGTTGTTTAATCTCCAAGTATTTGGGGATTTTCCAGCTACATTTCTGTTGTAGACTTTTAGTCTAATTTCATTATGGCCTGAGATCAGACATTGTATGGTTTCTAGTCTTTTATATTTAAGGGGTTCTGATGCTTACTATTTTTCTTCAGATTGTATTTTTGCCCTCTAGTATGTCTTGTAATTTTTCCTCGATAGCTGGACATGAAGTACTATGTAAAAGGAACTGTGGTAAACAGGCCTGTATGAATGTGGTGGTGAGGTGGTGGGGGACAAGAATCCTTCTGTAGTCCTGTGATTGGGTGTCAATCTTTTGGTGAGCCGGTTCTTCTGGACTGGGAACTTCCCACCAGCTTCTCAGAATTCTCCCCTTCCTAGGTGGGACAGGATGGCCAGAAGGTGCTGCAGTTTGGTATTTCACTTCCTCCAGGTCAGTTAAGAGTCTGGTAAAACACTTTCAAGTTAGGCTGTAATTCAGTAAGTTTCTCCTGGGGGCAGACCTTGTTAAGAAAAACTAGAGGCCGGGCGTGGTGGCTTACGCCTGTAATCCCAGCACTTTGGGAGGCCGAGGCGGGCGGATCACGAGGTCAGGAGATCGAGACCACGGTGAAACCCCGTCTCTACTAAAAATACAAAAAATTAGCCGGGCGCGGTGGCGGGCGCCTGTAGTCCCAGCTACTCGGGAGGCTGAGGCAGGAGAATGGCGTGAACCCGGGAGGCGGAGCTTACAGTAAGCTGAGATCGCGCCACTGCACTCCAGCCTGGGCGACAGGGCCAGACTCCGTCTCAAAAACAAGAAAGAAAAAAGAAAAACTGGATGCTCCCGGCTGGGTACGGTAGCTCACCCTTGTAATCCCAGCACTTTGGGACGCTGAGGCAGGCAGATAATTTGAGGTCAGGAGTTGGAGACCAGCCTGACCAACATGGTGAAACCCTGGCTCTACTAAAAATAAAGAAAAATTAGCCAGGCATGGTGGCGCATGCCTGTAGTCCCAGCTCCTCGAGAGGCTGAGGCGGGAGAATCGCTTGAACCCGGGAGGCAGAGGTTGCAGTGAGCAGCATGAGCAGAGATGGTGCCACTGCACTCCAGGCTGGGCGACAGAGTGAGACTCTGTCTCAAAGAAAAATAAAGGAAGGGAGGGAGAAAAACAGGATGCTCCTATGTGTTTCCAAATGGCTGCTTTCCCCCTTCCCCAGCCAGAAGCACAGGGTATTTTTCTCCAGTATTCACTGTGATAACCTGGTAGACCTCTAGGAGGTAAACCTCACAAAAATGCGGGGCCCCCCACCGACAGAGTTCCCCTGGAGTTTTTAACTCAGATTTGTTTTGTACACACTGAGTCTCAGGCAGTTTGTCAATTACAGTTCAGGTTTCCCTACCTTGCCGCTGGTTCCTGCAGAGCTTTCAGCTCGTTGTAGGTTTCTGCTCTGGTAATTTGTGAGTCTCTGTATTTGCCTGTTGGTATCTCTGATTTTAGGGGCAGCAGTTTGCCCTGTGACCTCACGTCTCTTATAGAGCTAAGAATAGTTGTTGCTTTTTCAGTTTGTTCAGAGTTTTGCTTGTTGTTAGGATGAGGTGGCGACTTCTAAGCATCTTACATGCTGGATTGGAAACCGGAAGACCCCTGCGTATTGCTTATTGACTTCAATTTTTTGCTGTGAGCATGTGTTACTTCTATAACCAGAAACACCTATTTTTTAAAGAAAAAATTACAAAACTTTAAATTTTTTTATTTTTAATTTTTTGGGTACATTGTAGGTGTATATATGTATGGAGTACATGAGCTATTTTGATACAGGCATGCAATGTGTAATTATCCCATCAGGGTAAATGGGGTACCATCACCTCAAGGATTCATCATTTCTTTGTGTTATGAACATTCCAGTTGTACTCCCTTCTTCTAAAAGGTACAGAAAATGATTGCTGAGTGTAGTCACCTGTCGTGCTATCAAATACTAGATATTATTTATTGTACTTAACTATATATTTTTGTACCCATCAACCATCCTCATTCTTCACCCTACCTGCTCCACCCCCATTACCCTTCCCAGCCTCTGGTAACCATCCTTCTACTATCTCCATGAGTTCAATTGTTTCAATTTTTAGCTTCCACAGATGAGTGAGAACATGGAAAGTTTGTCTTTCTATGCCTGTCTTATTTCACATAACATCATGTCCTCCATTTCCCATCCATATTATTGCAGATTACAGGATCTCATTCTTTTTTGTGGCTGAACAGTACTCCATTGTGTATATGTGCCACATTTTCTTTATCCATTGTCTGTTGATGGACATTTAGATTAATTCCAAATCCCGGCTATTGTGAATAGTGCTGCAATAAACACGGGAGTACAGATATCTCTTTGAGATACGGATTTCCTCTTTTGGGTGCAAACCCAGCAGTGGGATTTCTGGGCCATATGGTATTTCTATTTTGTTTTCTGAGGAACCTCCATACTGTTCTTTATAATGGCTGTACTAATTTACATTCCCACCAACAGTGTTTCTCTACATCCTCACCAGTATTTGTTATTGCCTGTCTTGGATAAAAGCCATTTTAACTGGGGTGAGATGATAGCTCGTTATAGTTTTAATTTGCATGTCTCTGATGATCAATGATGTTAAACACTTTTTCATATGCCTGTTCGCCATTTGTATGTCTTCTTTTGAGAAATATCTATTCAGATATTTTGCCCATTTAAAAATTGGATTATTAGTTTTTTTCCTATGGAGTTGTTTGAGCTCCTTATGTATTCTGGTTATTAATCTCTTATCAGATGGATAGTTTGCAAATATTTTCTCCTATGGGTTGTCTCTTCACTTTGTTGATTGTTTCCTTTGCTGTGCAGTGGCTTTGTAACTTGACATGATCCCGTTTGTCCATTTTTGCTTTGGTTGCCTGTGCTTTTGGGGAATTACTCAAGAAATCTTTGCCCAGACCAATGTCCTGGAGAGTTTCCCCAATGTGTAGTAGTTTCATAGTTTGAGATCTTAGATTTAAGTCTTTAATCCACTTTTATTTGATTTTTGTATATGGCGAAAGATAGGGGCCTAGTTTCATTCTTCTGCATGTGGATATCCAGTTTTCCCAGCACCTTTTATTGAAGAAACTATCTTTTCCCAGTGTATATTCTTGGCACCTTTGTTGAAAATGAGTTCAGAGTAGATGTATGGATTTATTTCTGAGTTCTCTATTCTGTTCTGTTGGTCTGTGTGTCTGTTTTTAGGCCAGTACCATGCTGTTTTGGTTACTATAGCTCTGTAGTATAATTTGAGGTAATGTGATTCCTCCAGTTTTGTTCTTTTTGTTCAGGATGGCTTTGACTATTCTGGGTCTTTTGTGGTTTCATATAAATTTTAGGATTTTTTTTCTATTTCTGTGAAGAATGTCATTGGTATTTTGATAGAGATTGTATTGAATATGTAGATTGCTTTAGATAGCATGGACATTTTAACATTATTGATTATTCCAATCCATGAACATGGAGTATCATTCCATTTTTTTGTATCCTCTTCAATTTCTTGTGTCAGTATTTTATAGTTTTCATTGTAGAGATCTTTCACTTCTTGTTAAGTTTATTCCTAGGTATTTTATTTTATTTGTAGCTATTGTAATTGGGATTGGTTTCTTGATTTCTTTTTCAGATTGTTCATTGTTGGCATGTAGAAATGCTACTGATTTTTGTAGGCTGATTTTGTATCCTGCAACTTTACTAAATTTATCAGTTCTAATAGTTTTTTGGTGGAGTCTTTAGGCTTTTCCAAATATAAGATCAGGCCGGGTGCAGTAGCTCACGCCTGTAATCCCAGCACTTTGGGAGGCCAAGGTGGGCAGATCACTTGAGGTTAGGAGTTCAAGACCAGCCTGTCCAACATGGTAAAACCCCATCTCTACTAAAAATAGAAAAATTAGCCAGATGTGGTGGCACACACTTGTAGTCCCAGCTACTCATGAGGCTGAGGCAGGAAAATTGCTTGAACCTGGGAGGCAGAGGTTGCAGTGAGCTGAGATCGAGCCACTGCACTCCAGCCTGGGCAACAGAGTAAGACTGTCTCAAAAAAAGAACAACAACAACAACAACAACAACAAAAAGACAAGTAGATCATATCATCCTCAAGCAAGGATAATTTTACTTCTTCCTTTCCAATTTGAATGCCTTTTGTTTCTTTCGCTTGTCTGATTGCTCTAGCTGGGACTTCCCAGAAATACCTATTAAAATACTATTAGAAGTGGCTCACGCCTGTGATCCCAGCACTTTGGGAGGCCGAGGCAGGTGGATCACCTGAGGTCTGAAGTTCGAGTCCAGCCTGGCCAACATGGTGAAACCCTGTATCTACTGAAAATATAAAAACTAGCTGGCTGTGGTGGTGGGTGCCTATAATCCTAGCTACTCAGGAGACTGAGGCAGGAGAATTGCTTGAACCCAGGAGACAGAGGTTGCAGTGAGCCGTCATGGTGCTGCTGCACTCCAACCTCTGGCAGAATGAGACTCCATCTAAAAAAATAAATAAATAAGGCCAGGCGCAGTGGCTCACGCCTGTAATCCCAGCACTTTGGGAGGCCGAGGCGGGCGGATCACGAGGTCAGGAGACGGAGACCATCCTGGCTAACACGGCGAAACCCTGTCTCTACTAAAAATACAAAAAAAAAAAAATTATTCGGGCGTGGTGGCGGGCGCCTATAGTCCCAGCTACTCGGGAGGCTGAGGCAGGAGAATGGCGTGAACCCTGGAGGCGGAGCTTGCAGTGAGCTGAGATTGCACCACTGCACTCCAGCCTGGGCGACAGAGCTAGACTCCTTCTCTAAACAAACAAATAAATAAATAAATAAATAAAATGAAAATAAAATTCTATTAGAAGACATAGACATAGGCTGCTGTCCAAGTAATTTTCTCCCCAAACCCAGAGTAATAAGGACCTCCCTCTGCCTTCTGGGCTTTTTCATTCAGCCGTGGCACCTTGGCTGAGAGAACGGCCCGCCCTCTTTACCCTTCCCCTCCAGATGAAGCCAAGGAGGAGTTCCTGGATCTGCTTGATGTGTTGCTGCCCCATGCCCAGACATATGTCCCCCGGCTGGTAAGGATGGAGGCATTCCACCTCAGCCTGTCCCAGAGCGTGGTTCTGCGCCACCACTGGATCCTCCCCTTCGTGCAGGCTCTGAAAGCTCGTATGACCTCCTTCCAGAGGTGAGTGCTTCCCTCTGCCTCTCTGCTCCCTCCCCTCCACGGCTTCTCCTCTCCTGAGCTACTGTGGGCATTACCCCAGCAGGCAGGCCAGACCTAAAGATAGAATATGGCCCCTCTCTTGGGGCTGCCTGCTCTACTTCTTGTCCTCCGTGACCTTGGGTATGCCATGGAAGCTCTTGACACCCCTGATGCCTTATCTGCTCTGTAGGAAAAGCCAACTGTTTTTCTGTAAGCTCTCGCTCAGTATTTCCAGCACTTCTGTGACTAGATGTGTAGAGATTTTCCACACCAACAAATTACCCAACTCTCCAGACACCCACTGGGTGTCCTATAATCGAACTCAATTCTGACACTAATGACCCAGGGTTAGTGCAGATTTCATAGGTTAAGAGCTCAGTCCCACAAGACTGCGCTCCATGTCAGACACCATCTGCAGTGTTAAACTCTCAGGTTACCCATAACATCTGTCTGATTTCACTACAAATCAGAGGTTCTATGGACCCCCTCCTCAGGTTTGATCGTTTGCTAGAATGGCTCACAGAATTCAGGCAAACAGTCTACTTACTAGGTCGCCAGTTTATTACAAAGGATATATTAAAGGATACACATGAACAGCCAGATGAAGAGATAGGTTGAGGTCTGGAAGGGTCCCGAGCATGGGAGCATCTGACCCTGTGGAGCTGGGGGTGAGCCACCCTCCCAGCACATGGGTGTGTTCTTATTCACCAAGGGAAGCTCCTCAAACCCTGTAGTTCCAAATTTTTACAGCGGCTTCATCATGTAGGCATGATGGATTATTAACTCAGTCCCTAGCTTCCCTCCCATCCCACAAGGGTAGGGGGTGGAGCTGAAAGTTCCCAGCTTCTAATCATGCCTTGCTCTTTCTGTGATCAGCCCCCATCCAGGACCCCACCAAGAGTTGCCTCATTGGAACCAAAGATGCCCCTGTCACCCAGGAAATCCCAAAGGATTTAGGAGCTCTGTGTCAGGAGCCAGGGTCACAGACCAGATAATAGAACAAAAGATGCTCCTAGCACCCCCACTGCTTAGGAAATGACACAGGTTTTAGGATCTCTGTGTCAGGAACTGGAGGCTGAGTCCAACATATATGTTATCATTTCACAATGATAGGTCAAACAGGTCATGGTAATGGTGGGAGCTACCTCACTGGGGGCCTATGGGGGTGAAAGGAGATTATGGGTGCCCTCAGCACACCACTTGGGTGAAGGGTTAGTACCAGACCCCACTTCTGGTTTTGTCTGCCAGCCTGGGGCTTTTTCTCCTCCTTACCTATTGCATTATTTCATAACTCTTTTCCTACCAGAAATGCATCTCCTGCTAGACTGGTCCAGATCAAAACCCTGCTCTTTCACTGAGGCTCTCCTGATTGGCATCTCCTGCAGAATCACTCCGTCCAGAGATCAGTTGGTCCTGTGGTTTCACAGGTGACCCCTCTGTCCAGAGATCAGTCGGTCCTGTGCTTGTTTCACAGGTGACCCCTCCGTCTAGAGATCAGTCGGTCCTGTGGTTCTTTACCCCTGGTGGTCATTTCACTCACCCTCATATGCAGTCATTCCTGTGTCCATCTTCCTTCCTGGAGCCCACATTCCTCCAGGCCAGGACGGTGGCTTCTCTCTGAATTACCCCGCAGCTTTTTTCCAAGTGCTCTGCTCACAGTAGACATCAAATAGATGCTTGGTGAGTCATGGAGTGGGAATGAGGGAGCCCAGAGAATATCTTTCTGGATCCTCTACTGTTGATACTAGAAGGAGCCTAAGAAGCCGCCCGGCTGGTGGTTTTCTGACCCTGCCTTTATCAGCAGAGCTTTTTTTCAAATGAGGTGTTGCACAAAAGCCTGACGTGTGGCTGTGTAAAACAGAAATAAACAGTCTTCTAGCCAAAGCCCCATTCCCACAGTTCAGAGGGCCATAGGCCCAGGAATTCCATAGGATATCACTGCCCAACTGGGAAACTGCTCAGTTAGCTGAACCCCTTCTGAGGGCCAGAGGAGGACAGGATTTGTCCCAATCCAGTCACTCGGCCAGGGAATCAGGACTGAAACTCATCTCTCAACCTAGTCCAGCCCTCCCCCTCTTTGTATTGTCATTATCAAATTGATTGATTGATTGTATATTATCAGGACTCTCTTAACCACAGGTGCCAGAAGCCCAACCCAAAGTGGCTTAAACCAAAGAGAAATTTATAGGCTGGTATAACTAAAAGATTGAGAGGTAGCACTGGCTCATGCATGAGTGGACTGGGGTGACAAGATATCAGATGGCACCTGACTGCCACCACCACAGGCAGACTGTTCACCATCTCAGCTCTGTCCCCTTCCTTTGTCACAATGATGAAGCCACCGCATCTCCCGGCTAATGGTGTACCAGCCTGGAAAGACAGCCTCCCTCTCTGATTGGCTTCAGCACAAGTCACAGCCATGACTGCCTGGTCTGACCCGGCTCCTGTGTGCTTTCTTTGGGAGTAAAGAGTTAACAGGCCCTTCCACACAGAGTGCCTCCCTTATCCTGCGGAAACTCTGCCCCTGGATGAAGGAGGAGAGTGGCTATGTTAGTGCTGATGACTGGCACGCTGCACTTGCGCTAGGAAGACGGCATGAACTGCACCCCTCCAGGGAAGCCACGGCCTGGGCACCCCTGCATAGAGTGGTTCGTTAACTGGGCATGAGTCCCTTGCTGGGACTTAGGAAAACTCTGCCTAAAGTCCATTGCAAGAAATACTGATCCCTGTGGGATGTATATGTGGCTGGTTCCCTTGCTCACTGAGAGACTAGAAAACAGCACCTGGACCCCTGGGCTGGTTCCCTCTGAGGAAAGGATCTGTGTCATGAGTGAAGCCCGGGCAGGTGTGGTCCCTTCAACTTTGATCATCTGGTTGAGCCTAAGGTGACCAAGAGTGGGCGGTGCACCCCTGATTCTGTTGCTGTGACTGAAGAAATGCTAAGCTCTGTTTGGCCAGGCCTGGGCAGCCTGCCTCTGGAGTAGGGGTGGAGAGCCATCCTGCAACACGAGGTTACCAGGAGAAGGAGTTTTGGTTGGGCACAGACATCCAGTGTCCACTCCAGGATGTTTGGGAGACACCTTGAGAACTCTTCCTAAAAGCTTCACTTAACCGAGCTCCTGGTGGTTCTGTGATCCCTTACATTTTCTCCAGAGGCAGAGAGTTGGCTGACTGACTTTTGCCCTTGGGCAGATTGTGAGGCTCTACCCAGCATGCTGGTATATTATGTTCCCTCAGATGGGAGTGAGACCCTTGGCCTGGGGGCTGTAAAATGATCTGTTTCTGTGACGAGACTTTCCACGGTGAGATTGCTAGTGTCTCAGAGAACAAAGGACAGAACCAGTCCAAGTCAAAGCACTTACCTAGCTGAGCCTGACTCTTCCTGTGTTATTGATCTGAGGGGTGGGTGGGTGGGGGCATCTGTCTCGATTTCACACCAACAGACCTATTCCCCTCACTAAAGGGTCATAGGTGACAACAAGGACTCTGGAAACAGGCAGACTGACTGTTCAAATCCTGGCTCACTAAATTCAGCTTCACCATGCCCCCGTTTCTTTGTCTGTAAAATGGGCATAATTGTAGGCTGCTCACAGAGTTGTATGAGAATTCGAGAAATGGAGCGTGCAAAGGCTTGAGCTCAGCCCTGACACACGAAGAAATGTTCTTGTGATTGCTTAGATGAAATCGGAGTCGTCTATTTTTTAAAAAACTGCAAGAAATGAATCAGCTGTTAAGTAGTCCATTATCACCTACTTGATCAATAAGGCTTTCTCAGTTCCCATCAGTAAAGTTGAGATAGTCTCAAATTGTTTATCGAAATGAACTGCTATTAACAAAGTAAAATTTTTACTAGCACCTGGACGATGTTGTGTGTTACTCGGGCTGGGTGATTTCAAGGTCTTGTCCAGCTCTAATGTTTTAGGGTTCAGTATACCACCTGCATAATGGGGTGATAATATTAAGTGCAAAATGAGTTAACTATATTTTCAAAGTGCTGTTTTTTTAACATAAGCTATTTTTTCTGCTTTTTTTCTTACGATTTTTCCTGAAATATGGTCTTCTAAATTTCAGATTCTTCTTTACTGCCAACCAGGTAAAGATTTACACCAATCAAGAGAAAACCAGGTGGGTCCTCCCAACCCCCAATCACCATTAGAGGAAGATTCTTTGGTGCAAAAATTGAGTGCTTTATTTCTGGACTTGTTTGTCCCGTTTTTTGTTTGCTTTTAACCAACTCTATGACTATAAAGGCAGCTATCCCCAAATCTGAACCTTTCTTTAAGAAAAATAACTGGGAGATCCCAGGCACAGTAGCACATGCCTGTAATTCCAGCACTTTGGGAGGCTGAAGCAGGTGGATAGCTTGAGCTCAGGAGTTCCAGACCAGCTGGGCAACATGGCCAAACCCTGTCTCTATGAAAAATACAAAAATTAGCTCAGCATGGTAGTGTGTGCCTGTAGTTCCAGCTACTTGGGAGGCTGAGATGGGAGGATCGCTTGAGCCTTGGAGGTCGAGGCTACAGTGAGCCAAGATTGCACCACTGCACTCCAGCCTGGGCAACAGAGTGAGATCCTGTCTCAAAAAAATAAATAAAAAGGCCAGGTGCGGTGGCTCACGTTTGTAATCCCAGCACTTTGAGAGGCCAAGGCGGGCAGATCACCTGAGGTCAGGAGTTCGAGACCAGCCTGCCTGACATGGCAAAACGCCATCTCTACTAAAAACACAAAAAATTAGCTGGGTGTGGTGGCAGGCACCTGTAATCCCAGCTACTCGAGAGGCTGAGGCAGGAGAATCGCTTGAACCCTAGAGGAGGAGGTTGCAGTGAGCCAAGATCACGCCACCGCACTCTATCCTGGGCGACAAGAGTGAAACTCTTTCTCAAAAATAAATAAATAAATAAATAAATAATGACTGGAGGAGCATGTGGCGGGTGGTGTACAGAGATTGAGAGAAGCATCTTGGTTTAGTGAAAACCTGTGAAAGTCAGATAACCTGTTTCTGCCCAGCTCCATCCCAGTTGTGGTGTTTGGTCCATGTCTTCATCTCTGTGACCTTTCGTTTTCACACTGGCACACGCCTCCCACCATCCATTGTTAGGCAGTTGTAAGGCTCAAATGAGCCCCAAGGCCTTTGAAAAGTTAAAAGTATTAAAGTGTTAGATGAACATAAGAAGAAATGATTATCCTGCCTTCAAACCGAGCCTCCCTGTCTGATGCACTCACTGGGCCACCTTCTCTGAGCACTTCTGAAAGGGGCCTCATTTATTTGTTCATTTATTCCATGCTGCACAAGTTTGTTAAGCACCCACTTGTGCCAGGCATTTGCTGTATGCTAAGGATTCATCAGTGAAGAGGTAGACACAGCCCCTGCTCTTTTCAGTCTCATATTCGGAGGGGAGACAGACAATAAACAAGTAATGAGAGTGTTTGTTAATAACTGTGGTGTGATATGATGTTCAGGAGTGGGTAGTCCAGGAGGGTACCAGGGAAGTGGCCAGGGAGATGGCATTTGATGGTGACCTGAGAATGAGAAGCCAGCCTTGGGAAGAGCTGTTGCAAGAGCTTCAAGCAGAGGACATAGCAAACCAAGTGACTCCGAGGCAGGGAAGATTTCAGCATGTTTGAGGAGGCCAGTGAGGCAGACCCCAGAAAGCATGTGGGAGAATGATAGGAGATGAGATGGGCAGGGTTAGCCCATCCAGGGGCTGCAAGGTCAAGTAAGGAGTTTGAATTTTCAGTACAATGGAAGCCATTGGAGGGATTTGAACAGAGGAGAGGCATGATCTGATCTATATCTGGGGATGTCAGTCTGGCTAGATGGTGTGTCTGTGGCCATGGAGTCTGGGGGCAAGATAGAAGGGAGCAAGAGTGGATGCAGGGAAACCAGAGAGGAGCCAGGTGTCGGACCATTGGTGGCCTAATCTTAGGGTGGCCATGGAAGACCAAGAGGTGGACACATTGGAGATACACTAGAGGCAGAAGCAACCAAATTACCAATGGGTTGGATTTATGTGAAGCAAGGGGAAGACGAACATTGATTCCTGGGTTTGAGGCTGGAACAACTGGCCCCGTTTTCTGTGATAAGAGACACTGGTGGGATGAAAAGCAAAAGTTCTTCTTTGTACCTGTTTGTTTGTACCTGTTAGGTTTTGCTGTCTATTGGACCCCTAGGTGGAAATGTCACATATACAACTGGGTGTTCAGGAGAGGGACCAGCTGGAGATAGAAATGTGGGCAGTGCTGGCCTGTGTGGGAAGCAGGGCTGGGTGAGATCAGCCTCCTGGAGAGTGCAGATGGAGAAGATCCAGTGATCTTCACCACAGGGAGGCTGGAGAGCAGAGAGGGTGGCAGAGGACCCTGAACCGGGAGACGGGAGGCAGGATTAAATCAGGACTGCGTGGCAGGTGATGTCTTGGGAGCCAAGAGAGAAAAGGGTTTCAAAGAGGGAAGAGTCCACTGTGTGAGATACTGCTGGGCGGGTACGAGGCGGACAGCGAAGTGTCCCTTGGATTTGGTAACATGGAGGTTGTTGGCAACTTTGACAAGAGCACTTCCAGCAAAGTGGGTTGAAGATGGGAGGTGAGAAAGAGAGTGATGGTGGATCAAATCATCTTTTTGAGAAGTTTCACTGAGAATGGGATGGGGACTGGCTGCAACCATGGGTTCAGGGGAGAGTTTTTAAAGATGAGAGAGAGCGTGCCTGAGTGGTTATGGGAGGCGCGGCAGATGCCAGGGAGCAAAGTCCTTGAGAAGAGGCCTCCTTGAGGACAGGAGTCATTTGCAATTGGAACGATGATGGAGAATGGAGGTGCAGAAGCTTCTGGGTTCGTGACTTGGCAGTGGTGGGTGAAGGCGTTCCTGGAAGGGTTATTAGATCCAGGGGAGGGAGGAGAGCTGTGTGGGTGAGAACTGGGAAAGGAAGATTTACAGACAGAGAATCTGAGGACTGAGAGAGTTGGCTCATGGAGCAGGAAAGCGAGTGTACCAGGGAGACGGTGAGACCCACGGCCTAGGCCTCTTGGCCTTCTGCCTGGCTCCTCCTCGGCTGCACAGATGGCTGGTGTTCTCAGAGGCTGCATCTCATGCCTGCGTTGTCTTCCTCTCCCCAGGACCTTTATTGGGCTTGAGGTCACTTCAGGGCATGCCCAGTTCCTGGACCTGGTTTCAGAGGTGGATAGAGTCATGGAGGAATTCGACCTCACCACTTTCTACCAGGTAATGAATGGGGCTGCTGCTTCTCCATTGAGCCATTTCTAATGAGAATAAAACTGTCTTTAAAGAAGCCCTCGTAAGAGGCAAACCGAAGACCCTTCAGAACCTCCCGTGTCGGTGCTCCGAATGCCAGCCTTCTGAGGATGCACACCTCGGGAGGTGAGGGCTTTGAGGTGTAGTCGATGCAGCCCACCCAAAGTCCAACATTTCTTAGAAATCTTGCTTTATATCCTAAATACGCCCGAGATTTGTACCTTCTGCTCTATAATGTTCCCATGTTGTTTTCACATTTTTTAAGTAGATGTCCCTAATAATTTTTGGTCAGATTGACCCTCAGAGAAGAGTTGTAGCTTCACACACCTTCCTGCACCTTGCCCAGGCCCTCCAAGGGCACTTGGACTCTAAGTCGACTATCAGGGCTTTGAAGGGCCATTCATTTTATTTGATATATGTTTTTAAACCGTGCTGAGGGAGATAAGTATGAATTTGAATGGAGACAATTATTGTTGCTTCAAAACTTGAGACTTTGGGGATTTTGTTCATGTCATCTGAAAAGTATGGTGTATACTGGAATGTCCTAGATCCGAATAGAGGGTGGATTTTCTTTCATGTCACAGATGTAATGACCCTCTATGATACTTCAAGGAAAGCCTCTGTGAATATGACTGTCTTAGCTCAGGCTGTCATAACAAAATACCATAGACTGGGTGGCCTAAATAACAGAAATGTATTTTTGCACAGTTCTGGAGGCTAGAAGTCCAAGATCAAGGTGACAGCGTGGTTGATGTCTTTTTTTTTTTTTTTTTTTTTTTTTTGGAGACAGAGTCTCACTCTGTCGCCCATGCTGGAGTGCAGTGGCGCAATCTCAGCTCCCTGCAACCTCTGCCTCCCATGTTCAAGCAATTCTGCCTCAGTCTCCCAAGTAGCTGGGACTACATGTGTGCAACACCACGCCCAGCTAATTTTTGTATTTTTAGTAGAGACAGGGCTTCACCATGTTGGCCAGGCTGGTCTCAAACTCCTGACCTCAGGTGATCTACCTGCCTTGGCCTCTCAAAGTGCTAGGATTACAGGTGGGAGCCACTGCACCCGGCCAAGCGTGGTCGGTTTCTGGTGAGGGTTCTTCCTGGCTTATAGATGGCCACCTTCACATGGTGGGGCAGGGGTTGGGGGCTGCAGGGAGAGAGAGCAGTGCCCAAGCTCTCTGTGATTAAAGGGCACTAATCATGAGGGTCCTGCCCTCATGACCTCATCTAACCCTGATTACCCCTCAAAGGCCCCATCTTTACATATTATCACATTGGGGGTTAGGGCTACATGAATTTGGGGGAGGGGACACGATTCAGTCCATAGCAAGGACCAGTCCTGTGCTGTTTTGTCTGTCTGTGGAGGGTGCTTGGGATCAACACTAAGGATCTTGTCTCCCACTGGGCAGGCCAGGGATCCAGCAGTGATGACACGACAGCTCTGTCACAGACCTGCTGTGATTGCAGGGCCTGCCAAGGGGTCCAGGTGACCACCTGCCTCTCGTTTCCCTCCCCAGGACCCTTCTTTCCACCTCAGCCTGGCCTGGTGTGTGGGTGATGCACGTCTCCAGCTGGAGGGGCAGTGCCTGCAGGAACTACAGGTGAATTTCCAGGGTGGGAGCACAGAGGGCGCTGAAAGTCCAGAAATGACAGGACAGATGCTGGAGAGGGGGAGGATGAGGCACCCAAACCTGAATCCCTGGGAAACAAATGACATGGCAGGAGACCCCAACACCTTCCCTTGCAACTCAAGGTGTGGCCCCTGGACCGGCAGCTTCAGTGTCACCTGAAGCTTGTTAACAATACAGCTCTTTGCCCCTACCCCACCAAAACCTAAGAAATCAGAATTACATTTTAACAAGATCTCTGGGGATTTGTGTGCACATTACAGTATGGGGAGCACTGTCCTAGAACACTGATCTGCGAGGAGGCTGCAGGCTTCCCCTGAAGTCCTAGCCACTTGCCCAGAGGTCAGAGGCTCGGGCCTGGCACTGAAAATGGGTGAAATGTACCAGGTGTAAGGAACATCCAGCCCCCAGAGTCTATCAAATTTTGATAAGTAGCTGAAAGATTCCACTTTCCCATCTGCGCCCTTGGAGGAGAACCATCAGGTTACATGAAGTGGTAAGCGGCGGCTGATACTCCAGCCCTGGTTGGGGAGACAGTAGGGAGTGTGGCCATGTGGGAAGGTTGGCCTAGAGTTGCCAGCACTTCTGCTTCATAAGAGAAGCCAGAAACCTAGATTTTTACATGTAATCTGTCAGTTTTCAAATGTCAGCAACTAATTTGGATGTTTAAAAAACATTTTGCAAGCCAAACCAAACATGTGCAGGCTGGATGCAGCTGTGGTCCCCCATTAAGGAGCCACCTTGCTCTTAGCCTGATGTTGCTGGAGGTGGCAAAGAGCTCTAGTTTGGGCTCCAGCAGACCTGGGTCCCAGGCCTGGTTTTATTGTTTCTGTGATCCAGGGCTCTGAGCATCTGTGTCCTCATCTGTAAAGTTGAGATGATAGGACCAACCTCAGAGATTACAGAAGTGATCAGACAAGATCACCAATGCAGAGCCTGGAACCTGCAGCCTCAACCTCGCCCAGCCTCTCAAGTTGGGTGAGCTGGTTTTGTTTGCAGTGCCCTCTGGGTCCCAGATGCCCCTTAATGTGACTGTCCTCCCCTGGCTGCTG
Organism: Hylobates moloch; assembly: GCF_009828535.3. Lineage (NCBI taxonomy): Eukaryota > Metazoa > Chordata > Mammalia > Primates > Hylobatidae > Hylobates > Hylobates moloch. Next base: position 93,582,875 of record NW_026652281.1, read on the forward strand.
TTTTAAGGCAATCGTGGATGGGTTTGAAGATGCTGAGGTGCTGCTGCGCGTGCACACTGAGCAAGTCCGCTGCAAGTCTGGGAACAAGTTCTTCTCGATGCCTTTGAAGTGAGCACCAGAGGCCTTCCTCCTCCAGGGCCCTCTGCAGACCAGGCTGAGATGGAGGAACCTGCTAAAATCGATGGAGATGCTTCTAGCCTCCCAGTAGGAGGCCCCAGCCATGCCTTCAAGCTGGCAGGAGGTGTAGCCACTCATCCTCCCTGAGTGCTGATATTCTCTCTCTCTCTCTCTTCTCCTTTCTCTCTCCTCTCCTCTCTCTCTTCCTCTCCTTTCTTCCTCTCCTCTCTCTTCCCCTCCTCTGTCTCTTCCTCTCCTCTCTCTCTTCCTCTCCTCTCTCTCTCTCTTCCTTTCTTCTTTCTCCCTCTCCTGTCTCGGCTGTTGTGGGTTGCAGGTTGGGTGCTGCTGTGTTGTGGTCCTTCGCAGAAACTGCCAGTAGAGGGCAGCCTGGGCATCCTAATTCTTACTCTGGTTGTTACACAAAGGAAATATTGGGGTCACTGGCGAGCCCACCCACACTGGCCAGAATCTCCACTGTAGTCCCCCTAACAAACAGCCCTTCACTCCCTCTCCCACTTCAGCAATTTGTATTTTGATGCCATTGGCCTCAGATCAGAGTGTTTTAAATCATCACGCCCTGGCTTATCCCTGGTCAAGCCAGGACATGGGGTGCTTCAGTGGGTCTGTCACCCTCTCTCCTTGAAGCATGTCGCTTTTATTTATTTACTTTTACTCTCACCCTGCTCCTGTGCCAGCAGGGGCCACTTCAAGGCCAAGGTACAGGGTGATAACTTGTGGTCCAGCATCAGTTTTCTCCACTTCTTTCTCCCACTCACCCCCAGCAAGGTGCCTGGGGAGACTTGAGCAGATGTTTCATTTTGGCCTGGCCAGTGGCTGAAAGCCAAGCCTCCAATGCACTGTGACCTCTGGCTTCCCCAGCAGCTTTCCCAGAGAGGCAGAGGGGCCTTCCACAGCCCGGGTTCTCCTGCTGCCTCCTGCCTGCTGCAGCTGCAGGCATTCTGAGGGGCAACGTGGAGGAAGGGCCAGGGATGCATGGGATTTTAATTTTTTCATCAGACCTTCCCCGTGGCAAAGGAACAGTCAGTCCTCTTCAGGTGTCTTCTGGATTTCTGGTGATGGACAGAGAAATCTTTTTATGTTACAGTTTTAAATTATGTTCAACAAATAAAAATGGCATTTTTTATTTTGGATCTTTTTTGGACTACTTGTATTTAACCCAGTGAAAAGATGACTGTCACCTTCCCCTACCCTGTCCAGCTGTGTCTCACAGTTTGGGAGGACTCTTGGGAGTCTCTGCTGTGACTTCCAAGGTGGCCTTGAGAGGCATTAATGATGCTTCGGTAAAATAAGGGTAGGGAGGGGTCACCTGGCCTGCCAGGTCTACACACAGAGTTCTCACATAGCACATCTAGCCTGGAGCTAGGTGGCAGGGGTCACTACCCTCATCCCTCACCCACATAGGCAGACATTGACGCCTTATACTGCTGTGACACTGAGCACTTCCCAGAACCTTCTCGTGTCTTCCTCCCAGTATCCCTCCTGAAAGGTAAACAGGGTGGGAATGTCTAGTCCTCTGTTACAAGAACAGGTTAAGTGACTTGCTTGCATGAGAAATAGGGCCGTACTCAGCCCTAACCTCAGGTCCTGTGCTGGGGCGGCCCTGTTCCAGCCCTGCACACCACCTCGTGGTCAGGCCTGGCATCTGGGTGGGGACATAGGGCTTGAGGGAAAGGTGTGGGGAGAGGGGCCTGTTGCCCAGGATCCCATGGTGGCCCCTGCAACCCCACCTTCCTGAAAGAGGCAGCCTCCCAGCCACTGCATTGAAAGACCCAGGCACATTCTGTGCCTTGTTCCTGCTCCCCACCGCATTGATCTGCTGACTCCGACTCATCATTAGGTTGGTTCTTCTGGAGAGGAGGAGGAGGCTGGGCATACTTTCTGGCTTGCAAGCAACACGGCAACTCTGGCTGTGCAGCCTGCACTTAACTGACACCTGCCCTGTGCCAGGCCCTGAACTGGGCACTTGGTGAACCAGATTAGGTCTGCCCTCTGGGTGCTCACAGCAGGGCTGAGCAGGCAGGGAGCACAGAGAAGAATCCCCATCCTCAACATGGCACTTCCCCAGACTTGGGTACTGGCTCTTATTGGGAGGGGGGCAGGTGTGAGGTAGGGCCTCCATCAACAAGCCCAGGAAGAGGGACTGGGCCATTCCCCTGGGGGAGGATGTGGCTGGGGAATCCGTCTGTGCTGAGGATGGAATTTGAGTGCAGCAACTTTGAGAAATGGGCCAAGATCAATAACTGGCTCCTCAATGGAGAATGGAAGGTGGCAATGGAGGAAGGAAGCAGGAGCCTCGTTGAGGGGGAGGGGTGGGCAGGCTGGGCCTGAGGAGGAGGCTGGCGGCAGGAGCTTGGCGGGCACCCAGACACTCACTGTGCCTCTGGAGCAGAGTAAGCCCGTTCAGCAAGCGCTCCCGCTGACAGTGCAGAAGCAGCCGGGGCTCTTCCATAAGAGGAGATTCTCCACAAGAGGAGAAACATGGGAGACAACTCTGGAGACAGAGGGAAGACCAGAGCAGGCTGCGGTCCCCCCCAGGCAGGCCGGCCCAAAGAAATGCTCTTGATGAGGATTTTATCGCACCAGGGAGAGGACAAAATCAACACATCTGGCCTCGGTGTCCTCAGATGTTCCCCGCAGGGCAGGGAAATCATCTCACGCCTGTTTGGCCGATTTCCACCTGGCACTCTCCAGCGCCTCTCCAGACCACCCCAGCTTTGTTTCCAAGGGAGAGGGAAATTACCTTGGCTTGTTTGTTTATTCCTTGTCTTGGCACCAAGAGTTCCAAGGCCTGCTTCACCTTTGATGGTGTGTCCGGTGGGTGCATCGCCCGAGGGGCCCCTGGAGGGGAGAGCTGGGGGAGGGGGTGTCCTGGGCTTAGTTCCACCCCACAGCTACTTTCCTTCACTGAACAGGAGACCTCCCCTACGACCTCAGAACTCTCCTTTTGCAAATGAGGAAACAAACCCAAAGAGGGGAATAACTTGCTCAGATTGCCCAGTAAATTACAGCTGAGGCAAAAACCCAGGGACCTGGCTTCTGATCCAGAGCTTTTTACAACCCCTCACACCACATCGGGACCTCTAAATGAAACTGCTCTGAAACACCATGTCTGGGCTTTCATTCAAAAGACCAAGAAAAAAAGGTGTATGGTGGTGGGCGGGGGTGTCAGGGCATAGATGAAACGGTATTGGCAAAATATGGATAAGGTTTAAAGCTACTTGATGGAAGGGCTGGACTTCACACATCTGAGTCCCACTGACTAGTCCTTTCGGGCTTTGGGTGCTGGCCAGACCCGGTAGAAACCCAGCTATCTTGGATTGGATGTAGGTGCAAATCCACCTTGGATTCCCAAAGTACCTAGAGGAGCCAGAACCAGTAATTGGGAGGTTCAAGATCTGGTCACAGGGGATGTCATTTCCTTAAGGCAGGATTGGACCCCAAGAGAGGAACCTCCAACAGAGAAAAAGTCACCAGACTTGACCAACCCAGGCCTCAAAGAACGTTGCTCCATTCATTCCTGGGCTCCTCTCACTAACAGCTAGCCCCTTAAACCCCAACTTTTTTTTTTTTTTTTTTGAGACAGGATCTTGCTCTGTCAGCCGGGTTGAAGGGCAGCGGCATGATCATAGCTCACTGCAGCCTCAACCTCCTGGGTTCAAGTGATCCTCCCACCTCAGCCTCCCAAGTAGCTGGGCCTACAGACGTACACCACCACATCTGGCTAATTTTTGTATTCTTTGTAGAGATGGGGTCTTGTCATGTTGCCCAGGCTGGTCTTGAACTACTAGGCTAAAGCAATCCTCCCACTTCGGCCTCCCAAAGTGCTGGGATTACAGGCTTGAGCCACTTTACCTAGCCCCAAACTGTTTAAAATTGGCTAATCGGGACTAAATATCATGAAAGAGTGCAACGTGGTCGGTTAAACAAAGACAACCCTGTTGTCCGTGTCTGAAGACCACTGCACATTTCCCAAAAGCAAATTTCAAAGTGGGGAATTTAGAAACCCACTTCCCAGATGACGGATCCCACAGAGAAGTGAGTCCGTGGAAATGATGAAATTGCCCGGTTCCTTTCTCTAAACTCCGACTTCCTTTCCCCAAGGACATCCTAGGAGGGTTCAAACGCGCCCTCTCTAAGGCGCTCTGCCAGGTCTCCTGATTTCCAGTTTCCGGGAGGTGAGGCTGGCTAGGGTGCCCCGAGGGCCTGCTCTAGAGAAAACCGCCCTCAGGTGAGGACGGCTTCCATTTCCGGGTCTGAAGATAAGGAATAGCTTATCTTCGGTCTCCGCCCTCCTGCCTGCAACTCTCACTCACTGACCACGCCGGCCAGTCCGCCGCGCCAGGGCTGCGCTTGGCCTGGTCCCCGGGTCTCGGTGGACCTTCGACCCGGGCCTCCCAGCTCTGGCCTCCTGCATCCACCCCGCCCCGACCTCAAGCTGCTTCCGGAATGGAATGAAATCCAGCTCGTTAAGCTTCGCGGGGAGGTGTGTCCACCCGCCCCGCGCCGAGTCGGGCCGCACTGTCACACTTCACTCGCACCAGCCAGTGGCCAAAGTGCTTGGGCACCTATTGCGCCAGGCCAGGAACCGGAAGCCTTACCTCGCCCTCACCCCAACTCTTTGCCCCACGTTCCCGATAAGAACATGGAGGCTCGGAGAGATTAATTTGCCCACGTGCAAGCGGCAGCTAAGGGATGGACTCGGAACTTGAACCGTGTCCCTCCTAAACCTGCCTCTTGTCCGCCGCAACGCGCCCTCGACGCGCACAAAACCCTCACTTTGCTACTGAGGAAAGTTATTCAATGGCCAGAGACACCCTGGGGCTTTTGAAAAGAGGTTTCCGGCTGACAAATATCCATATATATATATATATATATATGCGCCTAAAACGACTCTTTGGTCCCTCCCCTAAGACCTCCTTCCCGTCCGCCTCGGCCTCAGTATCCCCCACCAGGTATGAGAAGGAGGAGTCTTCACTCCTCCCAGGCGGGGAGACCACGCCTTCCCTGCTTCCTCCCTCCGCGGGGGGGTCGCGTTGGAGGTCACCCCCGCCCCCTAGACGCTGGGTTGGGAGTGACGCGGGGTGCGCTGGAGAGGTTTCCCGCCGTCTGGGAAGCGTAAACGGACCGCCCACCTGCCGGGCCTCGGCCGCCCGCACCTGCTCGTGAGAAGCCTCCAGCTGGGGCACCGCCCCCGGTCCCCGCCCGGGTCCGCGCACTGGGAGCACACTGGCCCTTTAAGAGCGCGGCGGCCGCGGCGCGCGGGGAGGAGGGCTGGGAGCAGCCCGGAGCCGCGCTGAACTCGCCGGGGACGTCGGGCGCCCGCTCCTTGGCTGGCTGGCTCGCTCGCTCTCTCGCTCGCTCTCTCGGGTCGCCTTCCTGCGCCTCCTCCCGGGACTGCTTAGGGGACCCGGGCCCAGTCGGGCGCGGCGGCGAGCAGAATCCCCGTGCAGGAGGCGCGCGCTCCGGGCAGCGCCCGGCCCCGGGCATGGACAGAGGGAGCTGGACGCGCAGGGGGCGCCGCGGGACCGGGCGGCCGGAGAGCTGAGCCAGACAAAGGCTCCGGAGTTGCGCTCGCTCTCGGGAGCCGGGCCCCAGGCGCTGGGCGCCGAGGCTGCGGGACCTCGCGGGGGGTAGCTCCGGCCGGCCCCCTTTCCCGCCGGCTGGTTCCGAGCTCCCGGACCTGCCGTGCCCGCTTCTCGGGCTTGGGAATTTGCCGAGGCGACCTAGGCGGCTCCGGCTGGGACCGGGAGCCCGAGGTCCGCGGCGCGCCTGCCGGGCCAGGAGCCAGGGAGCGTCGCAAGTTTCCAAGGCGCGTGCGAGGAACCGGCGTGCAGTGTTGCGGGCTGGGCTGGGCGCCGAGAGCATGGGCAGCGACCGGAGCGCGCCCGGACGGCCGGGCTGGACGGGCAGCCTCCTCGGCGACCGGGAGGAGGCGGCGCGGCCGCGACTGCTGCCGCTGCTCCTGGTGCTTCTGGGCTGCCTGGGCCTTGGCGTAGCGGCCGAAGACGCAGAGGTCCATGCCGAGGTAAGACCCCCGCCCTGCCCTTTGGCTGCGGGCTGGAGGCTTGGAGGGAGAGGCGCCACGTCCGCAGCCTGGGACTTGGAGGTGGAGGGAGCGGAGACGCGCCCCCCTGTTCTGGGCCGTGGAGGGGAAGAAAGCGGACTTGGCAGTCTGCCCCTCCCCAGCTCGCCCTCTGCAGCGCACCTCTTCCCAAACCCTGGAGGGCGCAGGGCCTCGCGCCTCCCCGCTACTCCTACAGCCCTGTTCTGGGCACTGAACCCCCACCCCGACCCCCTTACATTCAGCCTGTGTCCCGGGAGCCGCTTCCGCCGCCCCCAGCCCTTGCCTCCCCTCCTTCCTTCCCTCCAGGGCAGCCGATTCCTCGAGAGCCCGGCTGGCGCGCAGTGGCGCTCTTTGCGAGTGGGGAGGGGGCTGCTCTCGGGGACAGCCACAGGCGGAGCAGGAGCTGGGCGGCTGGGCAACAGCGCTCCTGCCCAGGTGGCCTCTCGTGTGGGTGATACCGAGCCGCACACGGCGGGCCGGGATGGAGGCAGGGGGATGGGTGCAAACAGCTGAGGCAGTGGACTTGGGTTGCGGGGGCGCTTTGGCGACTTTCTGCGCTCTTGTGAGGAAGCCTAGCCACGCCCGGGCGGCGTCCTAAGGACGGACCCTGCCTCCCACAGCGCTGCCTCCCAACAGCGCCCCTACGCCGAAGCCCCGGGTTGGAGAGGGTGGACCCCGCGCCTCTTTTCGCTAGGAGCCCGCTTGGCGTCCCTCCTGGGGTCCCGCTCTGGATGAGTCCCGCGGGTGACCAGGCGCGGCATCCCGGCGTAGAGCCGAGTCCAGCCAGCGCCCCAGCTCCATGGTGTCTCCCGAGCGCGGACACTGAAGGCCCCAGCTTTCCTGCCCCAGAGCAAGAGCAGGGTCCACTCTTCCCCGACTTCTAAGACCTGTGCCCTGCCCCAGATAGGCGGGGAGAGGATTGGGCGGGGAGTAGGGAGAAAGAACCACCCCGGAGCCGCTTCTGCACGGTGCTCAGGCCTTGGTGCCCTTGGGCTGCCCAGGCTGCGGGCCTGAGCGCCGTTTCTATTTGCAGCTGGGCTGGTGCTCCCTCCCTGGCCCACGGCGGCTTTCCCACCTCCCCGGGCTGCCTGGGAGATTTTTCCGATGGAAGCTTGCCCTTCCCCGCCCTACTTTAATAAACGCATAGAGGAAGGGCAGGGAATTCCTCCTGGGCTCGAGTTACACCTCCCAGCCATTTCCCCACCTGCTCTGCCCTCCCCCCCTGGCCTGGCCAGGGAGAGCTGAAGGGAGCCAGGCCCTGGCAGGAGGCAGGATAGGAGCCCCGCCCCGACTCAGTCTGGCCACCCTCCCCCACCCCATTCACACAGGCAGGCAGGAGCTTTAGGGGGCTCCTGTTGGTGAGGATTACCCCTCAGCCTGTGACCCAAGTACTGGGCGGAGAGTGCCATTTGGGCCCACCTGCCACTCTGGGCTGGAGTGCCAAAGAATTTCAAGTCACAGTCCCACCCGTGAGTTTCTAATCTACTTAGGGATGGCGTCTGTACATAGGAAGCAGTGATGGAATTCAATGGCCATGCATTGCTAATGGCATCCTAGCTGGCCAGGAGCTCAGGGATGCAGGGACCTATACTTGGAGGGGCTTCACTCTCTCTCTCTCCTGCTTTTCCAGTTCCATCTCACCCCTACCCCAACTCCCCAGCTCAGGGAGTGCCCACAGCTCGATGCCGCCAGGGAAGAAGCCGTGGTTGCATTATCACAAACCATGCTCCTGATCTGGAGGTTGTGACTGTCCTGGAGCCCTACTCCTGGGGAAACATTTGGGTTGGACCTGGGCAGTGGCTGGAAGAGACCCCGGAAGGTTTAGGAAGCCCTGAATGTTGGCAGCCATGCAGATAGAGGGCTAGAGACAGGTGGAGTGTCCCAGCTCCTACAGTTGGCTTTGGGTACAGGCTGCTTCTAGAGTCCCATCAGGTCTGGCCACATGTGGGCCCAAAGAGTCAAATGGCCTCAGCAGCCAGCCCATCTGCCGGGGCCTGTGGCCTCAGACTCCTGGGCCTGGCCTACACCCTGTGTCGAGCCTCCCTTCCTTGGAGAAGGGCTGGCTCTCTCATCCACACAGCTTCAGGCCTCCAGTTGGGTCATGGCTGGGACCTTCTCGGAGCAGCTTGGCAGTTGAACCAAGGCCAGCCCCTCTCCACTTCCTCTCTCCCCTCCCAGAGTGGAAGCCACAGGAGTTTCACAAGGCTGAGACATCAAGGAGCCTGGCATGTGCTAGGAACTGACAGACTCCTGCAACCTGCCAGGCCCTAGCCCACCACTGAGCTGCCCTGTCCTATCCCACATTCTCCCTTGGATGTCCGGTCCCAGTCTGTAGCCATTCCGGGCCAGATCCCCACCTGGCCGAGGTGCCCACTGTTGTTCCTGCCCTGCAGGGCTGAGAGTCTCCAGGTTCACCAGGGGAGCTCTTATCTCACCTGCCTCCCCCTACCCCCCGTCGCCCCAGGCACAATTCTCAGCCTTTTCCGTGGAGGTGACTCAGGCTACCAGAGTTCACAGGTGTGGTGCCACCACCACCAAAACAGATCCACCCACCTTTCCTGAACAGGCCCATGAGTATCTTCCTAGCCCCTACCCAGCCACTGAGCAGATGAAGCAGCGGGGGTGGAGGCGTTGGGAGGGGGTCAGCGTGAATTACCATTTTGACCTTCAGGTGAGCCACAGTCTTGGGCTTCCTGCGCTTCAGTCTCTACTAGCCCTTCCATGCTGGCTCCGGGGGGTGGGGGGGGGGGGCACTGGTCCCTTCTTTCTTTTAAATAGAGCAAAACTACAGATGCCATCTGTGCCCACCAGCTAAGAAAAGGGGGTTAATAGCGGGGCCTCGTCATTGGGAATCTACAGAAGCTGAATCTTCTCCCCCTCCCCTCTTGTCTCTGCTTTTTACTCTGTTTTCTTGCTAGTAGCAAATCACTCCTCTCCATGCTCTGTCAAGACCCAGAGAGAACTGGTCTGATTGGCACAGCCAGGGACCTAGATCTCATTGGGCCATGCCCTTCACACCCAGCCCTTGCCATGTTTCCGAGTTGGGGCTGCCCTTGGGTCCAGCCAGTCATCTGTCTCCTTGGAGAGAACAGCCCAGTGTAAGCTCCTTGTCTGAGCAGTGTATTGGCCTGACCTTCCCATTGTGACCTCTGAACATAAATACCTCCTTTGCCCCACCCCAAGGGATGCCGATACTTAAAAGATATCCATGAATGTGGAGAGGAGCAACATGGAAATACACGCTATCCCCACGCCCAAGAGAAGACTTTCCCCAAAAGCCCAGTGCCCACTGCTGTCTCTTATGCCCATTCAGGATGGCTACACTGCAGGCGTGGAAAAGCCCCTCCCTGCTGAGCGGTTTGTTCTGCTGTCCTTCTGTGGCCCTTTTGTTGTTTGGTCCAGATGTTCCCTGCCATCATCACCTCTGCCCCGCTGGGAATTTGATCTCTGCCTCAGGCTAGCTGTGGTGGTCGCTATGAGAACCACTACTTTCCAGATCAGATCAGAATGGGTATTCTCCATATCATCCCAAAGCTTAGGTGGCTCCCTCTCTTGGACACTCCAGCAGGAGCAATGCTTTGGTCCTGGAGATGTGTTTTCTGAGTCAGCAGAGAGCGGTTGCAGACTCTGCTCCTATCTCTCTCCTTTACAAAGAGGGTCCTGGGAGAAGCCCACCATTGAGTGTGAGGACCGGGACCCTGAAGGCGGTTGAATGCTCCAGACTTGAGACACAGTAGGCACCATCTGGCTGGACAGCCCTGAGTGACAGCTCAGATAGGGCTGCTCTACAGTCAGACACAGGTTCCAGGGATTCCTGAGACCAGAGGCCATGGAGCTGGGCCTGGATCCCAGAGGCAAAGAGGGATGCCTCTTCCCTAATCCCATGGCCCTCATGGGAATGGAAGAAAAAGTGGGAAGAGACCCAACTCAGCCTCCAGTGTCAGGACAGGTGGATAAGCCCCTGGTACCAGCCATTAGCTAGCCCCTGGAGATGCCCCCCATCCTGCTGCCATCGGCTGGTGGTGATGCAAGCCAAGGTCTAGATCACCTCTCCAGGGCACTGGCACTGCCTTGTCCTTCCCCTAGGACTGACTGTCACCCTGTAGGGGTGAGGGTCCAACTCCACATTCAGCATTTATGAGCATGGCACTTGATACGCAGTGCAAAATAGTGCACAACACGGTGGCCTACACCCTGTGTCCAGAGCCTCCCTGGCAAAATCGTGCAAAACAGTGACAGAAGCAAATGGCATTTACTGTTGGGCGAGTCACTGAACCTGTATGAACTTCAGGATCTCTATAACAAGGGAATAGCAATGGTATATTTGCTTGATGGCGTTACTGGGGAGATTCATTGCATTTATATGCAAAACACTAAACGCTATGCACAATGCCTGGCATGGGGGGCCTAAGAAGGCGCAGGTGTTATTTTTGAGCACCTTCAACATACTTGTGTCTGTTGTGGACACAGACTAGGGATGTTTTGTAAGCATTTTCACATTTAATCCTTGTATTAACTCTTCAAGTGTAGATACTGTCATTACCCAATCTACAAAAGAGGAAACTAATACTGTGAGTTGAGAGAAATGACCCCCGCATTCCATAGCCAGGGAGTGGCAGAGCTTGGATTTGAACCCAGCTCAGTCTGGCCTGGAACCCAGGTTCCCAACCCCCATGAGGGGTTAAAGGCTACAGGTCAGAGCCTAGGGTGCCATCCTGTGGAAGTTCCACCAGGCAGAATTCTGCTGGGCCTGATCCAGGTGGGAAAGAGGTTTCTGAGGTGGAGCCAGAGCTGCCTGAGCTATGTGAGCCAAAAGCCCTCCCCAGGCCCACCCAGCCTTGCCCCCATCTCTCCAGCCACCCAAGCTCTGCCCTGTGGACAGCCCAATCTAGGAGTCAGCACCTGCAGGGAGGTTTCCAGGTGAGGACCCAAGGCCGGGCCCCCAGCCAGGCCCGAAACTCCTGGCTAACAGAGGCCTCCTCACCCCGCCCACTGGCCAGGGAACCCGGTTGTTTTTTCCTCCAAGTTAAGGAGTGTGGGGCAGGCTGGAAGGCTGCTGGGTAAAGAAGTGGTCAGACCTCAAGACGTCTTCCTCCTTCCTGCTTCTCCTGCTGGACTTCCCCACCACCCAGAGTCCCAGCCCCCACCTGCAACTCGCTTTAAGACCCATGGGAGGGAGCAGATTTAAGCCCAAACTAAGCATATGTGTCCTAGAACTGCTGAAATGTGGACCATGCTGCCTCTAAAGGTAGTGAGCAATCCACCAAGGAGGACCTGGTTCGATGCGGCCTTTTTTTTTTTTTTTTTTTTTTTTGAGACAGAGTCTTGCTCCTGTGGCCCAGGCTGGAGTGCAGTGGCGTGATCTTGGCTCACTGCAACCTCTGCCTCCTGGGTTCAGGCGATTCTCCTGCTTCAGCCACCCGAGTAGCTGGGACTACAGGCGCCAACACCACGCCTGGCTAATTTTTTGTATTTTTAGTAGAGACAGGGTTTCACTGTGTTAGCCAGGATTGTCTCAGTCTCCTGACCTCGTGATCTGCCCGCCTCGGCCTCCCAAAGTGCTGGGATTACAGGCGTGAGCTGCCGTGCCCTGCCCATGCCACCTTTCTTTACTGGCCTTGGGGGTAGTTGCGCCATCGGTGCTCTCAACCCTGCTTGGTGGGTCGGAGTGATGGTCTTGGCCCTATTTTGCAGAGGAGGGAACTAAGGCTCAGAAAAGTTATCCTAGCCGTCTTCCGTTGCTGGGAGGCCTGTTATGTGGACTCGCAGTCGGGACCAAGGGGCAGCCTTCGGGGCTGACTTCCGCTCAGCATGAGGAAGGGCTAACAGTCATTGCTGTCCAGAGAGAGAATGGGCTGCCTTGAGTGGCAGTGAGCGCCCCCTGTCTGCAGGATGCAGGCTGGATGAGTTTTTGGCCAGCTGTAGTCCATGGAGTCCCGGCGGGTGGCTGGGCTTGATGGTATTGGGGCCACTAGCTGGTGAGTGGACTCTTGGCTCAGGTCCGCTGATCCAGGTGGGCCCTGTGGGCCTGGAGTGCGCACCCTGCCTTCTGCAAGCTCCCTGGCTCCTCCAGGACTCGTCCCATTCAGCACAGGCTCTGTGCCTAGTGGCTGGGAGTACAGAGCTGGGCACAGCCTTGGCCTGCTCCCTAGAGCCCTCAACACCAAGACTACAGGGTAGGGGAGATGGGCATGGTGAGGACCTCACAAGGCCACAAAAGGTCTGGGGGCCAGATCCATCGCTGGCAGCCTTGACAAGGCTTCTTTTGTGCCTGGCTGGGCAACTCTGCCTGGGTCTGCTCAGATTGCAGACAGAACCTGGGTGACAGAGGCAAAGCAGAGCCCAGTAGAAAGTGTCCTTATCGCCTGGGGTCTGATAAGGGCCCTGGGGAGGGGGGATGCCGGCCAGCTCCACAGATCTGAGTGCTGGATGAGCTGGAAGGGCCGGCTGGGGCGGCGGCAGCAGACGCTCGCCCCCTCCCCCACCCCACTCCCACTCCCCAACCGTGGCGGCTGCTCACTGCACAGTATTGATCTAGTGGCTTCTTACACGAACCCTCTCGGCAGCCTGTGGGGGAGGGTGGACTGAGATGGCCCAGCGCCCAGACCCGGCCGGAGATGTTGGGTGTGGGGAGGATTAGGCACCCTTCCCCGTGCTGTGCTGGGCACTGCTCCTGAGAAAGGCCCAGTGTCCCCAGCCTGAGGCCAAGAGGAGCTGGTGATACTTCAGAAGCAGCCTGGTCCCATAGCCCCAGCTCCAGCCCAGATCAGCTCTGGGACCCTGGGTGAGTCACTCACTATCTCTGAACCTTGCTGTCTGTATTATGGGAATGGTCACAAATCTACCCTTCAGGAGTGGCTGTGAGCATTCATTGGGGGCTGGAATGGGTGGCTGGCCCATGCCAGACTCAGGTGCTGTGGTTATGACCTCTCCTGTGTGCCAGGGGCCAGGAACCCCCCTTCTGACTCCTGGTGGCCCATATCTCCTTGCCACTCACCTGAAGTGTCAATAAATACTAATGGGATGGGGTCTGGAAGTCAAGAAAGAAATTGGCCAGGCGTGGTGGCTCAGCCTGTAATCCCAGCAATTTGGGAGGCCAAGGTGGGCAGATCACCTGAGGTCAGGGGTTCGAGACCAGCCTGGCCACCACAGTGAAACCGTGTTTCTACCAAAAATAGAAAAATTAGCTGGGCATGGTGGTGCATGCCTGCAGTCCCAGCTACTCAGGAGGCTGAGGCAGAAGAATCGCTTGAACTCAGGAGGCAGAAGTTGTAGTGAACCAAGATCACGCCACTGCACTCCATCCTGGGTGACAGAGTGAGACTCCTTCTCAAAAAAAGAGATGGCTGAGAGAACCACAGTGGCCGGTGCCGCCCACAGCAGCCCACACCCCAAGCTGCAGAAGGGAGGGGCCCTCATGGCCCCAGAGCCCTCCTTCCCTCCCACTGGACAGTGGCCTTGGTGGCAGAAGAAACCAAGTCCTGCTTCAAATCCTGTCCTACTCTGCCACTTACAAGACTTTCTGAGCCTCAGTTTCCTTACTTGAGAAGCAAAGCTTTACCCACTTGGCTTACCCCACCTGTGACTCTAGGTAACAGGAAGAGGTTCCTTGTATTAGGGACAGTTTTTACAGTCACCAGGAGGAGCAGCAAGGGCTTGAACACTGGGACTGCGAGTTATGACCTGAGGACTCATCTGCGCCTTTTGCCCAGTGGCAGCAGAGCAGCTCAGCAAGCTCCCCACGCTGCCCACCTGGAGGCAGCAGCACCTCTGGCCCCGCCCCCACATCCCCACCCCCTGCTGTCTCTTCCCTCCTGTGTTCTCCTGAGCTTGTCCCACTTAGTATGGCAGGAGGGTGCCGGGAAACTTCTTTCTGGACCCTGGGGAAAGGAGGAAGCTCACAGTCCTATGGGTGGTATTGCTGCCACCCGGGCAGATTTATGGGCACTTGGCGTTCAGCCACCCTGAGCACACTTTCACCAGTCAGGCATGCTCTGTCAGCTTCGCCTTGTTATCCAGAGGTTTGGGTGGTCTGCGCCAAGGCCGTGTTTCTGCCTACCACCCCCCAACTCCCCCAATCATTGCCCAAGGGGTGCCCCATCCTCAGCCTCTGGCTCTTCTCCCCAGGTGGCTGAGGGTTCAAGCTTGACTGATAGCGAGATGGAAGCTCTTGACTTCCCTGGAACTCAATACTGTTTTCTCTGTGTGGAGGGTCCATAGTGCCCTTGGGACCCTCCTGGCAGCCCCTGAGCTGGCCCCGGGGTTGAAGGGGCCCCTCTGCCGGTCTCTGGAGCTCTTCACTGCAGACAGGCCAGCTCCCTCGCTTTCCTCCCCAGGGCCCCAGCCTGATCCTCCCCCACCCTCCCCTCCTGTCGCTCCGCAGATACCGCTAATCAGCCCCTCCGTGGCCCATGATTGTGCTCCCAGAGATATTTTTACTTATGCAAATAAGTGATGTAGAGGTGCCCTCATCTGCCGGCAGCCAGTCCCCCACCACTCCCCCAGCCTCCAGCTGCATTCCCTTTGCTGTTAGAGCTCGCTGAGCATCATGCCCTCGCCTTCTAGATCTCCCCAAGCACCTTCAGGAAAACTGTCCTTTAAGGATGGTGGATCTGTCGCTCCACACCTTCCAGCACAGGAGTCTTGGGAGAGGTTTCCTATGCTTGGGAAGAACAGGGAGGGTACCCACGACATTGCCAGTATCTTATTGAGCTGTGGGAATGCGCCCTGGGCCAGAGGTGAGGAGTGCTAGTGGAGGGGTCCTAGGGGCCTCCTGCCTCCCTCCACTCTGGGGTCCTGGTGGAGCCTGGCCCATCACCAGTCTTGGGAAGTCCAGACCCATCAGCCCTCTTGGTCAATGATGGGTCGAGGAGGCCAAAGGCTGCCTACCCCAGGGACAACCACACAGGCCTCTGGTCTCTGTCATTTGCACGTTTGTCGAGCACCATCTGCTGCCCAAGGTGGTGTCAGGCACTAGCGTGCACTTTACATTTCCTCCTCACAGAAACCCAGGAGATGAGGCAGGTCCTGGTGCAACCCCCCTGTTACTGATGACCAACTGAGAGATGAGGAGGTGGAGTCACACCTCGGAAATAGCCAAGCCAGGGTCTGCCTAGCTCCGCCTGTCCCCAGAGCTGGTGGTGGTTTCTCAGCTCTGCATTTCCACCTCATTGCTCTGGGACTGTTTCCCGGGTCCTGAGAGGCCTCAAAGCTGTGGCTGCACATCCAGTCTGTGACCCTGGCAGCTTCTCCATGCTACCCCTCCTTGGGTCAGCAGCTGCTCCATCTTTCAGCAACCTGGGTACCACTGAGCTGGCCTGCCCAGCCACACCAGGGCCCTGGCCGGGTGCCAGGGCTGGGCTGGTGGATGGCACCGGAAAACAAGTGCCTGAGGTATTAGATGTAACGTTGGTGGCAGGCAGATATGGCTGTCAGCCTAAAGCAACCACTGTGTCCAGCTACTGCCCTGCTCCCTGGGCCCTCGGGGTGCAGCCCTCACATCCCAGAGCACTCAGAGTGCCGGCCTTAAGGGCTTCTCACTCTGGAGACCCCCAGAAACCCAGACAAGTCAGACACTTGGGGTGTCCAAGGTCCAGGGCAGCCCCTGGCCTCTGGTCACTGCCTCCCGTGGCGGTCACCGTGCTCTTGAGGGCTTGAGGACATGAAGCAGGCAGGGCAGAATCCCCTCTCTACCATAGCTTGGCCTGGCTCTGCCCTCTGGCTTGGCTGTGCAACCTGTGGGGTATGGGTTCCTTGCTTTATATAGGTGTGCTGGGTCTCCCAGGGAGACTGTAAGTTCCTGAAGGCCAGGATGCCTCAGCCTAGCCCTCCCATGGCCCCCAACTGGCACAGAGAGTGTTCAGAAACATCTGGCAGGGTGGGTGGTGGATGGATGAGAAGACTTGCCAAGCAAGCCCTAGAAAGGGAAGGGTACACCCATTGTGTACCAGCTTTTTCCAAGGCTGTTTTCCTCAAACCTCACCCCTCAACAGCCCATGGTTCCCCATTCTATAGGTGAGGAAGCTGGGGCCCAGGGAGAATAAAGAGTTTGTAGCAGAGCAGGGACAGGGCTTCAGGCTTCTGTCCTACCTTCAAGCCTGGGTGGGTACCTGCATCTGTCCAGTCCTTCCAGGAGATTTAAGGTCTTTGGGGAGCAGTGCCAAAGAGTAAGGCGTCAAAAGGTCCTGAATCCTTTTGGGTCCTTGGCCTGGTAGGGGCCCACCCTAGAGGGGCCTGTGCAGTTGTCAGCTACTGTGGACACAGCTTCTGTCCTAATGGGGGAAGACAAATAGCAAACACCTAATTGAAATGTACAGTACATCAGATGGGTGATAAGCATGGGAGGAAGGAGGGGGCTGCAGGGTATAGCTGATAGGGCCTTTTTAACATGTCAGAGAACACCTCTTAGATAAGGTGGTATTGAAACAGCGACCTGAAGAAAATGAGGATGAAAGCCACACAGTTGTCTGGCGGGAGAGTGCATCAGGCAGCAGGGGCAGCAAGTGCAAAGGCCCCTGCGGCAGGAGCATGCCCGGCTGAGGTGGATAGTGGTGAGGGCCAGCTAAGGTGGGGTGACAGAGTGAGGGCCTTGTGGCTCTTGTACAAATGGCTTTTCCTTTGCAATGAGAAATCTTCAGAGGGTTCTAAGCAGAGGATTGATCAGACCTGACCTGGCCTTTGTTCTGGCTCTTATGTGAGGAGAGATGACTGGGAGGAGGGTGCTGAGGCTCACACGGTCACCTGGGCAGGAGGTGATGATGGCTCAGATAGGGCAGCGGTGGTGGAGGTGGTGGGAAGCGGTCGGCACAGGCTGTGCATGTTTGGAGGTAGCAGTGCCAAGATCTGCTGACGGAGTTGCGGCTTCTTTGCAGAACTGGCTGCGGCTTTATGGCTACCTGCCCCAGCCCAGCCGCCATATGTCCACCATGCGTTCCGCCCAGATCTTGGCCTCAGCCCTTGCAGAGATGCAGCGCTTCTACGGGATCCCAGTCACCGGTGTGCTCGATGAAGAGACCAAGGAGTGAGTTCCCCCCACCATCCAGACCCCACAGGCACCTGCCTTCCATCTGGCCTGCTCTCAAGAGGGCTCAGCCTGTGGAGTTTCCAGAAAAGAGTGACCTAGACAAGAGATGCCAAATGGTTTGGTCCTCCATGTCACTTCTGATTGGTTGGAGTGGCTGCCCAAAGCCTTGTATTAAGAAAGCTCCAGGGGCAGAATCCAGGCCTTGGCAGTAAGGAGCACAGTGATTAGTGATGTCTGACATGGCCAGGGGAGTGTGGAGGTGCAGTACAGGAGCTGTGGAAGGGAAATCGTAGCTAGGCATGGCTATGAATCTAATAAGTGACATGACCTAAAGCCATGTCCCTAAAAGAACGCACAGAGCATAACGTATCCAGGACAGAAGGCCTTGAGCGACCCTCCATTACTGGGTGATGAGAGAAGGGCTCACCTTGACTGAGCCACTCCTGGGCACTCAGTCTTCCAATATAGGCATTTTGCCCATTTTACTGGAAGTTGAAGCTGAGAGTCCCCTGTCCCCACCATGTCATAGGAGGGGCAGCTGGGAAGCCTGGAAGTGGCAGTGCCAGAACAGGCAGGTGTGTGGAGGGGAGGCTCCGTGTTCACCCTTCTGTGTCTGTGTCCCAGGTGGATGAAGCGGCCCCGCTGTGGGGTGCCAGACCAGTTCGGGGTACGAGTGAAAGCCAATCTGCGGCGACGGCGGAAGCGCTATGCCCTCACCGGGAGGAAGTGGAACAACCACCATCTGACCTTCAGGTAAGGGGCTCAGCTGCCCAGGGAGGCATCTGCCCCTCAGCAGGCCGAGCCTCAGGCCTCCTTTCCCAGAGCCCACCTCAGGGCACCCAGCCTCAACAGTCCAGCCTGCTTTCACACTGATGAGACCAGCCACACACACCAGGCAGTCTCCCTCGAGGGAAGGTCAGGACCCTTCAAGCTACTTCTGCCCTGTCCTTCCCCACCTCCCACCTCCCTGCAGGCAGGGGCTGGCCTCACTGGGCACAGCTGGGCTACTGCCCCAGCACAGACTGTGGCAAGGGGTGGGGGACAGCTAGGGTGCAGGAATCCAGGCATCCATCAAGTGAACAGGCAGCAAGTCACCTGCAGAATCCTTGGACCAGGGGCCCTCATCCTTTTTGCTGAGTTCTTGAGCAAGAAAACCCCCCAGCCAAGTGTGCCTTGAGCCATGTGGTTGTCCCCAAGGGCTCCCCTTGTTGTTCCAGTCTGGCTCTGTCCCGACTCTGAGCTCCATCTCCCAAGGAAGAGTGGTTCCCATGGTCACTTAGACCTCAAGCCCCCAGAGTGAATTCAAGGTCCAACCAGCTAAAATATTCCCTTCAGGTTTAATGGAAGCCTCTCTAGCACACAGAGCTGAATCTGATTTCTATAGGTAAGAGCAGGCCTCACCATATGTCATCAAATGCAGTCTCTGGCTACAACTTACTTCCTCTAATCCTCACTGGAACCCTGTGAAGAAAGAACCCCCCCCCACACACACACACACTCTTTTCTAACTTAACAGATAAACTGGAAATTGGCCAGGCACAGTGGCTCACACCTGTAATCCCAGCACTTTGGGAGGCCAAGACGGGTGGATCAGCTGAGGTCGGGAGTTCGAGACCAGCCTGACCAACATGGAAAAACCCCGTCTCTACTAAAAATACAAAATTAGCCAGGTGTGGTGGTGCATGCCTGTAATCCCAGCTACTTGGGAGGCTGAGGCAGGAGACTAACTTGAACCCAGGAAGTGGAGGTTGCAGTGAGCCGAGATTGCGCCACTGCACTCCAGCCCGGGTGACAGAACAAGGCTCCATCTCAAAAAGAAAGAAAGAAAGAAAGAAACTGGAAATCAGAGAGTCACTTACCCAAGGTCACACAGATACTGTTAGAGCCAGGCCTTGAACTCAGGTCTGCCTGACTCTGGAGCTCAACATTGAGAACTGCTCAGCCTGTTTCCCAAACCTCACCCATTTGCATCCCATTTTCTAGACTTTTCCCCCAGCCACATAGCACCTGTATTTTAGTTTACTTAATGTCTCGCTTACTTAAAATCAGTTTATTTGCCACAATGCAGTCTTAATTTAATGATCTTCATGATCTCCTGGATTTGACACATTCGAATTATGATTTACATCAAAGCAAACTGCCAATTGATAATGATGGGTTTGTTGATGACCTTGCGTGCGCTCTTGGGAACATGCCAGCAGAGGATAGTAGGCCCTTGGCCCTGCATCCGCTCACTCATCTCCCATCCATCCCCAGCATCCAGAACTACACGGAGAAGTTGGGCTGGTACCACTCCATGGAGGCAGTGCGCAGGGCCTTCCGCGTGTGGGAGCAGGCCACGCCCCTGGTCTTCCAGGAGGTGCCCTATGAGGACATCCGGCTGCGGCGACAGAAGGAGGCCGACATCATGGTACTCTTTGCCTCTGGCTTCCACGGTGACAGCTCGCCATTTGATGGCACCGGTGGCTTTCTGGCCCACGCCTATTTCCCTGGCCCCGGCCTGGGCGGGGACACCCATTTTGACGCAGATGAGCCCTGGACCTTCTCCAGCACTGACCTGCATGGTGAGGACAGCTGGCCAGGGTGAGGGGCAGGGCAGGTGGCCCCGGAGCTGGGCAACAACACCCTGCTGAGTGGGTTCAGCAGCCACGGGGCTGGGAGGAGAGAGTTCCCCTGTGTTTGTCTCTGGATCACTACACTCGATTTCAGTCTGTTGTCCTACCATCTCCAAGGGGAGGCAAGAAAGGATGATTGTACCCATTTCTCAGATGGGGTTGTTGTAGACTGAAAGAGCTCAGCCTCTTCCAAGAGGGAAGCAAGGGCAGGCTCTCTGGCAGCCTCAGCCTGGAGGGTCCAGGGTGATTGAGTCCTGGGACTGGCCAGAGCTGACTGTGCTGCCCCCCTTCTCTCCCCAAAAGGAAACAACCTCTTCCTGGTGGCAGTGCATGAGCTGGGCCACGCGCTGGGGCTGGAGCACTCCAGCAACCCCAATGCCATCATGGCGCCGTTCTACCAGTGGAAGGACGTTGACAACTTCAAGCTGCCCGAGGACGATCTCCGTGGCATCCAGCAGCTCTACGGTGTGTGGGCTGTGACCAGCGGGCTCTGCATGCCGCTCTCAAGTCCCTGCCCAATGAGGAGTAGGCATTGCTGTCATCCCCATTTTGTAGATGAGGAACCCAAGGCCCAGTGAGGATTAGTGACTTGTCCACATCATTTGGGGAATAAATGGTGGTACTGGAAATGAAACCCAGGGCAGGCTGCCTCCAGGACCTGGGCCTCACTTGAGGCTGTGGCTGCAGGCTAGAGGCCTTGAAGGGACACAGCTTCCTCATGACCCTCCTCTCCTCCTCACCCTTGGCGGTATTCTTACTAGACCACAAGTGCCGGGGGGATCCCAGGACCCGCCTCCTCCCACCGTCACTCCCAGCCTGAGCCTGTCACAACTCTGTCCACAGTGCTGCTGGTTTATTACTTCCCAGTGGCTTTGAGGAAGTGCCACCCCCCCACCCAGGGCCCACCCGAGAAAGTCTCCAGCAGTGAGGTCCCCTGGGCCAGTTCAGTAGGCCAAGGCACTCTGTGCCCACACCGAGCCCTCCTCGGGGCTGGCACCTCCTGCCATGCTGGGCACTTGACGGGCACCCCTTGCTGCATCCCCAGCAACTTGGAAATGCAGAGTCCAAAACACCTGAAGCCAGGGCCTGGAGCCTCTGCTGGAGCAGGCTGGCATCCCAAGGGGAATGTCCCCAAGGGGACATGCAGGTAGACACCCTCAGGAGCACAGTGACTCAAGGCCAGTGTGGGGAGGTCGAGGAGGGGCTAGAAGGAGGAGTACCCAGGTCCCACCGAGGATGGAGGCAGGTGTTGGGGAGGGGTCTGCTGTAGATGGACAAGATTGTACTTTCCACCTGGGTGGGCCTGTGCTGGGGGCCCCGGGCCCCAGGGTTCTGAGTAGGAACACAGACCTCACTTCTGAACCCCTGCCTCTCTGCAGGTACCCCAGACGGTCAGCCACAGCCCACCCAGCCTCTCCCCACTGTGACGCCACGGCGCCCAGGCCGGCCCGATCACCGGCCGCCCCGGCCTCCCCAGCCACCACCCCCAGGTGGGAAGCCAGAGCGGCCCCCAAAGCCAGGCCCTCCAGTCCAGCCCCGAGCCACAGAGCGGCCCGACCAGTATGGCCCCAACATCTGCGACGGGGACTTTGACACAGTGGCCATGCTTCGCGGGGAGATGTTCGTGTTCAAGGTCTGGCCCCGCCTCCCATGCCTGTCCCTGAGCCTTTTCCCTGGCTACTCTGGGCCCCCTGTCCCACCCTCACTCAGCAGGCCCCGGGGAGCCACTAAGCCCTCAGCTCTAGATGGGGAGGAATCCAGCCCAAGAGGTTGAGGGACTTGCCCAGGGTCACACAGCAAGCCCTGGTGCCAGCTCCCCAGCTCAGGGCTCTGTTTCTGTGCAGCCCTGGCTTTCCAAGCCACTGCCTGCCTCAGTATCTCAGTGTCCTCTCCTTGGGCCCACCCTCACCTGGGAAGGGGTGGTTTGAGGATGGCACCTCTCCCGGCCAAGGCAACTTGCCTGCGCTGCCCGCTCACACCACGCCCTCCCCAGGGCCGCTGGTTCTGGCGAGTCCGGCACAACCGCGTCCTGGACAACTATCCCATGCCCATCGGGCACTTCTGGCGTGGTCTGCCCGGTGACATCAGTGCAGCCTACGAGCGTCAAGACGGTCGTTTTGTCTTTTTCAAAGGTGAGCAGGGGTAGGGTTAGGGGGTTGGGCACCCTTCCTGCCATGATCTCTGACCCTGCTGGATCCGAGAGAAGAGGAGGTGAAGGGCTGCATTGCATGTCTGGTGCTGTGCCCCCACTGTGAGCTCACTCCGGGAGGATGGGGATATGGCAGCAAGGCGAGACGGGAGGAAGATAGAGGCCGGGGGCAGAGTTGGACCTGCAACCCAGAAGTGCCTGGCCACCTTGTGCAGCAAAGGGCTCAGCCCTGCTTCCCTCTGTCCTTGCCTCTTTGCCTCCTGCAGCCCCATCCTCATAAGAACAGGTGCCCCCAGCCCACTCCCGGACCAGATTTCTGTGGTCTGTCTGCAGAGACGAGGTCTTGCAGGGCAGTGCCCCGTGATGGATCCACCGGGGCTCTGACCCCACTGTCCTGAGCTTCAGCGAGGCAGGAGCTCCCTGAGGACAGGGCTGGCCCCACACTAAAAGCAGGGAGCCCTGGGCCACACACTGTGAGGGCTGCGGGTGTGCTCCAGGGACACAGCCCCCAGACCCAGAGGCCAGGCAGCCCCCTCCCCATACAAGAACTATATGTGCGGGGGTGGATGTGCACGTGGAAGCAAGGGCTGTGGATGGCATGTGGCGTGTATGAGTGTGAGCGGGTGACTCTTGCTCATGGGAACAAGTGTGCCTCAGGTGTCTGTGAGTGCAGCGTGTGATGCGCGGGTGATCTCATTGTATGTTGTCATGGATATGTAGAGGGGTGTGAGTGTGACTTTGTGGGCCCAGAAGAGCATTCTTTTCCTGCACACACCCCTCAGCCCCAGGCCTGTCCTCACTGTGCCTGCCACCCCTCCTTCAGGTGACCGCTACTGGCTCTTTCGAGAAGCGAACCTGGAGCCTGGCTACCCACAGCCGCTGACTAGCTATGGCTTGGGCATCCCCTATGACCGCATTGACACAGCCATCTGGTGGGAGCCCACAGGCCACACCTTCTTCTTCCAAGAGGACAGGTGAGCAGTGTGCCCCTCCCCTAAGGGGAGAAGGCCCCAGCTAGGCCCCCCTCAACCTCAGGCCTACCCGGAAAGAATCCACTGCCTGTGGGGAATGGGTCCTGTCCCAAGCAGGGTCTCTAGGCCCACAGCCTGGTGCTTTTGTTCACAGGTACTGGCGCTTCAACGAGGAGACACAGCGTGGAGACCCTGGGTACCCCAAGCCCATCAGTGTCTGGCAGGGGATCCCTGCCTCCCCTAAAGGGGCCTTCCTGAGCAATGATGCAGGTACCTGGCCAGTCCCTCCCAGTTTGCCCAGCACCTAATACCCCCTGCTACACACACCATGGGGCAGGGCTTGCCCAAGGTCACCCGGCACTGTGATGGTGTGTATGGGAGACACGCTGTGTCACGCTCTGGGCTGGGAGCTTACCCAGCTTGACACCCTGGTCTTTCCTGCATAGTTAAAATTCCCTTTTTACAGACAGGCAAACTAATAAACCAGAGAGCTTGAGCAGAGTGCCCCAAATCCCACAGCCAGGGAGGTGTGGAGTTAGGATTCCAGGCCAGTCCTGCCTGCGTCCGGAGCTGGAGCTCGGAACTGCCCTGATGCCCACAGAGTCCAGCCACCCCCAGGCAATCCTAGGGGAGCCTTGAGCCTGAGTGGGGCAGGCTTGGCTCAGAGTGTTAGGGGTGAAAATCCTCCCAGGTCATCACTCACCTACCTAGAAGGAAAGCCCTGTCTCTGTCATTATAACCAAGAGACAGGGAGCTGTGCCTCTTCTGTTTCTCTAGCAAGGTCTCTAGTGCATTTAAGAAAAACCAGCCAGGTGTAGTGGCTTACACCTGTAATCCCAGCTCTTGGAGAGGACGATGCAAGAGGATCACTTGAGTCCAGGAGTTTGAGACCAGCCTGGATAACATAGCGAGACTGTCTCTACAAAAAAAATATTTTAAATCAGCAAGGTGTGGTGGCTTGCACCTATAGTCCCAGTTATTTAGGAGGCTGTGGTCAGAGGATTGCTTGAGTCTGGGAGGTCAAGGCTGCAGTGAGCCATGATTGCACCACTGTACTCCAGCCTGGGTGACTCAGGGGGGACCCTGCCTGCTTTGCCAGTGCTCAGGCCGGTTACACAGCTTCTGTATGTGAGCTTGGCACTCTGCAGCTGCTCTGATCTCTTGTGCTCACCCCTTGATTGAAACCTGGC
Organism: Hylobates moloch; assembly: GCF_009828535.3. Taxonomy (NCBI): domain Eukaryota; kingdom Metazoa; phylum Chordata; class Mammalia; order Primates; family Hylobatidae; genus Hylobates; species Hylobates moloch. The sequence goes on from NW_026652281.1 coordinate 93,607,025, forward strand.
CTTGCCTGGTATTGATGGGATGCTGGCAAGGTGCCCAAGGCCAGAGAGCCAGCCCAAGGCAGCACCAGGTTCCTTCCGCTCTAGAACAACTGTGGGGTGCTGTGTGGCCTTGAGCAAGACCCCGAACCTCTATGGTGTGAGGTAAAGCCAGTTCTCGGAAGGGGCAGCAGGATCCCTGACTGCAGCCCCCAACCCAGCAGGCTATAGGACCCTTCCAGGCCCTGCCCCAGCTAATGTCAGTCTGGTCAGGAAGCCCAGGGTTCTAGTCGTACCCTTAGCCCAAAGCCCTCTGAGCCTCAATCTGGCTTATGCAAGTTGAGAAGGGGCAGATTTGAAAATACTCAGGGAAGCAAATGAGAAGAAGGGTGTTTTGAAGCCCTCAGCATGTCCTGGCCTTTGATTGTTCTCACTGGTGGTTCAGCTCAACCTGACGCCACTCTGGCCTCCTTGCCCCTGCAGCCTACACCTACTTCTACAAGGGCACCAAATACTGGAAATTCGACAATGAGCGCCTGCGGATGGAGCCCGGCTACCCCAAGTCCATCCTGCGGGACTTCATGGGCTGCCAGGAGCACGTGGAGCCAGGCCCCCGATGGCCCGACGTGGCCCGGCCACCCTTCAACCCCCATGGGGGTGCAGAGCCCGGGGCAGACAGCGCAGAGGGCGACATGGGGGATGGGGATGGGGACTTTGGGGCCGGGGTCAACAAGGACGGGGGCAGCCGCGTGGTGGTGCAGATGGAGGAGGTGGCACGGACGGTGAACGTGGTGATGGTGCTGGTGCCACTGCTGCTGCTGCTCTGCGTCCTGGGCCTCACCTACGCACTGGTGCAGATGCAGCGCAAGGGTGCGCCACGTGTACTGCTCTACTGCAAGCGCTCGCTGCAGGAGTGGGTCTGACCACCCAGCGCTCCTGCTAACGGTGCTCAGGGGGCACCTGTGGTTCTGAGATGGCTCCCAGGGGTTCCCTCCGCCCCCAGGTAGGGGCCCCTCTCAGCCCTCACACACCCTGTCTGCCCCGCCCTCATTATTTATGCCCAGGTGTTTGTTTTGTTTTGTTTTTGGCACCTTACTTGACAATTTGTTTCTGTTTCCCTGACCAGGGCAGGGTGTTTAGAATTTTCTAAAGGTAATTCTGCTCCAGACAGGGAATTAGGCCCCCATCGTCCTCTGGCTTGGCCACAACCAGGGGAGCAGAGGGGCAGAGGCCCACATTGGAAGAGCAGCACCTCCTCAGCCTGAGCCCCAGGGCTGTAACTGCGAGGCTCTCTTTGCCCAGTTGGAGACTGTCTGGCCTCCCTGGTCCCCTCCCTCCCAAGTGAGTCTCTCTGGGCCTTAGGAAGAGCCTTCCACCCAGGGGCAGCCCCAGGCCAAAGGGGACCTGGAAGGGAGGTGGGCCGTGGCCCTTGAGTCCCCGTTGAGGCTTGGTTCCTTCCCCACCCAGCGGACTTCCCAATCCACTTCTGACAGCCTCAGCGACCCTGGCTCCTTGTGCCAGAGAACCCAGCCCACCCCCGGCAGCAGCTCCGAGCTCCCACCTCCCCTTGGGCCCACACCTCCTTCCCTTTCTGGAGAAAGGGCCCTGGGCCTGCCTCACCACGGACCAAAGGGAGTCTGCCAGGGCCCCTCTCCCCAGGGAAGCAGCAGCCTCGTCCCTAACAGAGATGCCTCCCTGAGCTAGAACTCTCTGTTCCTTCCCTGCACCTCCTCCTTCCCTCTCCCACTCACACCACTAGCCTCAGGGGTCTGAGCTCCAGCTCCCTCGGGCTTCAGCTGCCAGTGTCCTGAGCCCCAGGGAGAGGGGGCTGGTGGGTGCCTAGGCCTGGGCAGTGAATGGGTGCCCACAGTGCCAGGCACTGGACATGAGGGGTTCCTCCCCTCCAGCTCCCTGTGCCCCCAGGGTCCTGGGAGGAGAGACACTGGTGGGGATAGGCCAGTCACGCATCAGACTGTGAACCCCACGAAGGAGCCCATTGTGGCCTAAGAGGCTGCCCTCCTGCGCTCAGCCCTGAGGACAGATGCCTCCTTCCTCTTTTCCTTCCCAAAGCAAGCAGGAGGCCGTGGCTGCTGTGGGAAATGGTACTGTACAGCTGGCTCTACTTCCCCATGGCCCTGAGCAAGTGGAGTCTGCCAGCCAGGATCCCCGAGGCGCTTTGGGGGTGAAGAGTTCTGCTGGCCTCTACGAGTGGTTTCTTGTGCACTGGCACCAAGTGCGGGTCCGGCAGCTTCTGCCCCCTGCAGAACCGGAGAGCCAGCCAAGGGGTGGGGCCGCGGGGGTTCCGTGTCCACCCCCATACATTTATTTCTGTAAATAATGTGCACTGAATAAATTGTACAGCCGGCAAATGTGTCCTTGTTTGTAAGGCCTTGGGCTGGAGCCTTCAGCTGGAAGGGCGTGCAGGTGGTGGGGGTCCAGCCCATGCTAGTGTTAGGGGGCTTGACCTCAATGCCAAGGAGACCTTGTTCCAATTCCATGGGGGCTCCTTCCCGACGGCCCTTGGAAACTAGGCCCTGGGAGGGGCAGAGCTTAGGGCTGCCCTCAAGAGTCCAGAAGAGGGAGAGGCAGGGCACCTGGGGTCACCCTGCCAGGGTGGGGCAGGGAGGGCGCATGGAGTTAGTTTGCCGTTTGTTCATGCTGAGAAAAGACAACCAGTTTGCCACAAGCCCTCCCCATCTAGGAGTGGAGGAGGAGCCAGGCCAGTCCTCCCAGGCTGGGATCTGAGCACTGACGGGAGCCCAGAGAGAGATGGGAAATTGTGGCACTTTGATTCCAAAAGTTCCCTTCCCCACACATGCTGCTCAGAGTGGTGGGCACCCAAGACCTGCCCTTTCATCTTTGAGAAGCAGAAAATCCCACCCAGGCCTGTGCAGGGTGCAAGTGATACCCCAGGAGGGCAGGAGACTGAGGCGTCACAATCCCTAGAGTCTGAGCATGGTTGTGGACCCGGGAGGTCCTCCTTAGCCCCCACATCCATGCTCTTGGCCAAGCCTCTTAGGTACTAGCCTGGGCCCTCAGGAATGTGATGATTTGCTGCAGTAGGGGTCGCACCCCCACCACGGAGCAGGCCAGGCCTCTGCAAGTCCTCAGGCAGGGTCGTTCCGCCTGTTTCAGGCCCAGCTCCCACCCCCACAACCAGTCCCATCCCGTCCTGCCCCTTCCTCTCTTTGTGTTGAAACCGGCTGGGGAGAGTAGGAAGTGCTGGCCCTTGGAAACCTCGAAGGCCTCTCGGGCTCATCTAGGAAACAGCCGGTGAGTTCCCTCACCACAGGGGCCTTGGCGGCAGCAGGGGGAGATTCCAAGCAGCCGCCATCTTGTCAGCTTTCGTGTGGCAGAAGCCACGGGGTCCCTCCCGGGTCTGCCTCCTACCTGAGTCCCTAGGGTCCCCCAAAAGCCCAGAGGTCACCGGGCAGGTGGAGGGCAGTGTGGGGGCCCAGGGATGAGAGGAGAGTTTGAAAGGCCTTGAGTCAAGCCCTTCCTCAGAGCCAAGGCCAGGGGAGAGAGTTGGGAGAGGCCTCAGTTCCTCAGGAAACTGCCTAAAGAGGCTTCCTCCCCCAAGCTCGATGCTAAAGTCTCAGAGGCCCAGTGGCTGAAGGCACGGCCCATCCGAGAGCCCTATCTATCCTTGCGGGGAGCTTTGCATGAGGAGGGGTGGACGGGACAGCTAGGCCCTGTCTCCCCTATGTCCAGAGAGCCCAGAGCCCAGAGCCCAGGCCTGCCTGAGGCCTAACCCCCATCCCTTCTCCCCAGGATTAAACAGGAGCCTGCACCTTTAAATCATTTTTTTGTTTGCTTGTTTTTTAATGTGACTGTAACCTAAACTCACCTTGGGCCCCTCACAGCCCCCATTCCCTCAGCACTCTTTTTTCCTTTACATTTTTACTAATTCCCAGCTGCGAAAACTAAGACATTAAAGATAAGCAAAAAGAAGAAAAGTCTCAGTTGCCATAATCTCTCAGCCTGTGTTGACAATTTGACATGTTTTCTTACGACTTTATTTTCCTGCATTTGCACAGTTTGGAGTTTTAGAGTCTAAAACATCCGGTGCCTTAGCCCTGGTGCTGCTGTGGGAGGTGGACAGAGGGTGCTGGGTGGCTGCAAGGTGTTGGCAACCTTGCAGGCAAGGGCCTGGCGCCGGGCACGTGCTAAATGTGTGATTGTGACCCCAAGGCTCACAGGCTCCCCATCTACATTTTACTCAGGAGAACAGAGGCTCAGAGAGGTGAAGTGACTTGGCCAAGGTCACACAGCTAGGAAATGGCCATGCTAGGATTAGGACCCAGCTGGACCAACTTGCACCACAGCCCAGCTCTACCCGACCCTGGTGCTGCCGGAGCATCGGGACGGGCAAGGTGGCCCCTGCCAATCAGCCTTCCTCCCCGCACATTCTATGCATCGAAGACCCCAGGGCCACCAACAGAGCCTTCTTTCAGGCCGGGGCAGGGGCTGAATTGGCTGCTTCCTCCCCCTTAAACTTGGCAGAAAAGCCTTTTTGTTGTGGCTCACACAGAGGCCATTCTCCTCCGGCTCACGGGAAGGAATGCTGGCTTCCTGCGCATCCACAGTGCCCAGGCCATAGTGGGGTCCTGCGTGTAGGTCCCAGAGGAGCCTCTCCACACCCTCCAGCCCTGCCTCTGGGGACTTCAGCTCCCAGACTTTCCTCCTTACACTTGACAATTTGAGGAACCACACAGGGAGGTAGGGGACAGCCCCCCTCAGCTACCTTGGTAAATGCCGGGGATTTTAAGCCTCACAGCACTTTCAAGACGCAGCAGTTCCACCCTCAGCTGACTTCTCAAGTGGCCTCATGACCCACAAAGTGCTGGCAGAGGCCCCTGCCAGGCTTCTCACCCTGTCTCAAATGTCCCCTGCACTTGCCTGCCTCTATGCCTTTCCTTACACTGTTCCCTCCCCTGGAAAACTTTTCCCTGTACATCTCATCCTGTGCAAATGGCATAGACCCTTCAAGACCCAGTGTGTGGCCTCCCCATCCCAGATTCCTGCCTGCCTTCCTCAAGGTGGTTATTTCCTTCTGCCTCTGGCTTCACAGCACATGGATCTCCTCAGCTCTGAGCCCAGCCTGCCCCTTGTTCCAGGCACGCAGACACTGAGCATGGCTCCATCACTCACAGGGTAGGGGTGCATCCTTGGGCAAGTACTTCCACCTCGCTGAGCCAATTCCCCACCGGTACAATGGGCATGCGGCCATGCCTATTCCATCATGCGGCTTGGTGGAGCTGATGTTTAGAAACACGTAGAACAGCTCCTGGCTTGTGAAAGGCTCTCGATGGTTCATTACCAATATTTTTACTCTAAGTGCAGGTACCTGGTGGGCACTGGGGTGGTGTCCGTTTCCTGCCTGTGGGACGGGGTCACAGGTCGGCCAGCCTGAGGACAGGTGCTTGGGAAGAGGGACATTCCTGTCCCACCCGCTTCCCTCCCAGCTGCCGAGGCCTCACCCAACTGGGCCCTGGGGACAGGGCTGCCCTGCCCCAGCTCCTCCCTCACCGAAGCACTTGCCCTTCTTCCCGGACTCTGGGCTCCAAGCCCCAGGCTCAGGTTTCCTCTCCAAGCACCTCTGACACCTCCCACCCCCACATCTTTCACCCACTCCAGTCTTCGCCAGAAATAGCCTTGCAACTCCCCTCCACTGACAGTCAAGCTCAGAGGCCTCTCTTGGACAAATAATATTACTCCCCTCTCGACATGGGTCACAGCATGATTTCTTAATGGGATCAACTGGATTCCATTTAAAACTGTTCAGAAATAGGGCAAGGTGGTGCATGCCTGTAGTCCCAGCTAATCAGGAGGCTGAGGCAGGAATTCGAGGCTACAGTGAGCTATGACCATGCCATTGCACTCCAGCTTGAGTGACAGAGCAAGACCTCGACTCTTAAAAAAAAAAAAAAGAGAGAGAGAGAGGAAAAAAAAAAGAGAGAGAAAAAGGCTGGGCGCAGTGGCTCACGCCTGTAATCCCGGCACTTTGGGAGGCTGAGGCGGGTGGATCACCTGAGGTCAGGAGTTCAAGACCAGCCTGGCCAACATGGCGAAACCTAGTCTCTACTAAAAATACAAAAATTAGCCAGGTATGGTGGTAGGCTCCTATAATCCTAGCCACTCAGGAGGCTGAGGCAGGATAATTGCTTGAACCCGGGAGACGGAGGTTGTGGCGAGCCCAAATCTCACCACTGCACTCCAGCCTACAAGACAGAGCAAGACAGTCTTAAAAAAAAAAAAGTTAAACTAAAAATATTTGAAATAGATTTATTCTGAGCCAAATATGAGTGACCAATGGCCTGTGACACAGCTCTCAGGAGACCCTGAGAACACATGCCCAAGGTGGTCAGGGCACAGCTTAGTTGTATGCATTTTGGGGAGACATGAGACATCAATCAAATACAGTTAAGATAAACGTTAGTTTGGTCCAGAAAGGCAAGACAGCTCAAAGTGGGGGCTTCCAAGTTATACGTAGATTTTAAATTTTACTGATTGGCAATTTGTTGAGTTATTATCGATAGAAAGGAATGTCTGGGGTTGCGATAAAGGGTTGTGGAGACCAAGGTTTCATCATGCAGATGAAGCCTCCAGGTAGCAGGCTTTCCGAGACAATGGATTGTAAACTTTTTTTTTTTTTTAATCAGACTTGAGATCTGTGTTGATGCTAAATGCTGGTTGGCTTTTCCTGAATTCCAAAAGGGAAAAGGGTATAAGGAGGCATGTCCGACTCCCCCACCCTTTCTGTCATGGCCTCTAGCAGTTTTTCAGGTTAACTTTGGAGTGCCCTTGGCCAAAAGGAGGGAGTCCATTCAGATGACCGGGGGGGGGGGGGGGGGGGGCTTAGAATTTTATTTTTGGTGGAAGAAAGGAAGAGAGAGAGGGAAGGAAAGAAGGAAGAAGGGAAGGAGGGAGAAAGGGAGGGAGGAGGGAAAGAAGGGAGGAAGGGAAGGCGGGAGGGAGGGAGGGAATAAAGAAGGAAGGAAGGTGGGAGGGAGGGAGAGAAGAAGGAAGGAAGGAAGAAGGAAGGAAGGAAGAAGGAAGGAAGGAAGGAAGGAAGGAAGGAAGGAAGGAAGGAAGGAATTCCTCAGAGCCAGTGATGCAGCACTATCCTACAACCTGTAGACTCCAGCCCAATCAATCTCTCTTTACAGATGGGGATACTGAGGCCTGGAGAGGGGGTTGATTAGGCCATAGTCACCTACTGTTTGAACTATGTCTTCTGATCCCCAGGCAGGACTCTCCTCCCACCCTCCCCTATCTTACCCCCCCCACCTCCACACCCCCATGGAGGACCCCGCATCTGCTCTTCTGCAGAACCAAGGGCAGGGGGTTGTGATTAATTCAGCTTTCCTGATAAAGGGCAGTTCTGTGCTTCCTGGAGCACGAGTTTCCAGCAGCTAGTGAGGAGGAGCTCTGCTTGGCCTCCCCTCCCTCTGCCAGTGGCCCCTGCGTTGTCCTGCAAGAACAACCCCTCCTCCCTCTCAGTGCATGGACTCTGGCGGAGCTGACTGCTCACCCAGTGGTGGCTGGATGGGCTTGTGCCCCAGGACCAGCCAGCAGCCCCCGAGTGCCTGGTGCAGGGGTGGGCAGGAAACCCAAGCCTAGCCCATCAGGGCCTCCCTGGGACTTTTCCTGGAGTCCCTGGGAGGGAGAAACCTGTGTCCACTGGGATTGCTGAGCTCCTGGGATGTGAGCCTGAAGCCCTTGACAGGTCATCTTGCCCCCACAGGGAGAGAGCCTGCCCTGGCGTGAAGCCAGTACAGAAGAAAACGGAGCCTTGAAGTGGCACAGAGCTGTGGGAAGGGATCATCTGAGCACCTGGATCCAGCCGTGCCTAAGGGCTCGCGGCCAGACTTTGCAGTTCCATGTACTGATCAACTCACTTTTCTGAAGCCAGTGTGAGCTGTCAGGTTCTGGTTTGGTTTAGTTTTGTTTGTTTGTTTGAGATGGAGTCTCACTCTATTGTCCAGGCTGGAGTGCAGTGGCATGATCTCAGCTCACTGCAGCCTCCACCTCCCAGGTTCGAGTGATTATCCTGCCTCAGCCTCCTGCGTAGCTGGGACTACAGGCACGCGCCACCACGCCCACCCGGCTAATTTTCTTTCTTTTTTTTTTTGGGTATTTTTAGTAGAGACAGGGCTTTACCATGTTGGCCAGGCTGATTTCGAACTCCTGACCTCAAGTGATCTGCCTGCATCAAATTCCCAAATTGCTGGGATTACAGGTGTGAGCCACCATGCCTGGCCCCAGTTTGGTTTGGTTTTTATGTTTTTGCCTTGACGACGTCCTAGGAGGACATCGTCAGGAAGAGGCTTGAGTTCCAAATTCATGCCTCCCTTCATGCATTTTTATTGGGTACCTAGGACTCCTCAGGAGCTTGCCAAACTCCAGGACCACAAGGTGCCCATCTCTTCATCCGTCAAAAGTATACTGAGAACCAGGGTTCCCTCTGGGGTCTCTGGCACAATCCCCTAGTTGCTCTTCGCAAGAGCCCCTGGGGATCAAGGAGACAAAGGGTGGAAGGTAGGGGGTGGGGCGAGGCAGAAGACATCAAGTTAACTGTTACATGGGCTTCTTTTTTTGAAACGGAGTCTCGCTCTGTCACCCAGGCTGGAGTGCAGTGGTGCGATCTCTGCTCACCGCAAGCTCCGCCTCCCAGGTTTACGCCATTTTCCTGACTCAGCCTCCCGAGTAGCTGGGACTACAGGCACCCGCCACCACGCCCGGCTAATTTTTTTGTATTTTCAGCAGAGACGGGGTTTCACCGTGTTAGCCAGGATGGTCTCGATCTCCTGACCACGTGATCCACCCGCCTCGGCCTCCCAACGTGCTGGGATTACAGGAGTGAGCCACTGCGCCCAGCCACATGGGCTTTTTCAGATTACATAAAGTAATACGGGGTCAGCCATCACAGACAGTGAGGAAGCCACAAAAAAGCCAAAAATTGCCAGGCATGACTCATGCCTGTAATCCCAGCACTATGGGAGGCTGAGGCGGGAGGAGGAACCCTTGAGCCTCGGTGTTTGAGACCAGCCTGAGCAACATGGCGAAACCCCATCTCTACAAAAAAAAACTTTTTTAAATTAGCTGGGCATGATGGCATGTGTCTGTAGCCCCAGCTACTCAGGAGGCTAAAGTGGGAGAATCACGTGAATCCAGGAGTTTGAGTTTGTGGTGAGGTGTGATTGCGCCACTGCACTCCAGCCTGGGTAACACAGCAAGACCCCCTGTCTCAAAAAAGAAAAGTCAAAAAAGACGATGAAAAATGCAAGCAATCTCTACTCTCCCATCAAACATCCTTGACACTTTAATGTAAATCCTCCAGGCTTTTCCTTATGAGGATATACTAACATATATATACATATGTAGCGAGAGAAAGAGAGACAGAGAGAGCCTCGCTGTGTCACCCAGGCTGGCATGCAGTGGCGCGATCTCGGCTCACCGCAACCTCCGTCTCCCGGGTTCAAGCGATTCTTCTGCTTCAGCCTCCTGAGTAGCTGGGACTACAGGCGCATGTCACCACACCCAGCTAATTTTTGTATTTTTAGTAGAGACAGGGTGTCACCATATTGGCCAGGTTGGTCTCGAACTCCTGACCTCGGCCTCCCAAAGTGCTGGGATTACAGGCGTGAGCCACTGTGCCCAGTCATATTTTATTGTTTATGTGAGTTTGTACTGTGCATATTGGGGTTTTTTTAACCTGCCTTTTTCATTTAATATAGCATGAAATTTGGATGAGAAATTGTGGGATGTAGGAGACTTTCACTTTGTACTTGATTCATTGCTTGAATTTTTATGAGCATGCATCATATGCCCACGATGATAAAATACGCGAGTAAACCGTGCAGTGAGTCTTCGCTTAACGTCGTTGATAGGTTCTTGGAAACTTCAACTGTTAAGCGGAAACAACAGACTGTATAACAAAACCAATTTTACCGTAGGTTAATTGGTATAAACAAGAATTAAGTTCTTATAGCATGTAGTTCCTCCTTTCACTTGAAGTCTCAGTTTCCAGGAACCTATTGGCAACGTTAAGGACTCACCGTATACTTTAACTCTGTCTCCCAGGCTGGAGTGCAGTCGTGCGATCTCGGCTCACTGCAACCTCCACCTCCCGGGCTCAAGCGATCCTCTCAGCTCAGCCTCCTGAGTAGCTGGGATTACAGATGCACGACGCCACCATGCCTGGCTAATTTTTGTAATTTTTTTAGAGACAGGGTTTCGTCATGTTGGCCAGGCTGGTCTCAAACTCCTGGGCTCAAGGGATCCACCCACCTTGGCCTCCTACAGTGCTGAGCCACCACGCCCGGCCCGTAGATCATTTCCCACTACATCCTTTTGGTGGATGCACTCTATGGATGCCTGGAGTTCCTCAATCCATGGCAGCACAATTACAGATAAAATTCAGAGAGGCCTGTAATTATCACAAATGATCCTCCAGGGCTCACACTGCACCAGACTTGATATGCTTCCGCATCCCCGTTGAGGGAGTTCTTCTGCTTGTATTTCACAGCAGAGGAGCCCAAGGCTCAGAGAGGTGAAGGAACTTACACAAGGCCACACAGCTAACCAGTGCTGGAACTGGGACTCAAGCCCACACCTGCCTCTGACCCCAAAGCTCATGCTCTTAACCTTTCATGTATTCAGTGAACATCTACTGATGTCAGGGGTCAGGTCAAGGGTCTAGCAGTGAATAACATAGAGACCCTTGGCTAGGCGCAGTGGCTCACGCCTGTAATCTCAGCACTTTGGGAGGCTGAGGTGGGTGGATAACATGAGGTCAGGAGCTCAAGACCAGCCTGGCCAACATGGCGAAACCTCGTCTCTTCTAAAAATACAGAAATTAGCTGGGCATGGTGGCACGCGCCTGTAATCCCAGCTACTTGGGAGGCTGAGGCAGGAGAATCACTTGAACCCAGGCAGCGGAGGTTGTGGTGAGCCGAGATCGCGCCATTGCACTCTAGCCTGGGCAACAAGAGTGAAACTCCATCTCAGAAAACAAAACAAAACAAAACAAAAAACATAGAGACCCTCCTTACTGAGGTCACATTCTAGGGAGGTGAGCATTCCAGGCAGAGGGAGGGGCAAGCACAAAGATCCTGAGGCTAGACCAGGCCTGGCCTTTTTGGTTTGAGGACCAGAAAGGAGACAGGCAGTGGGTGAAGGGGGTGGAGGTGGGAGGAAGGGAGCAGGACCAGGCTACGGGGCAGAGTCGGAGTTGTTCTAAGCCTGATGAAGAGAAACCCTGGGAGTATTCTAAGGGGCAGGGGGAAGCTGACATGATCTGATTCATAATTTTAATAACACATCCTGGCCAGGTGTGGTGGCTCACGCCTGTAATCCCAACACTTTAGGAGGCCAAGGCGAGTGGATCACTTGAGGTCAGGAGTTTGAGACCATCCTGGCCAACATGGTGAAACCCTGTCTCTACTAAAAATACAAAAATTAGCTGGGCCTAGGGGCATGCACCTGTAATCCCAGCTACTTGGGAGGCTGAGGCACGAGAATCATTTGAACTCCAGAGGCAGAGGTTACAGTGAGCCGAGATCACACCACTGCACTCCAGCCTGGGCAACAGTGCAAGAATTGGTCTCAAAAAAAAAAAAAAGGATACATTGTTTTTGTTTTGCTAAATGACTTTTGCAAACATCCACAATCCCTGCCTTCAGAGAGAGTCCGAGAAGCGGAATTGCCAGCCCACAGTGTTCCAAGGCTTAATACTGACAAATTACTCCCAGAAAGAAAATAGCACCTGTTTCTATTCCTCCCTGAAGTGGCTGAGTGCCTATCCTCTCCACTAGCCGTGAGATCACCTTTATCAACATAATTGGTGAGACTGCTAAAAATAATGCTTTGTTGGCTTTATTTGCAGTTCTTTGATTACCACTGAATCTGAACAATTTTGCCTATGTTCGTTGTTAACCCTTTGGGTTTGAGGGTTTTGGGGGGTTTTTTGGTAGGGGGAGGGGATAATGGCCTACTCATCATTGCCCAATTGCCTTTTGGGATGTTTCTTCTTATTGATTTGCAAGCACCCTCTCTAGTGTGAAGAAATTGACCCTTTGTTAATCAATGAATTTTAGGGCTAGAAAGTTCTTAGCCCAAGCTCCTGGGCTCCTTGTGCAACATGTACAGATAGGGAAACTGAGGCACAGACAAGAATGGGTATTGGCTCTAGTCAGTTCGGTCAGTTCTCCAGAACCATGCTGGCTCCAGTAAGAACTCTCTGTCAACTTCATTCATTACGTGAGAGAGGCTGTCCCTTCCTCTACGCCCCCCTGGTGTCTATAGGGCTCTTTCTCTGCCCCCACCCCCAGTTTCCTACCACAGCCTCTTATTCAGTTTCTAGTGGAGGGGAAGACATTCTGCAGACAACTGGCTCTGTCTGCAGATGCCTCCCGTGGAGGAATGGGCTCCTGAAAGCAGAGCTTTGTTTCCTGGGGTGGGGATGAGCTGTCCTCTCCTTGTCCCCAGATAACAGGAGGGGGGCACAGAATGTGATTAGGAGGTTTGCTGCATGCACGCATGGCTATGCCAGCAATCGGTTCAAGGTGGTGCAGGGCTGCAGGAGCAGGCTTCGGACATTAAAGGAGCGTCAGAGAAGAGGCAGTGGGTGAATCTGACTAAGTCCTGGATCAGGGCTCAGAAATCCTGGGTCAGAGTCCAGCTCTGTTTGTGCAACTTACTTGAGCTTTCAGCCTCTGCTTCCTGTGTTATAAGATGAGGATTCCAATGGTGCTAAGAATCAGTGAAAAGATGGTCTTAAGTATGTGCAGACATGAGGTTCCACTGGCTGCCCAGCACCCATCTTCCCATGTCTTGGCTACACACCTTGATTTTCCTCTTGGAGCTGCCACTCCTTCAACTCTGAGTTCATGAGTTGCAGAAAGGTTGCCTCTCTCCTCAGCTTCAGGGGCAGATGGGGCCCAGGTGGAGTCAGTTCCCTATCCCCAAATCTATTCCTACCAGGGGTGGGCAGTGGTACAAGTCATCTCTGGCCTTTGTCTATCTTAAAATGAGCACCACACAAAAGAACAGAGGCACAAGACAGAAAGATGACATTGTTTCAGCCCCTGGATACAGCCAGACCTGAAGTCAACATCCCTTACATGTTTGCAAGAGCCAATAAATACCATCTATTTGGTCAATCCAAAGGGTTGAGTTGGAATTTCTGTAATTTGTAACTGAAAAAAATACAAAGTGCAATTGTCACTCAATCAGATCCTTGCATTTCGTCACCCAAGTCTGAGGCTCGAGGAGGGCAACAGACCTGTCCCAGGTTACATAACAAGTTAGCATCAGAGCTAGGGCTCTAGAAGTGCAGAAACTCCCATTCCAGCCACATTGCCTTGCCCACTGGGGTCTGCCAAGTTAAACAACATGCAATTGCATCCACTCTCCCTAGCACCCATGTGAACTTGCAAGTTAACAAACAGCTTTGCAAACACATGTCTTGTTCAGTTTCATAAACCAATCCTGCAGAGTTTAGAAATCAATATTAAGAAAGCATATTTCCAAAACATGGGAAAAACTTTGTGTACCAAACTGTTCATTCAGCTTTATTTGCAACGGCAGTAACTGGAAGCCACCAGCCCAATAATGGGACACTGGCTAAACAAGTTGCAGCATATTCTTTGATGAAATATACCACAGGTCAGGTGCGGTGGCTCACCCCTGTAATCCCAGCACTTTGGGAGGCCGAGGCAGGTGGATCACTTGAGCCTAGGAGTTAGAGACCAGCTTCAGCAACATGGTGAAACCTCGTCTCTACAAAAATTAGCTTGGCGTGGTGGCTCACGCCTATAGTGCTCCAGCTACTCAATAGGCTGAGGTGGGAGGATTACTTGAGCCTGGGAGGTTGAGGCTGCAGTGAACCGTGACTGTGCCACCTGCACTCCAGCCTGGGCAACAGAGTGAGACCCTGTCTTAAAAAAAAAAAAAAAAGAAAAAGGAAAGAAATACCATACAATAATATTTATTTATTTATTTTTGAGATGGAGTCTCACTCTATCACCCAGGCTTGAGTGCAGTGGCACGATCTTGGCTCACTGCAACCCCCACCTCTCAGGTTCAAGCAATTCTCCCACCTCAGCCTCCCAAGTAGCTGGGATTATAGGCACCTGCCATCATGCCCGGCTAATTTTTGTATTTTTGTAGAGACAGGGTTTCACCATATTGGCCAGGCTGGTCTTGAACTCCTGATCTCAGGTGATCCACCGGCCTCAGCCTCCCAAAGTGCTGGGATTACAGGCATGAGCCACCTTGCCCGACCCCATACAACAATTTTTAGATGGTGATTCTGGAATTAGTTCATGCAACAACATGGAAATAAATTTGACACAACTTTAAGCAAAAAAAAACAGGCTAGAAATTGAAAAATGGTGGTCTTTAAAGTGCAAATGAGCAGGATAAAGATTGGGAAGAAAAATTGCTGGCAGTGTTAGATTTTGTATTAGATGCACTGGGATAATAGGTCGCTTTTCTTCTCTCTTTGATCTTTTCCAAACTATTAATAATGTGCTTTTGTTGCTTTTACTACGGAAAAAGTCCACTTGTTTCAATTTTTTAGTTATAATTAGGCCTTTCATACAGACATATCAGCAAAATGATGCTTCAATTCTTTCATGGAACGAGACAGCATAAATACTTTGATATGTATATCTAAATAAAACAAAAAGACTGATAAGTATAGATGTAACTGAAGACCAAAGTTCTCAGGGCGGTCAATCTGTGCTTCAGGCCATCAAGCGGGGAGGTTTCTGGTGTGAGAAAGCCCTATAGAAGGGCTTCATGGCCTGAGTCTTACAGTGGAAAGATCTGGAAGGTTAAGGAGAAAGGCAAGACAGGTAGAAGAATGGCGCACATTAGTGCATGGCGGCAGGAATGAATGGGGGATCTGCAGCCTGGCTGCATGTGACCCAGTGCTCATGCTGTGGGCGTATCAGAGGCACTTTGGGACATGTAAAGTTAGGCCAAAGTACTCAGGGTCTTCAAGGCTATGCCAGCCCCCAGCCACTCCCACCTGCATTTTCTGTTTTTCTTTTTCTTTTTTTTTTTGAGACGAAGTCTTGCTCTGTCGCCCAGGCTGGAGTGCAGTGGCGCGATCTCGGCTCACTGCAAACTCCACCTCCCAGGTTCACGCCATTCTCCTGCCTCAGCCTCCTGAGTAGCTGGGACTACAGGTGCCCGCCACCACACCTGGCTAATTTTTTGTATTTTTTAGTAGAGACGGGGTTTCACCGCATTACCCAGGATGGTCTTGATCTCCTGACCTTGTGATCCGCCCGCCTCGGCCTCCCAAAGTGCTAGGATTACAGGCGTGAGCCACCACGCCCAGCTCCACCTGCATTTTCAGAAGTGTGCAGCACAGCCCTGATTGGGGCTCACT
Organism: Hylobates moloch; assembly: GCF_009828535.3. Taxonomy (NCBI): domain Eukaryota; kingdom Metazoa; phylum Chordata; class Mammalia; order Primates; family Hylobatidae; genus Hylobates; species Hylobates moloch. Next base: position 93,622,407 of record NW_026652281.1, read on the forward strand.
CCCTGAACAGCCAAGGAGAGAAACTGGGAGGGAGGGAGACCCCAGGGCCCTGCAGGAGTGGGCCAGGTGAAGGCCCATCCCAGACAGTCCCACAGTGGTGCTTGGTGCCTGGGCTGTGTGTGATGCCAAGTGGCCACCAGGGCAGGAGGGTTCTGCTGCCGACTAACAGAGGACAGAGGGGAGAGGAGATGGGAAATGAGCACCACGGGGGCTCTAAGTGGAAAGGGGCTTTCGAGAGCACCTGGTCCACTTTCCTAATTGGGCAAACTGAGGTCCAAAAGGGGCCCATGACTTTCCCAGGGTCACTCAGAAAGTGAGTGGCAGAGTTAGATTCAGACTTGGTCTCTGGCCCCGAGGAGGGTGCACCTGCCACTCTTCCTTACTCAAGTGTAGTATATGCATACATTCTGTGTGTCTAAAGTGACGACATTACAGAGGCTGGATGCGGTGGCTCACACCTGTAATCCCAGCACTGTGGGAGGCTGAGGCGGGTAGATCACTTGAGGTCAGGAGTTCCAGACCAGCCTGGCCAAGATGGCGAAACCCCGTCTCTACTGAAAATACAAATATTAGCTAGGCCTGGTGGCGGGCGCCTGTAATCCCAGCTATGCAGGGGGCTGATGCAGAAGAATCACTTGAACCCAGGAGACAGAGGTTGCAGTGAGCCAAAATTGTGCCACTGCACACCAGTCTGGGCAACACAGTGAGACTCCATCTCAAAAAAATAAAAGTAAATAAAAATAAATAAAGTTAATACATTACAGAGAAGGCTGAAACCCAGATCCCCTTTCACTCACCAGAAGTAACCCCTTTTTCAGTTTGCAATACATCATTCCAGACCCTGTCTATTCATTAAATATTATGTATCTATATATTCATAACGTACATAGCATTTGTTTTGTGACTCAATTTTTTGCTTAACAGAAATATTATCATTGTGTGCAGTGTTCTGCAACTTATCTTTTCACCCAATATTTTATTCTGGATATCTTTCCATGTCAGCACCTAAAGATCTACCTCATTGTATTTGTTGTTGTTTGTTTTGAGATAGAGTCTCGCTCTCTCGCCAAGCTGGAGTGCAGTGGCATGATCTTGGCTTACTGCAGCCTCCCCCTCCCGGGTTCAAGCAATTCTCCTGCCTCAGCCTCCTGAGTGGCTGGGATTACAGGTGTGCACCACCACACCCAGCTAATTTTTATACTTTTAGTAGAGACAGAGTTTCACCATCTTGGCCAGGCTGGTCTTGAACTCCTGACCTCAGGAGATCTACCTGCATCGGCCTCCCAAAGTGTTGTGATTACAGGCGTGAGCCACCATGTCCAGCCCCTAGCTTATTGTTTTTAGCTGCTACCTGTTTTGTGCAATAGATTACTAGGGATAAAGGTAGCAAGTTCTTCTCCCTCCCTGAGTACACAGGAAGGCATCCCACCTCCTTTGTAGAGGGCTAAATGACTACATCTGGCCAATGGGCTACCAGCAGAAGTGACAAGGGTCGCTTCTAGTGAAAGGCAGTTAAAAGAAAGGCGAGTTTATGGCCAGGCACGGTGGCTCACGCCTGTAATCCCAGCACTTTGGGAGGCCAAGGCAGGTGGATCACGAGATCAAGAGATCGAGACCATCCTGGCTAACACACGGTGAAACCCCGTCTCTACTAAAAATACAGAAAAATTAGGCCAGGTGCGGTGGCTCACGCCTGTAATCCCAGCACTACGGGAGGCTGAGGCGGGTGGATCACGAGGTCAGGAGATCAAGACCATCCTGGCTAACATGGTGAAACCCCGCCTCTACTAAAAATACAAAAAACAAGCCAGGTGTGATGGCAGGTGCCTGTAGTCCCAGCTACTCAGGAGGCTGAGGCAGGAGAATGGCGTGAGCCCAGGAGGCGGAGCTTGCAGTGAGCCGAGATCGTGCCACTGCACTCCAGCCTGGGCGACACAGTGAGGATCTGTCTGAAAAAAAAAAAAATTAGCCAGGCATGGTGGCGGGTGCCTGTAATCCCAGCTACTGGGAGGATGAGGCAGGAGAATGGCGTGAACCCCGGAGGTGGAGCTTGTAGTGAGCCCAGATCGCACCACTGCACTCCAGCCTGGGCGACAGAGTGAGACTCCGTCACACACACACACACACACACACACACACACACACACACACACACACACACACACACACACACACACACACACACACACACACACACACACACAAGAAAGGCAAGTTTCAAGCCCCTCCTCTTCCCCTGAGGCTTTTCCCGTCTCCTTATCCCTAAAGCCTCTTGTTGAGATGGTGGGTCATTATGAGATAGAAGGGACTGCCTCAGCCTGAGCTGGATACATAGCCTGAGCTAAATACAACTTTGTGTGTTACACCATGGAGATTTCAGAGTTAAGTTGTTTGTGCAGTTTAACCTTGTCTATCCTGACTGACACAGTTTTGGGTGTAATCGTTTTTTCAAACAATTCCTTTCACCGATTGGTTGCTCCTGTTACCATTACAGACAGTGGTACAAGTAATCTTCCTGTCTGCGCCTCCTCATGCATTCTCAAGTGCCTTTCTCTAGTTTTTTTTTCCATTTACATCCCTGCATGCATCTCTGCTCTGCTCCACCATCCTGGAGGCCTGGCCCCTGTGGGCTGCATTTTCCTGCCAGCTCAGTTGCCCTCTGGCTTCTATTGGGTTCTACCAGTGGGAAGTGCCGGCAGGAGACTGGAAGGCTGGAGAGGGAGGTCATCACTGCTTCCCTGCAGAGTCTGGCAGTGGCTATGCCTTCCATGAGTACAGCTCCAAGCAGGCAGACCCTAGCCCACAGCCAGCGGCAGCTCCCACTGGGGTCTCCCCTCCACTTGCCCTCTAAGCCTGGGGTGACAATGGCACCCCACTGTGCTTACTGGGGGGGGGTGGGTACTTTGACAACCTTTGCAGGGTCTGGTGACGCTGCCTACACTGCACAAGTCATGAAAACTCTACTGTTTATTTGGCCTACCTGGAGTGAATTGTGTAACTTGCCAGGAATCTAGGTAATACACCTGACATTGGTGTGTTGTCAATTTCAATACATGCTTCCAGGTTGCCCGTCCAGGTCACAATACAGCTCGCCTGACCAGGTCATCGGGTGGCCTTGTGGTGAGATGGGGACATGGGGCTTCCTCCATGGGGCTGGGACTCTGGTTGCTAAGAAGCAAACTCCAGCTTTAAGCGGGTGTCCGGGCCAATCAACAGTCCTCACACCGGGGCACCAGGCACCTTCCTCTGTCCTGCTCAGAGGCAGGATAGAAACCTGACAAGGGTGTTTTCACCAACCTGAGAGTTTCGGCCCCTCTCTGGGGACTGTTTGCGTTTCAGGTCACACTGTTGGCTGCCCCCACCCCCTTCTTTCCTCTGCCAAATTGACATTCTCCAGGCTGCGAGGCCTCCAGGAAGCGGGCAGTTCCTGCCCTGTGCTGCAGGGAATCTCCTCTTCCTAATCCAAGCACTTCCACATCCTCCGTGACATGTCATCCCCCTCACACAGTCCAGCAAATGAGAGGTGCTGCCCTCATCCCACAGACAGAGGCTGAGGCCCACCAAGGGGCGACAGCTTGCCCAAGGTCACAGAGCAAATTAGGGGCTGAAGAAACACAAAGAAAACGGACCTCCAGCCCAGTAGCCACTCCCTGTTATTCTCCTCCCTCCCCTAACTCAGCCACCGGACAGGGATCGACCTCTCTCTCCAGTTCCTTCATGCATTCAACAAACACTGTGCTGGCATTTACTGAGCACCAGCTGCAGAGGCTGCAAACTATGGCCCTCTGACCAAACTGGGCCCACTGTCTGCTTTTATTTATTTTTATTTTTTATTTATTTTATTAATTTTTTTCGAGACGGAGTCTCACCCTGTCACCCAGGCTGGTGTGCAGTGGCGCAATCTCAGCTCACTGCAACCTGTGCCTCCTGGGTCATTTGCCCATGAACCACATTATGATTTTCTAGGCCATTTTGTCTTCATGAGCCCTTCCTTGTGAAAAAAAAAATTACAAATATATGTAATATATGTTATATATATAATTGTATAATTTTTAAATTATAAATATCTACGGCCAGGCGCGGTGGCTCACGCCTGTAATCCCAGCACTTTGGGAGGCCGAGGCGGGCGGATCACAAGGTCAGGAGATCGAGACCATCCTGGCTAACATGGTGAAACCCTGTCTCTACTAAAAATACAAAAAAAAATTAGCCAGGTGTGGTGGTGGGCGCCTTGTAATCCCAGCTACTCAAAAGGCTGAAGCAGGAGAATTGCTTGAACCTGGGAGGTGGGGTTGCAGTGAGCCGAGATCGTGCCACTGCACTCCAGCCTGGGCAACAGAGCGAGACTCTGTCTCAAATTAAAAAAAAAAAAAATATATATATATATAAATATTTACAATTTGTATAATTTTTGTATGCATATACAAACAAAATTATATGTTATAACTGTGTTGATATCAAAACAAATACAACCCAGGCTGGGCACAGTGGCTCACATCTGTAATCCCAGCACTTTGGGAAGCCAAGGCAGGTGGATCATGAGGTCAGGAGTTTGAGACCAGCTTGGCCAACATGGTGAAACTTTGTCTCTACTAAAAATACAAAAATTCTCTGGACGTGGTGGCACGTGCCTGTAATCCCAGCTACTCAGGGGGCTGAATCAGGATAATCACTTGAAACTGGGAGGCGAAGGTTGAAGTGAGCCGAGAGCGTGCCACTGAACTCCAGCCTGGGTGACAGAACAAGACACTCTGTCTCAAAAAAAAAAAAAAAAAAATTACAGGCTGGATTGGATTCTTGTTTTGTTTTGTTTTTTTGAGACAGTCTCACTCTGTCACCAAGCTGGAGTGCAGTGGCGCAATCTCAGCTCACTCACTGCGACCTCCACCTTACGGGTTCAAGCAATTCTCCTGCCTCAGCCTCCTGAGTAGCTGGGACTACAGGTGTGTGCCACCATGCCCAGCTAATTTTTTTATTTTTAGTAGAGACGGGGTTTCACCGTGTTGGCCAGGATGGTCTTGATTGCTTGACCTCGTGATCCGCCTGCCTTGGCCTCCCAAAGTGCTGGGATTACAGGCGTGAGCCACTGTGCCCGGCTGGATTCTTTTTTTTTTTTTTTTAGCTGATTAAAAAGACATTACAGGCTGGGCACAGTGGTGGCTTACACCTATAATCCCCGCACTTTGGGAGGCCGAGGCGGACAGATCACTTGGGGTCAGGGGTTCGAGACCAGCTTGGCCAACATGGTGAAACCCTGTCTCTACTAAAAATATAAAAATTAGCCGGGCATGGTAATGTGTGCCTATATTCTCAGCTACTTGGCAGGAGAATCGCTTCAACCAGGGAGGCGGAGTTTCCAGTGAATCGAGATCATGCCATTGCCCTCCAGCCTGGGTGATAAAGCGAGACTCAGTCTCCAAAAAAAAAAAAAAAAAAAAATTACAACGTGTGTATGGGTTCCTAGAAATATTGTAGGCCCTAGGCATTCGGCCTGCTGGGCCTCATGGAGAAGTGAGCCCTGAGTTTGTCACACAGGGGTCCTCCCATTGCTGAGAATAGAGCCCCCAAAGGAGACACCCACTGTGGTTACCCCCTCTCCTTAGTCCTTATCCCAATAGTAGGGGGCAGAGGAAAATTTTGACAGCTTTGAGGGGAACCATTAAGGGCTTAGACAAAATGGTTGCATACAATTCTTGGGATGAAAATTTTAATTCTCTTTCAAATGCCTACATTTCATAATTAAAAAAAAATGTTTTGAGACAGGGTCTCCCTGTGTAACCCAGGCTGGGGTGCAGGAGCATGATCACAGCTCACTGCGGTCTTGAAGTCCTGGGCTCAATCGATCCTCCCACCTTAGCCTCCCAGGAAGCTGGGACTACAAGCAACGGGCCACCATGCCTGGCTAATTTTTTAAAATTTTTTTGTAGAGATGAGGGCTCACTTTGCTGCCCAGGCTGATCTCAAACTCCTGGGCTCAAGCGATCCTCCTGCCTTGACCTCCCAAAGTGCTGGGATTGAGGCGTAAACCACCATGTCCAGTCTTTTACATTTTAGATTAGTTTTTTTGGAATAAATAATAAATGTATGTGGGTAAAAACATGTTTTGAAAGCCCTAAATTATCTGCAAAGCTAGGTAACTCTCCCTCCCACCTCTACAACCCCTCCCTTTCCCATCACTGACTACAGTTCCTTCCAAATAGATTGTGTATATACAAAAAGAGATGCATACTTCTTAAGTCTATACTCTTATGCAGAAATTCACCTTGATTTTGCTAAATGGCTCTTTAGTAGTCCATTGAATCAAATAACTCAATTAGGATATTTGGGCATTTCCAATTGTTTTCTATTACAACAATGGAACAATAAATACTTCTGTACAGACCAGCTATTCCTGAATATTAGGCATGTTTTTTTTCCCCTTCCAAAATAATTACTCAGAAAAGAGAGAGTCCCTGTATGTACGAGTTCTCATAAAAGGTCTTGCATTACCTGATGTTTTCTGATTATTTTAAACAAGGAAGTACTATTTGGGGACACACAACAGCCTGAAATGACCTCAGAGAATTCTAATTTGGGATGTTTATGGCAGTCATCCAAAAGAATTAGTTGGGGCAAAAAAGAGGCAAATTTAATGCAGATTTAGTAATTTTTCCTGGGGATATGACTTCACAATTGCAAGTGTTAAATAACACTGTAAACAAGTCCTTTAAAGATTACTTTGAAAGTGGTACTTTAGGCCAGGCATAGTGTCTCACACCTGTCAATCCCAGCACTTTGGGAGGCCAAGCCGGGTGGATCACTTCAGGCCAGGAGTTCAAGACCAGCTTGACCAACAGGGTGAAACCCCATCTCTACTAAAAATACAAAAATTAGCCAGGCATGGTGGCAGGTGCCTGTAATCCCAGCTACTCGGGAGGCTGAGGCAGGAGAATCGCTTGAACCTGGGAGGCGGAGGTTGCAGTGAGCCGAGATCATGCAACTGCATTCCAGCCTGGACAACAGAGCAAGACTGACTCAAAACAAACAAACAAACAAACAAACAAACAGACTAAATTAGGTAAAAGGTAAAAACAATCCAAGTGTCCATGAACAGATGAACAGGTAAAATGTGATCTAGCTATACAATGGAATATGATTCAGCCATAAAAGTGATGAAGTTCTGATACATGCTACGACATGGATGAACCTTGAAAACATTATGCTGAGGGAAATACACCAGACACAAAAGAACAAATATTGTGAGAACTACCTAGAATAGGCAAATTCAGCCTGTGTGGTGGCTCATGCCTGTAATCTCAGCACTTTGGGAGGCCGAGGCAGGTGGATCAATTGAGTCCAGGAGTTCAAGACCAACCTGGGCAACATGGTGAAACCATATCTCTATAAAAAAAAAAATTAATTAGAATAGGAAAATTCATGTAGAAAGGAGATTGGACGTTCCCAGGGGTTGGGATTATGGAGAAATAAGGAGTTATTGCTTTATGGTTAAAGAGTCTCTAGGGTGATTTAAAGCTTTGGAAATAGTGGTGATGGTTGTACAACATTATGAACAAAATTAACACCACTAAATTCACTCTAAAAGTGGATAAAATTGCAACTCTTAAAATATATAAAAACCACAATGTAAAACATCTTTTAAGAGAAACCTATGTAAAAACAAAAAATAAAGAAAAACAAGGGCGGGCACGGTGGCTCACGCCTGTAATCTCAGCACTTTGGGAGGCCAAGGCGGGCGGATCACGAGGTCAGGAGATCGAGACTAACCTGGCTAACACGGTGAAACCCTGTCTCTACTAAAAATACAAAAAATTAGCTGGGCATGGTGGCGGCGCCTGTAGTCCCAGCTATTGGGAAGGCTGAGGCAGGAGAATGGCCTGAACCCGGGAGGCAGAGCTTGCAGTGAGCCGAGATCGCGCCACTGCCCTCCAGCCTGGGCGACAGAGCAAGACTCTGTCTCAAAAAAAAAAGAAAGAAACAAAACAAAACTTTATATCATAAAGAAAGAAATGAAGTCAAGGCCGGGTGTGGCTGACGCCTATAATCCCAGCACTTTGTGGGCCCCAGGTGGATGGATCACCTGAGATGAGGAGTTGGAGACGAGATCACGCCACTGCACTCCAGTCTGGGCAACAGAGTGAGGTCCTGTCTCAAAAAAAAGAAAAAGAGAGAAAGAGAGAAAAAATAGAGCAAAGGAAGGGAGGGAGGGAGGGAGGGAAGGAAGGAAGGAAGGAAGGAAGGAAGGAAGGAAGGAAGGAAGGAAGGAAAGGGGAAGACAGAAAGGAGAATGAAAGAGAAAGAAATGAAGTCAAAACGGAAAAACAACAGGCCAAACCAACCAGTCACGTTAGAAGTAAAGACAGTGTTTCCCCTTGTGGTGGGGGATAGTGACCAGGAGGAGCATGAGGGGCATTCTGGTGAACTGGGCATGTTCTGTTTCTTTTTTTTTTTTTTTTGAGGCGGAGTCTCGCTCTGTCCCCCAGGCTGGAGTGCAGTGGCGCGATCCACGCTCACTGCAAGCTCCGCCTCCCGGGTTCACACCATTCTCCTGCCTCAGCCTCCCGAGTAGCTGGGACTACAGGCACCACCACCACGCCTGGCTAATTTTTTTGTATTTTTTTTTTTTTTTGAGACGGAGCCTCGCTGTCGCCCAGGCTGGAGTGCAGTGGCGCCATCTCGGCTCACTGCAGGCATCGCCCCCCGGGGGTTCACGCCATTCTCCTGCCTCAGCCTTCCGCGTAGCTGGGACTACAGGCGCCCGCCACCTCGCCTGGCTAATTTTTTTTAATATTTTTAGTAGAGACGGGGTTTCCCTGTGTTAGCCAGGATGGTCTTGATCTCCTGATCTCGTGATCCACCCGCCTCGGCCTCCCAAAGTGCTGAGATTACAGGCGTGAGCCACCTCGCCCAAAGAATGGGTTCTATTTGTGAAAATTCATCAAATGGTTTGTATATATGAAAAAAATGAAATATACCTGCAGGACGTAATATTTTGCAAGTAGATAATTGTGACTTGTGTTAAATTTCCAGGGACAGCATCTTAGGTGTTACAAACACTTAGATGGCAGTGACACTGGAAAGCTGAGAGACACTCAGAGAGTGAGCACAGTGACAATGACGAAGAGAGGCAGATGCATGTGCAGAGAGTATTGTAAAATGTAGACATACTCATTTAATGGAATATGACAGAGGGGACAAAGCTACATTTCTAAAGTTGTACCTAATATGTGATTTTAAAGTATATATGTGGCTGGGCATGGTGGCTCATGCTGGTAATCCCAGCACTCTGAGAGTCTGAGGCGGGCAGATCACTTGAGGTCAGGAGTTCAAGGCCAGCCTGGCCAACACAACAAACCTCCATCTCTACAAAAAATACAAAAATTAGCTGGCCTTGGTGTCATGGGCCTGTAGTCCCAGCTACCCAAGAGGCTGAGGCAGGAGAATCGCTTGAATCTGGGAGGTGGAGGTTGCAGTGAGCTGAGATCACGCCACTGCACTCCAGCCTGGGTGACAGAGTGAAACTCTGTCTCTAAATAAATAAATAAATAAATACAAATAAAAAGAAATGCAGGAGCTGGCAGTTGGGAGTTGGGCCAGCACACCTGGGCCAGTAGAGGCAGGGGCCTGACTGCATCTGCCACACCCTAAAATCATGTCTCCCCAGTGTGTCTTCTTGAGTGAATGAGAGAGCCAGCTGGTATAGGAAGTGTGTTCCAGCAGCTCATTTCACATTAGCCACAGGCCCAGTGACAAGAGCTGTTTCTGGCTCATGGCTTTCCAGAACCCATCCTGCCGCCTTCTCATACCAGTACCTGGATTTTCCTTGGAGGAATTAAAGCCATGCTCAGTTTTCAGTCCCCTTGGTTGGGGGAAGGGTTGGCTTGACCTCTCAGATGCAAGGCTGGTCACATGATCCAGGCCTGGCCAATCAGCAGATTCCACCCTGCTGGCTATAGTGATTGGTTCAGAGCTGACTGCATGACCCAAGGTTGCCGTGCCCATCAAAGCTAACCTTGCAATGGCCGCGATCTTGGCTGACTGCAACCTCCGCCTCCTGGGTTCAAGCGATTCTCCTGCCTCAGCCTCCTGAGTAGCTGGGATTACAGGCACCCACCACAATGCCCAGCTAATATTTGTATTTTTAGTAGAGATGGGGTTTCACCATGTTGACCAGGCTGGTCTCGAACTCCTGACCTCAGATGATTTACCCGCCTAGGCCTCCCAAAGTGCTGGGATTACAGGCATGAGCCACCAGGCCCAGCCAGAAAGGTGGTTTTCTGATGGGCTTGTGGATTCAGAGCTGCTGGATGCCATCCCACCTGGCTGAGCAGTGTACGTGTGTGCTCAGCAGAGATGTGGCCTGCCTGAGAGTCCCTGCAGGGGAAGTGAGATGGATTACTGGTGACACTGAACCCTGGATGCACTTAGGCCTAAAGTGAGATCTACCTTGCCACTGTTCAGATACTGGGACCAATAAGTGCCCTTTTAAACTTAAGTCAGTCTGAGTTGGGCTTCAGTTGCTTGCAACCAATAGAGGGCTGACCAGTGCACCAAGGCACCTTGACATATGTGGTCACTGAGAGTAATTGTGGGGCTTCCCTTGTTCAGATATTTTTGGGGAGGAATCACCAAATTGCATCTTCTACTGGGAGGTGCCCAGACTTGGATGTTCGCCCCCATCATGGAGAGCATGCAGCAAAGCCTGGGGAGACTGGCAGCCCATAGGCCAAAGAGGCCCCTGCCTCACCTGCACCATTCCTTTTCTCTCCTTCTTTCTCTACAGGCCATTGGCCAGTGGCAGCAGCCTCCCCATCCTCTCCCAGACACATTCTGGTTCTTGGTTATGCTCTTCTTGCCTCTGCAGAGCCCCAACACTCCCTATTCCCACTTGACTCAGCTCAGATATGTCCTCTTTGTGATGCCTACCTAGACAATACCCCCAAACAGAACCAGAACCACTGATCCCTCCTTTGTGTTCCTACTGCACTGTTTGTATCCTTTTATTTAATGCAGAACTTGGCACTCACTATGATCAGTCATTTATTTCTTGCTTCCTTTTATTTACTGAGTGTCTTCTGTGTTCCCAAGACTGTTTTGTGCATTGGGAATACAGAAAAGAACAACATAGAGAAAATCTATTTTCATGGAGTTTATATTCTAGTAGGGAAACAGACATAAAAATCAATACATCAGTGAACCACACGTGGTGTGCCTGAGAGTAAGTGTTACTGAGAAAAATCAAGCAAGGAGAGAGGACAGTGATATGGTTTGGCTGTGTCCACACCCATATCTCATCTTGAATTGTAGCCCTTATAATTCCCACCTGTTGTGGGAAGGATCCAGTGGGAGATAATTGAATCATGGGGGTGGCTTCCCCCATACTCTTCTCGTGGTAGTGAATAAGTCTCACAAAGTCTCATGGTTTTATAAGGGGAAACCCCTTTCACTTGATTCTCATTCTTTTTGCCTGCTACCATGGAAGATGTGCCTTTGTTCTTCCTTCACCTTCCACCATGATTGTGAGGCCTCCCCAGCCATGTGGAACCGTGAGTCTATTAAACCTCTTTCCTTAATAAATTACCCAGCCTCTGATATGTCTTTATTAGCAGCATGATAACAAACTAGTATAGACAGGGAGGGCTGGACTGTGGAGGGAGGGTACGCTTTGAAATAATGTGTTTGGCCACACAGTAGCTCATGACTGTAATCCCAGCACTTTGGAAGGCTGAGGTGGGCAGATCACTTGAGCTCAGGATTTCAAGTAGCCTGGCCAACATGGTGAAACTCAATCTCTACGAAAAATAATCGCAACACTTTGGGAGGATCGCCTCAGGTGGATTGCCTCAGGTCAAGAGTTCCAGACCAGCCTGGCTAACATGGTGAAACCCCATCTCTACTAAAAATGCAAAAATTAGCTGGGCGTGGTGGTGCACGCCTGTAGTCCCAGCTACTCGGAGGCCCAACACTTTGGGAGGCCAAGGTGGGTGGATTGCCTGACGTCAGGAGTTCGAGCCAGCCTGGCTAATATGGTGAAACCCCATCTCTACTAAAAACACAAAAATTAGCTGGGCGTGGTGGCTCATGCCTGTAGTCCCAGCTACTCGACAGGCTGAGGCAGGAGAATAGCATGAACCCAGGAGGCGGAGGTTGCCTCCTGGGTGCAGTGAGCTGAGATCGTGCCACTGCACTACAGCCTGGGCAACAGAGCAAGACTCCATCTCAAAAAAGGAAAAAAAATTAGCCGGTCATGGTCGTGGGTGCCTGTAATCCCAGCTACTTGGGAGGCTGAGGCAGAATCATTTGAACCTGGGAGACAGAGGCTGCGGTGAGCCAAGATTGTGTCACTGTGCTCCAGCCTGGGCAACAGAGTGAGTGAGACTCCATCTCAAAATAAATAAATAAATAAATAAATAATGTGATCAGGGGAAGTCTTCCTTAGAAGGTCACCTTTGAGTAAACACCTGCAGGAGATTAGGAAGTGTAGTGGGTTGAATGATGGCCCTGAAAAGATGCATCCACATCCTATTACCCAAAACCTATGAATGTAACCTTATTTAACAAAAGGTCTTTGAAGATGTCATTAGGATCTCAAGATGAGATCATCCAGGATTATCCAAGTGGGCCCTAAGTCCAATGACAAGTATCTTACAAGAAAAACACACAGAGGGGTGGGTGCGGTGGCTCACGCCTGTAAGGAGACCAAGGCAGGTGATCACTTGAGGTCAGGAGTTCAACACCAGCCTGGCCAACATGGTAAAACCCCAATTCTACTAAAAATACAAAAATTAGCTGGGCATGGTGGTACACACCTGTAGTCCCAGCTACTCAGGAAGCTGAGGCATGAGAATCGCTTGAACCCAGGAGGCGGAGGTTGCAGTGAGCTGAGGTCTCAACACTGCCCTCCAGCCTGGGTGACAGAGCAAGACTTTATCTTTAAAAACAAAAACAAAAACAAAACAAAAAAACCACCACACACACGGAGATACACAGAAAGGCGAAGACCAGGTGAAGATGGAGGCAGAGATTGAAGTGATGCAGCCACAAGCCAAGGAACACTTGGAGCCACCTGAAGCTGAAAGGGACAAGGAACGATTTTCCCCTAGAGACTTCAGAGGAAGTGAATCTAGGTGATCTAGGAATTTGGGGCTCCAAAACTGAGAATAAATTTCTGTTCTTAAGTCACCAAGTTTGTGGTAGTTTGACATGGCAGCCTGTCTTGGTCCCTTTGTGTGGCCATAGGGGATTACCTGAGGCTGGGTAATTTATTGAGAAAAGAGGTTTATTAGGCTGACAGTTCTGCAGGCTGTACCAGAAGCATGGCGCCAGCCTCTGCTCAGCTTCTGGGGAGGGGCTTTGTGCTGCTTCCACTTATGGCAGAAGGCTAAGGGGAGCCAGCATACAGTGATCACATGGTGAAAGTGAAACGGAGAAAAAGAGAAGCGGGTGCCCGGATCTTCTCAACAACCGCTTCTCACAGGAACTGAGTGAGAACTCACCCACTTCCATGAGAATGGCACCAAGCCAGGCTGGGCACGGTGGCTCATGCCTGTAATCCCAGCACTTTGGGAGGCCAAGATGGGCGAATCACGAGGTCAGGAGATCGAGACCATCCTGGTTAACACAGTGAAACCCCGTCTCTACTAAAAACACAAAAAAATTAGCCGGATGTGGTGGCGGGCGCCTGTAGTCCCAGCTACTCAGGAGGCTGAGGTGGGAGAATGGCATGAACCCAGGAGGCGAAGCTTGCAGTGAGCCAAGATCGCGCCACTGCACTCCAGCCTGGGAGACAGAGCAAGACTCCATCTCAAAAAAAAAAAAAAAAAAAAAAAAAGAATGGCACCAAGCCATTCACGAGGGATCCACCCCTGTGATCCAAACACCTCCCACCAGGCCCTACCTCTAGCATTAGCGATCAGATTTCAACATGAGACTAGGCAGAGCCAAATAAACCATACCCAACCACAGCACAGTCCTGGAAACAAATACAGATTTTGGTACTAGGCGTGGGTTGCTGCTGTAACAAATACCTAAAATGAGGAAATAGCTTTGGAATTGGATAATGGGTAGAGGCTGGAAGAATTTGGAGGTGCATAATAGAAAAAAGCCTACATTGCCTTGAGTAGACTGTTGGTAAAAAATATATATATATCTATATATATATATATATAGATATATAGATATTAAAGATGCTGATGTTGGCTGGGTGTGGTGGCTCATGCCTATAATCTCAGCACTGTGGGAGCCTGAGGCAGGCGGATCACTTGAGGTCAGGAGTTTGAGACCAGCCTGGCCAACATGGTGAAACCCCATCTCTACTAAAAATACAAAAATTAGCTGGGCGTGGTGGGGGCGCATGTAATCCCAGCTACTGGGGAGGCTGAGGCAGAGGCTGATATCACGCCACTGCACTCCAGCCTGGGCAACAGAGCGAGACTTTATCTCCAAAATAAAATAAAATAAAAAAATAAATAAAGATGCTGGGTGGGCGCAGTGGCTCACACTTGTAATCCCAGCACTTTGGGAGGCCGAGGTGGGTGGACCACAAGGTCAGGAGTTCAAGAACAGCCTGACCAACACAGAGAAACCCCGTCTCTACTAAAAAAATACAAAAAATTAGCCAGGCGTGGTGGTGGGTGCCTGTAATCCTAGCTACTCGGGCAGCTGAGGTAAAAGAATCACTTGAACCCGGGAGGTGGAGGTTGCAGTGAGCTGAGATGGAGCCACTACACTCCATCCTGGGTGCCAGAGCTAGACTCCATCTCAAAAAAAAAAAAGATGCTGATGTTAAGGGCTCAGAAGGAAATTAGGAGCATGGAAGAGAAAATTTCCATAAACTTAAATAATATATAGTTATGACAAGAATGTTCGTAGAAATATGAACATTAAAGGCATTTCTGGTGAGAGTTCAGAAGGAAAAGAGGAACATGGTTTTGTTCTGTTTTGTTTTATTTTTGAGACAGAGTCTTGCTCTGTTGTCCAGGCTGGAGTGCAGTGGTGTAATCGCAGCTCACTGCAGCCTCAACCTCCTGGGCTCAAGCAATCCTCCCACCTCAGCCTCCTGAGTAGCTGGGACTACAGGCACAAACCACCATGCCTGGCTAATTTTTTATTTTTGTAGAGAGAGTCTCCCTATTTTGCCCAGGCTGGTCTTGAACTGCTGGCCTCAAGCAGTCTTCCCACCTTGGCCTCCCGAAGTGCTGGGATTACAGGCAAGAGCCACTGTGCCCAGCTAAGAAATGAGGAACATGTTATTGAAAACTGGAGAAAAGGAGATCCTGGTTATATGGTGACAGAAAACTCGGCTGAAGTGTGTTTTACTGTTGTGTGGAAAGTAGAACTTGTTAAGCAATGAACTTAGATATTTAATGAGGAGAATTCCAAGCAAAGTGTTAAAGATATGGCCTGATTTCTCCTTGTGGCTTATAGTAAAATATGAGATGAAAGAAATAAACTGAGGAAGGAACTGTTAAGCAAAAAGGAACCAGTGCTTGTGGATTTAAAAGTTTCTTGGCCTATCCAGGTTGCAAAGAATGTTAAAATGAGGAAATTTACTGTTGGAAAAGCATGCTGTGGAGAGAGAAACAAAAATATATCTAGACAACTTTGTGCTGAAGAGATTTGGTGTGTGACTTATGCACGGATATACTCAATCATTTTCACAGAAGCCAGGGATAAAATAGAGATGAACTCAACCAGGAAATATATGTGGAGGTGCCTCTTGTCTAATGGCATGAATCCCTGTTAAATACATGGGAGACCCACAAAGTTTTTGGAAGTATTATACCAGCAGAAACACTGCCAGCTTAGACGGAAAGGGATGGAGACAAGACAAAATGAAAGAAGGCTATCAGACCTGCAGAATTCTACAGACAGCAACTGGGCTGGACAGGGCTGCTGAGAGTGGATCATTGAGCCAAAGAGAATCATCCTCAGGCCTTGGAACCTATCGGAATTGGCCCTGATGGATTTTGGACTTGCTTGGGACTCATAACCCATATATTCCTTCTGCTTTCTCCATTTTGGAATGGAAATATCTGTCCTATGCCTGTCCCCCATGATATTTTGGAAGCATGTCATTTTTTTCCTAGTTTCATACGTCCATAGGTGGAGAGGAATTTTGCCTTAGGATGGAACATATCCCAGTTCTCACTCATTCCTAATTTCCTAATGAGATATGGGACTTTTTTGAGATAATTATCTTTAGATGAAATTTTGGATTTTGAGTTAATACTGTAATGGGCCCGCATGTGGTGGCTCACACCTGTAATCCCAGCAGTTTGGGAGGCCAGGGCTGGTGGATCACCTGAGGTCAGAAGTTTGAGACCAGCCTGGCCAACATGGTGAAACCCCATCACTACTACGAATACAAAAATTAGCTGGGTATGGTGGCACGTGCCTGTAGTCTCAGCTACTTAGGAGGCTGAGGCAGGAAAATCACTCGAACCTGGGAGGCGGAGTTTGTAGTGAGCTGAGATCATGCCACCGCACTCCAGCCTGGGAAACAAGAGTGAAACTTCATCTGAAAACAACAACAACAACAAAAAACTAATGGATGGAGACTTAGGGGATGTTGTGATGGGGTCAGTGTATTTCACTCATGAATTTGGGGGCACTTGAGAATGGACTGTGGTGGGTTGGATGGTGGCCCCCAAAAAGATATATCAGTGTCCTAGTCCCCAAAACCTGTGAATGTAACCTTATTTGGGAAAAGAGTTCTTGCAGTTAAGGATCTCTAGATGGTAGATTACCCAGGTGGACCCTAATCCAACAACAAGTATCATTATAAGAAACACACAAAGGAAAGACAGATGGAGAGGAGAGGGCCATGTGAAGACAGAGGGAGGTAGCCGTAAGCCAAGGAACATGGAGCCACCAGAAGCTGGAAAATGCTGGAATTCTCCCTTGGAGCCTTTGGAAGGGGAGTGATTTTGGACCCCTGGCCTCCAGAACTGTACGAGAATGAAATTCTTTTGTCTGAGCCACCACGTTTGTGTCATTTGTTATGGCAGCTGTGGGAGACTAGTATGGGAAGAAAATAATGTGGCCCTCTGGGGAGGAATGTTCCAGGAAGAGGAACTGGCACAGCCAGAGGCCCTGAGGCAGGGATTGTGCTTGGTGAGTTATGGAAAAGCAAGGAGCCACAGCAGCTGGAGCCAATTGAACGGGGACAGTGGCAGGGAGTGAGGTCAGAGGGGCTGCCGGGGACCAGATGATGTGAGATCCTGTAGAGCCTTGTTGGCTTTTACCTGGAGTGAGGTGCGGCAGATGAATGACACGGTTAGACTTTCAGCTTAAATAAACAAAGGAATAAATGAGTGCACAGCAGCCACCCCATCACATCCCAGTTATGTCCCCATCTGTCTACCCTGCTAAACCATGGGTGCTCTGAGGGCAGGGGCTATGCCTTAAGATTTTTTCTTTTGCATCCTTAGGGTCCAACACTAACAATCAAAGAGCTCCTACAAATCAATAAGAAAAAAAAATAGGCAAAAGAAAAAGAAATTCAAGTGTCTAACAAACATGAAAAGAGGCTGGCTCGGCCAGGCGCAGTGGCTCACGCCTGTAATCCCAGCACTTTGGGAGGCCAGGGCGGGGGGATCACGAGGTCAGGAGATCGAGACCATCCTGGCTAACATGGTGAAACCCCGTTTCCACTAAAATACAAAAAAATTTAGCCAGGCGTGGTGGTGGGCGCCTGTAGTCCCAGCTACTTGGGAGGCTGAGGCAGGAGAATGGCGTGAACCCAGGAGGTGGAGCTTGCAGTGAGCCAAGACTGCGCCACTGCACTCCAGCCTGGGTAACAGAGCGAGACTCTGTCTCAAAAAAAAAGAAAAGAAAAGAAAAGGAAAGAAAAGAAAAGAGGCTGGCTCAATTACATTCCTAGAGAAATTGCATTCCAAGAGATACAAAAACGTGCTCACAAAGACTTGTATATGAATGTGCATATAGCAGCTTTATTAATAATAAGTAAAAATGTAAGCAGACTAGGTGTCCATCGACAAGAGAATGAATAAAGAATGTGTCTATCTGTACTATAACAATAGTAGTTAACTATTGCAATGACTATCACAAATGGATAAACCCCACAGACATAATGTTGAATGAAAGAAGCCGACACAAACAGGCACAAGTGGTGTGATTCCATTTATAGGAAGTTTCAGAATAGGCAAAACTAATCTATAATGAAAACGTAAGAGCAATTAGGCATTCCTGCTTGCCTCAGGAGAGTGGAGGGTTAGATATTGACTAGGTAGCGGGCAATGGGGACGCAGTTTTCTGGGGGTCACGTTCTATATCATGACAGGGAACTGGGTTACACAAGTGTATGCATTTGTCATCACTAATCAACTGACATACTTAAGATTGTTACATTACCAGACCAGGCGTAGTGACTCATGCCTGTAATCCCAGCACTTTGGGAGGCCAAGGTGGGAGGATTTCTTGAGGCCAAGAGTTCAAGACCAACCTGGGCAACATAGTGAGATCCCGTCTCAAAAAAAAAAAAGAAAAAAGAAAAAAATTGTTACATTACCATATGTAAATTTTACCTGGGGTGGGGGAGGAACTATGAACAAATATTCAATTCTAGTGAATAATACGCATGCCTAAGTGTTTAGAGATGAAGTGCCTGATATCTGTAATTTACAGTGAAATATACATTTAAAAAGTAGTCATGGATGGATAGATAGATATGTGCTAAAGCAAGTCTAGTAAAATATTAGTTGCAGAACCCATATGGTGGTAGATGGGTGTTCACTGTACAATTTTTTTTTTTTTTTTTTTTTTGAGACAGAGTCTCACTCCCATCACCCAGGCTGGAGTGCAGTGGTGTGGTCACGGCTCACTGCAGCGTCTCCCCAGGCTCACATGATTCTCCTACTGCAGCCTCTCTGGTAGCTGGGACTACAGGCACACACCACCACTCCTGGCTAATTTTTTGTGTTTTTAGTAGAGACAGGGCTTTGCCACATTGCCCATGCTGGTCTCGAACTTGTGGGCTCACATGATCCACCTGCCTCAGCCTCCCAAAGTGCTGAGATTACAGGTGTGAGCCACTGCGCCCGGCCCATTGTACAATTCTTTCCACTTCTCTATATGCTGAAAATTTTCATAATGAAGCATTGAGAAGAAACACGAGGCTCAGTGATCAAGGACGTGCAAATTACAAGACACTGTGTTCCACGCACTGGACTGCCAAAACTGTTAAAAACTAGTGGTATGCAGTGTATGCAAGGGTGTGGGCATTGTCCTATACTAAAGATGGCAGGGCCTGTGGCGATGGCCGCACTAAAGTCAGCAGCTCTAATCTTGTTTGCTTCCTTCCTGTCCCCTCCTGTCCTGAGCATCCCCCGCTTTACATACTATGTATACAATGTCGCATCCTGTTTTCCCCTCAGTGTTACAGTTTCTGTCAGTATTTATTTCCCCACTGCTTTAAAAATTCTTTGTAAACATGGTACTTAAAAGAAAACAGGTACTGTAGGATCTGGGTGTTGTTTTTTTCTTTAAAAACTTAATATATGTATATATTTTTTTTTACCAGACACTCTTGCTCTGTTGCTCAGGCTGGAATGCAGTAGCATGATCGTAGCTCACTGCAGCCTCTATCTCCTGGGCTCAAGTGATCCTCCCACCACAGCCTCCCAAGTAGCCAGGACTACAGGCGCACCTCACCACACCCAGCCTTTTTTTTTTTTTTTTCCTTTTTTTAAATGATTACAAAGTTCACTGTAGAAAATTTAGGAAGTCCAGAAAAGCACAAAGAAGAAAATAAAAATCCCCACCACCTTGACATATGACGCTTCTCCTTCCTGCCTTTTCCATGCACATGCATGTGGACACACGAACACAGATTGCTGTTTGTATTATTTTTTTCTTTTTTTGAGACAGAGTCTCACTCTGTCATCCAGGCTGGAATGCAGTGACGTGATCTCGGCTCATTGCAACCTCTGCCTCCTGGGTTTAAGCAATTCTCCTGCCTCAGCCCGAGTATCTGGGATTACAGGCATTTGTCACCAAGCCCGGCTAATTTTTTTGGTAGTTTTTAGTACAGTCAGGGTTTCACCATATTGGCCAGGCTGGTCTCAAACGCCTGACCTTGTGATCCGCCCACCTCGGTCTCCCAAAGTGCTGGGATTATAGGCCTGAGCCATCGCGCCTGGCCTGATGTTTGCATTTTAACAGCATTGGGATCCTATAGGATTTTGTGTTTTGTTACTTGCCTACTTAATAGAATTTTTCTAAAGCATAATTTTACAGGCTACCTGGTTCTCTATAGAGGGACTACGTTATATCTCTGTTGTTGGGGTCCAGGGAGGGTCAGCTTGGGGCTTACTGTGCCCTTGGGGAGCCCTGGTTGGAGACAGGTCCACAGACACAGATATTAGATGTGTGCGGGCCCCCTGGGCTTGGAAGGCCTGGCAGAAGCACTCACTGACCCTGGAGGGGGTTCATCCATTCCCTGGCCCCCACCTGGCTACTGCGGCAGCCCCCACCAGCGCCTAGTGCCAGGGCTCAGCTGGGAGCCGGGTGGATAATCGCTGTCCCCTCAGTGGAACAGTGCCTGTCCTGGCTCATCCTGGGCTGTCCTGAGCTGCCCCTCGCTGGGCTGGGTGGGGTGAGGCTGGGCCTTGAGTCCCCCTGAGAGCAGGGGGAAGAGCCAGTGCCTGGGGCCAGCAAACAGGAGTCTTGCTTCAGCAAGGCTTTTGGCCCAAGAAGCATCCTCAGTCCGGCCCTCGGCCCGGAGGAAACCCCTGCACAGCAGGGCTCATTGTGTTTCAGGATTTCCCGTTTCCTGACCGCCTAACCTATTTATGGGCCACAATGGCTGCTTCCCCAGGGAGACCCCTACTGTACTCAGGCCCATTCTCAGGAGGCCTCTGGACTCGGCCCACATCTCACAGGTCCAGCCTGGGTTTGGCCCGGGGCAGGGATAGTCAATGGGTGTCACCTCATGTGGTAATTCCATCAGTAGTTAGAACCTGCCAAGGCGCAACGTTGAGGATTCTGAGGCTCTGTCTGGGCTCTACAAGAAAGAGTGTGACGGTCCATCAGCCGTGACTGTGTGTGTGCAAGGCAGAGGGGTGGTGGGTGGTGTGAACTCACAGCCCCTGGCTTACATGGTAACAGGCATTCTCTCTCTGTGCTGGCACTAAATTCCTTTCTTTCCTTATTTTTGAGACAGAGTCTCGCTCTGTCACCCAGGCTGGAGTGCAGTGGCGCGATCTCGGCTCACTGCAACCTCCATCTCCTTGGTTCAAGCGATTCTCCTGCCTTAGCCTCCTGAGTAGCTAGGACTACAGGCTGACACACACCTGGCTAATTTTTGTATTTTTAGTAGAGATGGGGTTTCGCCATGTTGGCCAGGCTGGTCCCAAACTCCTGACCTCAAGTGATCCGCCCACCTCAGCCTCCCAAAGTGCTGGCATTACAGGTGTGAGCCACCATGCCCGGCCTAATTTTTGTATTTTTTAGTAGAGACAGGGTTTCACTATGTTGACCAAGCTCATCTCAACTCTTGGCCTTAAGTGATCCACCTACCTCAGCCTCCCAAAGTGCTGGGATTACTGGCTTGAGCCACAGTGCTCAGCCTAAATTCCTTTCTAATCTCATCTCCTGCCTCCCTGCCATATCCCTGCCCTCCAGCCACAGGTCCAATCTCTTCCTGTCTGTGCCCTACCTCTCCCTGCCTCAGGCCCCTTGCTCAGGCTGCCCCTTTTCCTAACCTGTCCTTCCCCTCATCTTCAGCAATTACAGCAGGCAGCTTTATCTAACACAGCAGGCAACTTTCAACTGAGCAATTCCTTTTTTATTTATTTATTTATTTTTTTGAGATGGAGTTTCGCTCTTGTTGCCCAGGCTGGAGTGCAATGGCGCAATCTCGGCTCACCGCAACCTACACCTTCGGGGTTCAAGCGATTCTGCTGCCTCAGCCTCCCAAGTAGCTGAGATTACAGGCATGAGCCACCAAGCCCAGCTAGTTCTATATTTTTAGTAGAGACAGGGTTTCTTCATGTTGGTCAGGCTGGTCTTGAACTCCCAACCTCAGGTGATCCACCCACCTCACCCTCCCAAAGTGCTGAGATTACAGGTGTGAGCCACTGCACCTGGCCTTTTTTTTTTTTTTTTTTTTTTAAAGCTGGTCAGGTGAAGCTGTGAGAGTAGAGAAGGAACAAAGAAATCTGCTACTGGTTGTGATCGATTAGTTGTAAACACCACTGGACTTGGACCAGCCAACTGGGCAATTCTTACTGAACCTTCAAGACCCCAGTTCAAATGTCACCTTTTCTGGGAGGCTTTCCTGTGCCCTCAAGATTGGGCCATACTTCCCCACACTCCCTGCATCTCTTTTTTCTTCTTTTGAGATGGAGTCTTGCTCAGTTACCCAGGCTGGAGTATAATGGTATGATTTTGGCTCACTGCAAGCTCCGCCTCCCGGGTTCACGCCATCCTCGTGCCTCAGCCTCCTGAGTAGCTGGGACTACAGGTGCCCGCCACCACGCCTAGCTAATTTTTTTTTGTATTTTTAGTAGAGACAGGGATTCACCATGTTAGCCAGGATGGTCTCGATCTCCTGACCTCGTGATCCACCTGCCTTGGCCTCCCAAAGTGCTGGGATTACAGGTGTGAGCCACTGCGCCCGGCCACTCTCCCCCATCTCTGATGTACATTCAGTGGGAGAGATTGCCAAGTTTGTGGGCATCGAGCTCCCCAGAAGCAGAGCCAAAGATGGGAATTCTTGTGCAGGATTTTTACTGAGATCTCAAGAAACCTGTGAGAGTGAGAAGCAGGGCAGGGCTGGGCCAAGATGTGGTTTTGGGAGAAATCTCGCCCCAGCCTGATATGAAGGGGAGTTTCAGGGCACGAATGGCACCAAAGAGGCTGTGAAATCAAGAGGCAAGGGGACTGGGTTGCTCTACACCCCCACCCCGCACCCCCACCCAACCCACACTGCTGGCCTTCAACCATCACTCATAACCTCCTGGGCAGGTCCAGTAGCTTGGCTCCCATCAGCCAAAGGCGTCCTCTAGAGAGCGTCTAGCTGCTGGCAGCTCACAGCTGCAGCGGCTGAGGGAAGGCGGCACCAACCCGGGGAGCTGGGGGCAGTGTCCGTGTCCCCACCAAGTGTCAGCTCCCCAGGGCAGGTACGGTGTCCGCAGAGCTCAGACTGGGCACCAGAAAGCACAGAGTTTAGCGTCTGATGAGCTAAGCTGAGTCCAAGGAGGGCAACAGCTTCTGGGCTGCTATTGAAACTGCCTTTGCAAAATTATGACTGAGACAGTGAAACAGATCTAACTTAACTGATTCCATCTTGCTTCTAACCTCCAAGCTGTCCTTGTTCATTCCTGGACGTAGGCTGAACTAACTTTGGGAGAAACTTAGTTCATAGTTTACAGTTTAAAGAAAGACAGTAACAGCACTTTCCCAAAACAGACCTCCTTCTTGCCTGGGGACTAGATTGCCTTTGTAGGACTAACATTAGCCACAAGATTAGAAATTATGGTTTGAGTCACACAGCTGGAGATTCTGACAAGATTCTGACCTTCCCTAATCTGCTCAGTGCTTGAGATATTTTGCAGACTCTGCACCTGATGGATCAATTTTCACCACCCAGATCAATAAACTGGCTCATCTGATCTGATCGCTATGATTTCATCCCTGACCAATCAGCACTCCTGGCTCACTGGCTTCCCCCTACCCACCAAGTTATCCTTAAGAACTCTGCTTCCCTAATGCTCGGGCAGACTGATTTGAGTAATAATAAAACCCTGATCTCCCGCACAGCTGACTCTGCGTGAATTACTTTTTCTCTGTTGCAATCAGCTCTGTCTGGGCAGCAGGCAAGATGGACCCCTGGGGCAGTTACAATATTGGTTGACTCTTTGGCTGGTAGGGGCCCCCTTCCACCCTAGTACCTTCCCAGCAAGACTGGGGCCTCATCTTGTGGCTGCGTCCCATTCTCCCGGCCCTTGGTTGTGCTGGCCAGCCTGGCTGGGTGTCCAGCAGGCTCTGGGAAGGCGGTGGGCCTCTGGGCAGATGTTCTGGTTTGCGATATTTCCCCGGCCCCAGCCACCTTCCACTCCCCTCCCTGCCTTAGGCATCATCCCTAAACAAGTCACCTCTAGGCTGGCACACAGCTCCCCAAAACCCCTCCTCCTGGAAGCCTCCCCAGATGGCTCAGCCCAGGGACTGCTCAGCTCCGTTTCCCACCCCAGTGACAGCTTTAGGGTTTACACCATAGAAGACTTCGTGTATGCAGGAGCCTCAATATTAGAAGTTTCAAAATAGTTTAAAAGGCTTTTTTCTGGGTCACCCATTTTTACAACCATACACTGCAAAGGTAGATAGCCCTGCTGTGGCCACACGAGGTGGTGAGGGCAGCTTACCTGGGGCGTGCTGGCCTGTGAGGCCGGTGTCGGGCAGGGGCAGCAACCGCCCAGCATCCTCTGACACAATCTGTGTGGTGCTGGCCCGTTGTTTTATGGGCTTGCACTGAGTCTCGCACTGTCGCCAAGCTGGAGCGCAATGGAGCAATCTCGGCTCACTGCAACCTCCACCTCCCAGGTTCAAGTGATTCTTCTGCCTCAGCCTCCTGAGTAGCTGGAATTACAGGCACCTGCCACCACGTCTGGCTGATTTTTTTTTTTTTTTTTTGTATTTTTAGTAGAGATGGGGTTTCGCTCTGTTGGCCAGGCTGGTCTCGAACTCCTGACCTCGTGATCCGCCTGCCTCGGCCTCCCAAAGTGCCGAGATTACAGGCGTTAGCCGCCGCACCTGGCCCTTGGGCACCACGGTTCTTGCCACTTCCTGCTGGCTCAGCATCCCCCCTCACCCCCAGTGGTGCTGGGTTGGCCTCCAGCCAGACCAACCAAGGGGCTGGTTTCAGGTACCCAGGTTTACACGATGGAAGACGGTGTATGCAGGAGCCTCAACATTAGAAGTTTCAAAATAGCCTAAAAGGAGTTTTTCTGGGTCACCCATTTTTACAACCATACACCATAAAGGTAGGTGGACCTGCTGTGGCCGCGTGAGGCAGTGAGGCTGGCCCACCTGGGGCGTGCTGGCCCGTGAGGCCCGTGTCAGGCGCGGGCACTAATGTCCTGGCGGTCCTCTGACACCCTCCGTGTGGCGCTGGTTGGAAGTTATGGGCTTGCTGTTGAGAGGCTGCGTGCCCCTGGGCAAATATACATTATTATTATTTATTTTTATTTATTTATTTTTTTTTTTTGAGACGGAGTCTCGCTCTGTCGCCCAGGCTGGAGTGCAGTGGCGCAATCTCGGCTCACTGCAAGCTCCGCCTCCCGGGTTCACGCCATTCTCCTGTCTCAGCCTCTCCGAGTAGCTGGGAATACAGGCGCCCGCCACCACGCCCGGCTAATTTTTTTTGTATTTTTAGTAGAGACGGGGTTTCACCGTGGTCTTGATCTCCTGACCTTGTGATCCGCCCGCCTCGGCCTCCCAAAGTGCTGGGATTACAAGCGTGAGCCACCGCGCCCGGCCGCAAATATACATTATTAACCATGGTGTTTATACTGGGAGGAGCGGGCAGAGATGGGGGCTGGGGAAGGCCTGGGTCCCTCTGAGCAGCCTGTGGGATCCATGAATCCGAACAGGGATCCATGCCCAGCAGCAGGGAGGGATGTCCGGAAACCTCAGCTTCTCCCCGCAGCTGAGCCCCGCATTTAAGGAGGGCAGGGAAATGGCGGTGGGGCTTGGGGACGGCGGAGGAGAGAGAGGAAGAGGGGTGTGTCTGTGCTGATAGTCCCTCCAGGAGCCAGTCTGCCTGGGAGAAGGAAGAGGGAAAAACAGCCCATTCCTGGACCACCAGGCAGGGGGCTGGAGCCCCAGCTCTGGCCGGATGTGCTTTGCAACCTTAAGCACTAGGCCTGGGGCCTCGGGCTCACCAAATGAATGACAAGGGGTTGGACCAGGTGACCTGATGGGATTCTTTGGCCTGGAACAACCTGCTGAACATCCCTGAGGCAAGGAAGTGCCTCAGGTCCTGCAGGCAGAGGGGGAGCATCTAGTTGCCCTGGGGACAGGAACTGAGTCCCAGAGCCTGGAGGGAGGATGAGGTGGCCAGGCCTCAGTGTGACGTGGGGCAGCAGCACAGGGTTGGGGGAGATGCCCTGAAGTGAGGCAGACCTGGGTTCTGGTCTCAAGTCAGCTATTTGCCAGCTGCAAGCCACTTTACACCCCTGAGCATCGGGCTCCCCTCGTGGGATGCGGGGACGATAGCAGCACCTGCCTCGAAGGTTGCTATGAGCACAATTGGTAGCTAGGAGAACCAAGACATGTTCCTGCCCCTTTCCACGTTGGCTTCTCTGTGACACATCAGCCCTAGGGAAGCAGGGCCAGTGCCACCCCACATGCAGGTGGCAAAACTGAGGCTCCAGGGGGTCGATTCAGGTGGGTTTCTTTCCCCCTTTATGTACCCTGCTTCTCTCCAGCATCCCCGACTACATGTGATGGCCACGCTACTCCCATGTCCTCACATGCACCTGGGTTACGTCAGCGGCAGCCATGCGTGCACATGCACACTCAAACACACATACACACTCACACTAAAACACACACGCACACTCCCACTCAAACACATGTACACTCACACTCAAACACACATGCACACTCACACTTACACACATTAACACTCAAACACACATGCACACACACTCACACACATTCTCAAACACACATGCACACTCACACGCAAGCACACATGGACACACACTCGAACACATTCACTCACTCAAACACACATGCATACTCACACTCGAACACACATTCACACTCAGACACACATGCACACTCACACTCGAACACACGCACATGCATACTCACTCTAATACACATTCACACTCAAACACCCACATGCACCCTCACATTTGAACACACACTCGAACACACACGCACACTCACACTGAACACACACGCACACGTGAACACACATGCACACTCACACTCAAACGCAAGCACTGACACACATGCACACTCACACAGGCACACAGGCACGAACACATATGCACCCTCACTCGAATACAAGTACACACAAACATGTTCACACATGCATGCTCATACTAAGTCACACCCGTGCACACACTCGCAACTGCACACACAAACTACACTGCATGTGCACACACACATACATGCTCACATATGCACAGATTCTCTAACACACACATCCACGCACTCATGCACACACAATCATGCACACACACCACACACACATTCACTCACATACACTCACACATTCACTCACACATTTATTCACTCTCACGCATGCACACACACTCATACACACACTCTCAAACACACATACTCACACATTCACACACACACTCTCATACACTTGCACACATACACCCTCACGCACCCCTGCCCTGCCTGCAGGCGCCTGGGGTTGGGCAGTGCTAAGGATGGGAGTTGGGAGCAGAGCATGGTTTTTCCAGCTGCTGAGCTCCTTCTGCCAGAAAGTGAGGGAGGAAGAAATGGAGGCGGCAGCGGGAGGGGGAAGGGTGGGAGTGGGGTGGAGTAGGGGAGGTGGCACTGGCTGGCTGTTCTGTGGAAGGATCACTTTTTCCCTGGAAACAGTCTGCGGGCTCCAGCCCTCCACCCCTCTCCTCCAGCTGCCTTTTCCTGCCTTTCCTGGAACAAAGGCTGGGGGTGGGGAGGAGGAGGCCCCAGGGCCCACCTGGACATGGACACGCAGCGACATCACCAGCCAGGCTTGGGCTACAGAGCCCCCACCCTGCCCTGTCATTGAACCCAGGCCACTAACCACAACTCGGCCTTATGGAGGGAAACTGAGGCACAGAGCAGCAAACCCACCTTCCCCGTGGGGTTCCATCAACCCCGCGAAACACCATGCAGCCTGTGCCCTTTGAGAGGTCATGGTGGTCAGTCCCTTGCCTCGGGTAAGGCCAGGGCTCCTATGAGGAGGCCCCTTCCCTATGGGACTGTTCTGCTGCTTATTTTATTTTATTTTTGTAGAGACAGGATCTCATTATGTTGTCCAGGCTGGTCTTAAACTCATGGGCTTAAGCAATCCTCCTGCCTCAACCTCCCAAAGTGCTGGGATGAGTGTGAGTACAGACATGAGCCACAGCACCCAGCCCATGTTCTGCTGTTTAATTGAGAAGTTCCTGCTGTGTCCAACCAGGTCTCCTGGCTGTAGCTCATCCCCACTTTTGTTTTTGAGACAGGGTCTCACCCTGTTGCCCAGGCTGGAGTGCAGTGGCACGATCTCGGCTCACTGCAAGCTCCGCCTCCCGGGTTCATGCCATTCTCCTGCCTCAGCCTCCTGAGTAGCTGGGATTACAGGCGCCCACCACCACGCCTGGCTAATTTTTTGTATTTTTAGTAGAGACGAGGTTTCACCGTGTTAGCCAGGATGGTCTCCATCTCCTGACCTCATGATCCAACCGCCTGAGCCTCCCAAAGTGCTGAGATTACAGTTGTGAGCCACCGCGCCCAGCCATTAATATTTAATATACATGTACATCTTAAAATTTCACCCAGGCTACTCTGGGCACACTGTCCATAGGTTAACCCTGCCCTGCAAGGAGCAGTAAAAACCGAAACACTGGGCACAGTGCCTCATGTGTGTAATCCTAGCACTTTGGGAGACCGAGGCGGGTGGCTCACCTGAGGTCAGGAGTTCGAGACTAGCCTAGCCAACATGGCAAAACCCTGTGTCTACTAAAAATACAAAAATTAGCTGGACGTGCGCATTGCCAAGACAATCCTAAGCCAAAAGAACAAAGCTGGAGGCATCACGCCACCTGACTTCAAACTATACTACAAGGCTACAGTAACCAAAATAGCATGGTACTGGTACCAAAACAGAGATATAGACCAATGGAACAGAACAGAGCCCTCAGAAATAATATCGCACATCTACGGCCATCTAATCTTTGACAAACCTGACAAAAACAAGAAATGGGGAAAGGATTCCCTATTTAATAAATGGTGCTGGGAAAACTGGCAAGCTGTATGTAGAAAGCTGAAACTGGATCCTGTCCTTACACCTTATACAAAAATTAATTCAAGATGCATTAAAGACTTAAATGTTAGAACTAAAACCATAAAAACCCTAGAAGAAAGCCTAGGCAATACCATTCAGGACATAGGCATGGGCAAGGACTTCATGTCTAAAACACCAAAAGCAATGGCAACAAAAGCCAAAATTGACAAATGGGATCTAATTAAACTAAAGAGCTTCTGCACAGCAAAAGAAACTGCCGTCAGAGTGAACAGGCAACCAACAGAATGGGAGAAAATTTCTGCAGTCTACACAACTGACAAAGGGCTAATATCCAGAATCTACAAAGAACTTAAACAAATTTACAAGAAAAAAATCAAACAACCCCATCAAAAAGTGGGCAAAGGATATGAACAGACACTTCTCAAAAGAAGACATTTATGCAGCCAACAGACACATGAAAAAATGCTCATCACCACTGGCCATCAGAGAAATGCAAATCAAAACCACAAAACCACAGATACCATCTCACACCAGTTAGAATGGCGATCATTAAAAAGTCAGGAAACAAGAAGTGCTGGAGAGGATGTGGAGAAATAGGAACACTTTTACACTGTTGGTGGGAGTGTAAACTAGTTCAACCATTGTGGAAGACAGTGTGGCGATTCCTCAAGGAACTAGAACTAGAAATACCATTTGACCCAGCCATCCCATTACTGGGTATATACCCAAAGGATTATAAATCCTGCTGCTATAAAGACACATGCACACATATGTTTATTGTGGCACTATTCACAATAGCCAAGACTTGGAACCAACCCAAATGTCCATCAATGGTAGACTGGATTAAGAAAATGTGGCACATATACACCATGGAATACTATGCAGCCATAAAAAAGGATGAGTTCATGTCCTTTGCAGGGACATGGATGAAGCTGGAAACCATCATTCTGAGCAAACTATCACAAGGACAGAAAACCAAACACCGCATGTTCTCACTCATAGGTGGAATGAGAACACTTGAACACAGGATGGGGAATATCACACACCAGGGCCTGGTGTGGGGTCGGGTAGTGGGGAGGGATAGCATTAGGAGTTATACCTAATGTAAATGACAAGTTAATGGATGCAGCACACCAACATGGCACATGTATACATATGTAACAAACCTGCATGTTGTGCACATGTACCCTAGAACTTAAAGTATAATAAAAAATAATAATAATATTTAAAAAATTAACTGGGTGTGGTAGCTCATGCCTATAATCCCAGCTACTTGGGAGGCTGAGGCAGGAGAATCACTTCAACCCAGGAGACAGAGGTTGCAGTGAGCCGAGATTTCACCACTACACTCCAGCCTGGGCAACAGAGTGAGACTCCATCTAAACAAACAAACAAACAAAACCTCCAACTTAGTGAAAACAAGGCATTCAATGATAGATCAACAGCAGAAACTGCTTATTACCTACTAATCATTTTATTTATTTTATTTTATTATTTTTTGGGGGGCGGGGACAGAGTCTCGCTCTGTCGCCCAGGCTGGAAAGCAGTGACGCGATCTCGGCTCACTGCAAGCTCTGCCTCCCAGGTTCACACCATTCTCCTGCCTCAGCCTCCTGAGTAGCTGGGACTACAGCTGCTCGCCACCGCGTCTGGCTAATTTTTTGTATTTTTAGTAGAGACGGGGTTTCACTGTGTTAGCCAGGATGGTCTTGATCTCCTAACCTAGTGATCTGCCTGCCTCGGCCTCCCAAAGTGCTGGTATTACAGGCTTGAGCCACCACGCTCGGCCCTAATCATTTTATAAAGTCATATCTGTATAAAAACAAACACTAAAGAGAATAAATAGATCTAACTAAAGTGACAAGAATAATTGTAAATAAATACCAGATTTTAAACAAGAATCTGTAAAAATTTTACTACCTAAGGATTTTCACTCAAAGAAGAAAAAATATGGCCAGGCACGGTGGCTCATGTCTGTAATCCCAGCACTTTGGGAGGCTGAGGCAGGTGGATCACCTGAGGTCAGGTGTTTGAGACCAACCTGGCCAACATAGTGAAACCCCATCTCTATTAAAAATACAAAAAATTAGCCAGGCGTGGTGGCAGATGCCTGTAATCATAGCTACTCAGGAGACTGAGGCAGGAGAATCCCTTGAACCAGGGAAGTGGAGGCTGCAGTGAGCAGAGATGGTACTATTTCACTCCAGACTGGGTAACAAAAGCGAAACTCCATCTCAAAAAAAAAAAAACAAAAACAAACAAAAAAAACATAGTAACACCAAGCTTGCAGGATGGTGAGCTAACAAATACATTTTATCTTAATGGAAACTCATGTAGCATTCAGTAACATTTCTGGATGAAGCTTCAAGTTACTGTTGCACATTTGTGAAAAACTGATCCAGTAGTGTGTCCTCTAATTTTAATTCCTCCTCTTCATTTAAAGTATTAGCAGGAGCATCATTACATGGATTGTCTAGCATGT
Source organism: Hylobates moloch (assembly GCF_009828535.3). Taxonomy (NCBI): domain Eukaryota; kingdom Metazoa; phylum Chordata; class Mammalia; order Primates; family Hylobatidae; genus Hylobates; species Hylobates moloch. The sequence continues at coordinate 93,653,870 of NW_026652281.1, forward strand.
CTTCCCTCAATCCAATTGACTCCTCCTTTTGATCCTCATCAAGTATTAACCTCAACTGTCTATGCCCTGGGTGCATTCATTAACGTATCATTTCCTAGGGACTGACTATTACTTAGCAGCTTTGCCTGCCTTCTTTCTAAGGCCATTTGTTTATTTCTCTCAATTTTCTGTTGTTGCTCTTCTGTTAGGCTTCTACTTGACTCAGAAGCAAAGATGAGTTTGTCAGAAAGGGATCTAATTCAGTAGTGGTTACATCATGTCCATTATTTTGCACAACTTCATCATTATTGCTAATAAAATCTTCAGGTAAAACAGGGAGATCAAGTCGAATTTGTTTTAAACAAGTCTGAACTTCCTTTTCATTTCCCGGGTATTCAACTCTGTCAATAAAATCCTCAAACTGCAGTTTAGGGAATAGCCTATGTGCCCAGTGCTCCACGTGTCTGATCAGAGTCTTCAAATCTTCAGCCTCATGACCTTTACCTTTGAATTTTGCCTTATCAAATACATGCCTTAAGGCTGGAAGTCCTTTCTCTGAAATTAATCTCTGAGCATCCAGCTTGAGTATATTTCTTTTAACTGTTCTCTTTGGAGGTACGGGAACAGGTGCTCTGCTTCCTGACTCTTCATCAGGTTCAGCCCCTTCATCATCTTGTCTCTCTAGAGCTAGATTGCAGGTGGGAAAAGAGGAAAAGTTTCATCTTCTACATGCTCATAATCAGGTAGGTCAATCATGCCATTCTCTTGTGGTTCTATCATCTTTTCCTCTCACGCAGAAAGCAGAGGCCACAGCGTGGAGCTCCAGGGTTCTCACTTTCACACTTTCCCCTTTGGGTTGTTGTTTTTTTTTTTTTTTTTTTTTTTTGAGACGGAGTCTCCGCCTCCCAGGTTCAGGCGATTCTCCTGCCTCAGCCTCCCAAGTAGCTGGGATTACAGGTGTGTGCCACCATGCCCGGCTAAGTTTTGTAGTTTTAGTAGAGATGAGGTTTCATTATGTTGGGCAGGCTGGTCTCAAACTCCTGACCTCATGATCTGCCCACCTCAGCCTCCCAAAGTGCTGGGATTACAGACGTGAGCCACTGTGCCCAACTTCTCCTTTTCTTTCTTGCTGTCTTCTCTCTTCTCTCCCTCTCTCTCCTTTCCTCCATCTCCCCTTACTTTTCCTCCTCCTTTCCTCCCACCCTTGTCCCACTCTCTCCCCAAGCTCTCCAGTACTCCTAGCCTCATACCCAACCTGTGGGCATCTCCCCAAGTTGTTCCACCAGCTCCTCAGACTGCCCCCCAGCCACCCTGCTCCTCCCCGAGTGCTCCCAGCCCTGTTGGTGGCTCCTCCAGCCTCCTCCATTGCTCAAGTCAGAACCCAGGGTTCCTCCTGAGCTGGTCAGTTGACTCAACCCTTGGACCCATTACTGGCCAGGCTCATCTACCTCCTCACCTTCCCCAGGTCCCCGCTGGCTGCTTTCTTCCTGCCCCTGCTCCTGGCTCCCATCTTCCCCAAAAATCACCTCCTAAGGGCCGACATGGGACCTTGGGTGAGGGCCTGGTACTTTCTGGATAAAGCCCCTGCTCTCGAGCAAGACCTGTTGGCCCCTCCCCACCCAGCCAAGCATCCTCATCACTCCCGCATGTCTGTAGTAGGGCCTGGCCTCCCCAGGGCCTCTGCACACGCTGCCTGCTCTGCCTGGGAAGCCCTGTCCCTCCTCTCACCCCTGTCATAGGCACACATTCTGTCCCAGGCAACTCGGCGGACCATGAGCTTCCCCTCTCAATAGCCACTGGGTTGTCCCTCTGTGCTCCCCGTTTCCTGCCCGCTTCCCTCCCAGGGCAGGTCCCTGTCCAGCATGGAATGTCACACTGCAGTGTGAGGGACTTGGCCCAGGTTAGAAGTAAGAAATCCAAGTAAAGGCCAGGCTCGGTGACTCATGCCTGTAACTTCGGTGCTTTGGGAGGCTGAGGCAGGAAGATCATTTGAGGCCAGGAGTTCGTGTCCAGCCTGGGCAACATAGCAAGCCTCATCCCTACCAAAAAGAAAAAAGAAAAAAAAATTAACTGTGTGCACTGGCGCACACCTGTAGTCCCAGCTTCTCGGGAGGGTGAGGTAGAAGGATCGGTTGAGCCTGGGAGGTGGAGGTTGCAGTAAGCTATGATCATTGTACTCCAGCCTGGGCAACAGAGAGAAACCCTGTTTCTAAAAATAAATAAATAAATAAATAATAATTTAAAAATCCAGGTAAAGACTGGCCAGGAGGAATCCCTAACAGAGCCAAGAAGAGGCCACCTATGTGGAACCCCAGAAGAGCAGAGCTGGGGAGGTCTCTGACATTACAAGCCCAACCCCTTCATGCCCTGGCTGGGGAGGCTTATCTCCTATCCCAGGATCCTAGGCAGGCACCCCCAGACCCACGGGTGCTGGGCTGTTTGCTGTGGGGCACTCCCTGAGGCGGAAGCGCCGCTGCTGGTTGGGCCACCCTGCAGGCAGTCCAAGGCCTGTAGCCTGTAGTCTCCACCATTGTCTGGACCATCTTGCCCATACACTGAAAGAGAAGGATGATAATCTCCCTGCACTCAGCCACTTCCCCTGCCAGAAGGAGCCGGTGCTGCAGAAGAGAAAAGGGGTCTTTATGCCCCACAGGCAGAAGGGCACCACTCCCCTCCTGGTCCCCCCAGGATGACCTCTGGTGAAAGGACTCTTTGTAAGGCTCCCGAGTCTGGCCATGGCTGACACAGAGCCCTCCCCAATTGGGGGTGGTGGCAGACAGCTGGGGGAGCTCTGTCCGGGTGAGGTCACAGGCCATGGTTGGGGAGGCCTCTGAGCCTTAAGACCTGAGGAAGAGGCCATTTGATGGCAGGAAATGAGAGAGGACACGCCCCCTGCAGCATGTAAGAGTGGGGTTAGACTTGCTGTGCCTGGGTCCAAACCGGCCCTGGTCTCTTAGCAGCTACTGCAGAGTGAGTTCCTTGTGGAATTGGTCACACAGGAGGCGATGCCCACCCCACCTCCTTCTCACCTACTCTCCCCTCACCCACTATGTTTCATTGTTTGTTTGTTTGTTTTTTCCAAAGATGGGGTCTTGCTATGTTGCCCAGGTTGGTCTTGAACTCCTGAGCTCAGTCAATCCTCCCACCTCAGCCTCCCTCCCAAAGTGCTGGGATTACAGGCATGAGCCACCACTTTCGGCCATGCTGTTTGTTTTTGTTTTTGTTTTTGTTTTTAAGAGACAGAGTCTTACTAGAGTGCAGTGGTACAATCACAGCTCACTGCAGCATTGAATTCCCAGGCTCAAGTGGTCCTCCCACCTCAGCCTCCTGAGTAGCAAGGACTACAGGCACGTGCCACTGCAATGGACTTTTTCTATTTCTTGAATCAGCTGGCACATGCCCACCCCCAGGGACTTTGCAAATGCTGTTTTTTCTACTTAGAATGCTATTCTCTGAGATGTTGGAGTTGCTCATTACCTTCTCAAAGGGGCCTGCTCAGCCCACTCCCCATCCGATGCTCCCTCCTGGCTCTTTCCATTGCCCTATCACCTTCCAGCCTACCATATCATAGATAGTGCCTAGCCCGTCATCCCCCATCTAGAAATTCAATGAGGGAATTTCCATTCACTTATTTCATGTCCCGGGGCCTGACATCCAGTGGGTTCCCAGTGAACATTTGTCTGAATTAACAAAGAGATCATGTCCTTTAATTAATCCTTTCTTCCACCCTGAGATGGAGGCACAATGATTCATTTACAGATGAAGGCTCTGGGAACTGAAGGATGTTTCCCAAGTTACACAGTGAGAAAGAGCTAGTATTGGGATTCAGATTTGGGGCTGTCTGCCCCCCACCCCACATGGCTTTCACCAAAGTGCTTCCTACCTACCTGGTGACAGCCACCCACACACACCACGCCCCCCTGCCTGGCTAGGCTCCAAAGGTAGAAGGGCTTGTCCCTAAAGGAATGTTCCCAAGGATGCCTATCAGAGGCAGCTCTGAAGTTCAGGACCACCCAATCCCTCCCTTGCAGGGTGAAAGGATCCCAACTCCAGGTCCTCAGGCAGAGCCCAGCCTGCAACCTTCCCTTCCTAGGAGAACAGGAGAGCAGCCGCATCCCTCCCCAACCTCACCCCTGCAAGCCTGACACTACCAAGCTTCGTACCAGCAGGACAGGCTTCGACTTTCTGCAACCTTAGCACCTCACCCGTCAAATAGGGCAGTACCACCTGTCCAGCAGGTGCATCTGTGAGGAACAGGTGAGAATGTACAGGAAGGGGCTCCCAGGACCTGAGCTGCAAAGCTGCAGGCATAAATGTCACCCTTGCCCCGCTGCCAAGGCTGGAAGCAGGCAGGAAGTGAGGAATGGGAATGCCAGAAAAGAGCTCACCCCTGCCCCACTCCCCCAAAGCTGGAGAAAAAGGCTGAGCCAGGGGCCACCAAGGCCATGAGTCAGCCTCCCCTGAAAAGCCAGGCAGGGGGCTCAGGTCCTCCTCCATGGGTGGGGAGGGTCTCCCTGGGGAACAGCAAAGCCACCCAGGCCAGGAGCCATGTGGAATTCATCTCTCCCAAGCCTATGGAAGGGTCTAGAGTGATGCTGACAGCAGCTGGCTGGACTGCACTGGCCCCTGGAAAGGGGGATTTCCTTACAAAGGCCAAGCTTGGTGCCCCCTTGGGGGCTACCTACCCCCTTCTCTCAGACTACTTTGCATGGCCCCCTCCATCCTGCCACCCCCATCCCCCGGCAGCCGCCACAGTGCCCAAAGGGCCCCTCTGAGCCAAGAACAGGACTTCAGAGAATAGCAAGACAGTCCCTTCCCGGTGCAGATGGGGAAATCGCCGCAGGGGGCAGCACTGAGCTGCCTGGGTCTGCACGGCCAGCTAGTGGCAGGGCTGGAGATGGGGCCCAGCTGGGCCTGGCCCCAAGGCCTGGCCCTCGGCTCTGCCCTGAAGACAACTCACTCAGGTGCATACGCCCCCTGTGCTTCTGGGTTGGACCCTCTGGCACAGGCAGGCTCTGACCCCAGAGTGGGGACACCATTCATTACCCCATTTCACCCGATCTCTCACCAGCCCCCAACCACCGCCTGCTCTAGCCACAGGAACTTCTTGCAGTTCCCTCAAACTGGCCAGGCGGTCTCCAGCCTCTCCAGCTACAGGCCTTTTCCTTTCTTTTTTCTTTCTTTTCTTTTTTTTTTTTTTCTTTTTTTTTTTTTTTTTTGAGACAGGGTGTTGCTCTGTCACCCAGGCTGGAGTGCAGTGGCATGATCACTGCTTATGCAGCCTTGACCTCCCAGGCTCAAGTGATCTTCCCGCCTCAGCCTCCCAGATAGCTGGGACTACAGGCGTGCCACCACACCCAGCTAATTATTTTATTTTTTGTAGAGATGGGGTTTCACCATGTTGCCCAGGCTGGTCTTGAACTCCTGGGCTCAAGCCATCCACCTGCCTTGGCCTCCCAAAGTGTTGGGATTAAAGGCATGAGCTACAGCACCCGGCCCCTCCAGGCCTTTGTCCATGACGTTTCTTTAGCCTAGAAATGTGTTTCTCCTCCTTTCCCTGGTCAGCTTGTACCCATCCCTCAGCTCTCAGTGCAGACAGTAGACATGGCTTCCTCCGAGAAGCACTCCCTCTTTCCTCTCACCTGCCCCCATGAAGGTGGGGTTACAAACCCCTCTCTGGACTCCCACTCAACAGGAAAGCTACTCTGCAGGGCCCATGGCTCAGCCCCAGATCCTAGCGGCACAGCCGGTACACAGCAGTGGCTCACTGTTTGCTCACTGAGGGGACCAGTGAACAACAACGAAAGGACACTCACAGTGGAGGGGCTCCAGGATGAGAGCCGGTGCAATCCCCTCCTCTCCCACTCCCTCTTCTGGCCACTCCAGGTGCTGGGGAGCTGGAAGGGAGACTGAGAGGGGCAGGAGCTGCCACTTTCACCCTGTCTGTGGCCTCCCCTTGGAAGTGCCTGCTCCACCCTCTGCTCGTCAGACTCTTTCTCACTTCTGCTCCAGAGCCCCTGCGGCGCACCTCTTCTTCACTCTCTATTTTCCTCTTCAAATTCCAGAGAGAGGAATCCAACAGCCGTGGCCTGGCACTGGCCGGCCCAGGAGATCATCATGCAATCGTCTTCAGCCAGCAGCCCGGGGCAGGTCCACACCCCAGGGTGATTCACTCAGAAATCCACTCATTCTTTCATCACTGTGCCCGGCACTGTCCTAGGGGCAGGGGATCCAGCAGGGAAGAAACAGATGGGGCCCTGCCCTCCCGGGGCAGACAGTCCAGGGAGAATCTTCTCTCCTCCCCATGTTTATAGAAGCCTCAGACTTCCCACCTGGTAAAGATTTCTTCATTTCTCCTCTCCTCACCACAAAACCCTTCTATGCAGCTGAGACACAGTTGGGGGCCCAAGAAGGAGGTCAACCACAAGGACCACATGAGGACCCTAAGACAATGACAACTACGGTTACCATGACAACACTCACTGTGAGCTGAGTCCTGCCTCAAGCCTGTTCCATCTGCTATCAGTGAATCCCTGCCATACCCTAGGAAGGTGCACATGGATGTTATTCCCATTTCTGTGAAAGGGGAAAGCACAGTGAGGTTAATGTCACATCCTCAGGTCGCAGAGCTCAGGTTGGTAAACACTGGAGCCAGGTTTAGTCCAAGTCATCACACCCTGAAGGGAAGGGCTGAGCCACTGAGCCACTTGGTTTTTCCCACTCAGAAGGGCACATCCATTGGTTCATTGCCCTGCAATGATCCTGCACCATCAGAGGTGTAAGGCCTCCACTAAGCCTGCCTTCTGGACGGAAGAAGGTGTTGGGCAGGGCCTGCCTGGAAGAGGGGGACAATCACCACCCTTGCCTATCCAGCCCCTTAGGAGGAGAGACACTACCCTCCCCCAGCAGCCCAGCCTCAGTCTCAGGGACCTCTTTTCCTTCTCCACTGTTGCCAGTGGCACAGGGGCCAGTGCGGGGAGCTGGGCCCACTTTACCATCCCATGCTCAGGACACCAGCTCTATTTCCTGCATCCCACACCTCTGGCCTCTGGCTTCCCTGGCCCATCTCTATCCTCTGCAGCCCCCATTGCAGCCAGGGTGGCCTCCTGTGGCCATGTGGGCTGCCCTCATCAGGCTCACCCCACTGCCGGGCCCGACAAGGCCATCCATGTGTCCCAGTTGGAAGCTAGTGATCAACTCAAAATAACTACTCTCCTCCACTCTGACACAACTGTCTTCCCCAGAAGGACGACAGCTGCAAGGGATTAGAGCTGGGGATGGAAGGAGAGAACCCCTCACCCACAGCCCCAAGCCCACGGAGCTGGAGCAGGTGGCAGCGGCATGGGGTGAAGAGCCTGCGTCTAGGGCTGCCCTGTCTTCTGGAACAAGTTCCTCTCCCCCCGGAGCTGGAGAAGGTGAAAGAGGGGATCTGGAAGGTGCAGCCTCCCCTACCCTAGCACCCCAGCCTGGCCCATGTGTGGCTGGAACCTGCCCGCCTCCAAGCCTGCGGCTGCAGCCTGGAAATCGATGGGAGGGAACCACGTGCTCCTGCTTACCCAAAAGCTGGCTGTCCTGAGACTGGGCCTCTTGATTCGCTCCACTTGGTTCTCCTTCTCCTCACAGCCTGGTGCCACACCTCCTAGTCCTTCCTCCACAAAGTCTTCCTCCACACCACCCCCCAAAATCCAGAATCACACAGTTCACCCACCCCCACACTCTCTCTAACCGTATTTCTAGAGGGGAACAGTTCCCTGGGTGAGGATGACACCCCTGTCCCTTTCCTGGGAAAGCTTGATCACTTTCTCCCTCCAGGTCACAAGGGTTTTCAGGGCAACATTTTTAGGCCACCTCCCAAGCACATATGAAGAGAGGTGGCATCAAAACAGACCTCCTGGCAGGTAGCCCTTGACCTTCCTGCCTTTACTGAGCCTTTTTCCTCCCCCTCATCCTTCTAGCTTTAAGAACACATCAGCTGGGCGACGTGGCTTCTGCCTATAATCAAAGCCCTTTAGGAGGGTGAGGTAGGAGGATTGCTTGAGGCCAGGAGTTCAAGACCAACCTGGTCAACATAGCAAGACTTCATCTCTACAAAAAAATTTTAAAAACTTGGCCAAGTATGGTGGTGCGTGCCTGTAGTCCCAGCTACTCAGGAAGCTGAGGTGGGACGATCGCTTGAGCCTAGGAGGTTAAGGCTGTAATGAGCTGTGATCGTGCCACTGCACTCTAGCCTGGGTGACAGAGCAAGACCCTGTCTCTAAAAAAGGAAAACTTCACATTATACGCACTTTTGGTAAACCTCACATCCTTTTAGGAACTGAGATGAGATACACATTAATAAATGAATAAATATTACCTGCTTTCTCCAGACTATGCCTTAATGTATCTTTTCCTGTCCTTGCCTCAAGAGCACTTGGGGTCTGAGGAGAAGGGGCAGGTACTGAGACGGGGCGACTGGGTGCTCCTCTAGGACCTGAGCCACTCAGGTTTTTGTGATCAGCTGCTACCTGAGGAACCACCTGAAACTTCATGGCTTAAAGCCACCACCATTGTATTTGCTCCCAATTCTCCCCTTTTACTTTTTTTGAAACGGAGTTTCACTCCTGTTGCCCAGGCTGGAGCGCAGTGGAGCAATCTCAGCTCACTGCAATCTCCGCCTCCGAGATTCAAGCAATTCTCCTGTCTCAGCCTCCCAACTAGCTGGGATTACAGGCGCACGCCACCATGCCCAGCTAATTTTTGTATTTTTAGTAGAGACAGGGTTTCGTCATGTTGGCCAGGCTGGTCTCAAACTCCTGACCTCAGGTGATCTGCCCACCTTGGCCTCCCCAAAGTGCTGGATTACAGGTGTGAGCCACCACACCCGGCCTTGTTTGTTGTTGTTGTTTTATTTATTTATTTTTTTGAGACGGAGTCTCACTCTGTCACCCAGGTTGGAGTGCAGTGATGCAATCTCAGCTCACTGTAAACCTCTGCCGCCCAGGTTCAAGCGATTCTCCTGCCTCAGCCTCCTGAGTAGCTGGGATTACAGACATGCACCACCACGCCCAGCTAATTTTTGTATATATGTATTTTTTAATAGAGATGAGTTTCACCATGTTGGCCAGGCTGGTCTCGAACTCCTGATCTCAAGTGATCCACCCGCCTCGGCCTCCCAAAGTGCTGGGATTACAGTCGTGAGCCACCATGCTCAGTTCACTTTTGGCTGAACTCTCTGGGCAGTCCTTCTGCTGGGCTGGCTGGTGACCACCTGTGTACCTGTGTTCATGGATAGCTGAAGCCGGGCCTCCCTCTTCTTCTCCACATGCCTCTCCCTGTCGTCTCCTGACATGATCTCTAGGGTAAGTCTAAGGTAGCCAGACTTCTTTGTTTGTTTGTTTGTTTGTTTTAGACACAGGGTCTCACTCTGTCGTTTAGACTGGGGTGCAGTGGCACGATCATGGCTCGCTGCAGCTTCAACCTCCTAGGCTCAAGTGATCCTCCCACCTCAGCCTCCAAAGTAGTTGGGTCTACAGGCGCATGCCACCACACCTGGCTAATTTTTTTTTTTTTTTTTTGCTCTGTCGCCCAGGCTGGAGTGCAGTGGCACGATCTCAGCTCACTGCAAGCTCTGCCTCCTGGGTTCATGCCATTCTCCTGCCTCAGCCTCCCGAGTAGCTGGGGCTACAGGCGCCTGCCACCATGCCCAGCTAATTTTTTGTATTTTTAGTAAAGACATGTTAGCCAGCATGGTCTCAATCTCCTGACCTCATGATCAGCCCGCTTCGGCTTCCCAAAGTGCTGGGATTACAGGCGTGAGCCACCGCGCCCGGCCCTTTTTTTTTTTTTTTTGAGACAGAGTCTCATTCTGTCACCCAGGCTGGAGTACAGTGGAGCGATCTCAGCTCACTGCAACCTCTGCCTACTGTGTTTAAGCGATTCTCACGCCTCAGCTTCTGGAGAAGCTGGGCTCACAGGAGTGCACCACTACACCCGGCTAATTTTTGTAAAAAAAAATAGTAATTTTAAAAATTATTTATAGAGACAGGGGTCTCCCTATGTTGCCCAGGATGGTGTCAAACTCCTGGGCTCAAGTGATCCTCCGGCCTTGGCCTCCCACAGTGCTGGGATTACAGGTGTGAGCCACCATGCTCGGCCTACGCTAGCCAGACTTCTGATGTGGCTGCTCAGGGCTTCTGAGAACACAAAAGCAGGAGCTGCTAGGCCTCCTGACGGCTTAGGCTGGGACCTGGCACGGAATGTCACTTCTGCCACGTTCTGTAGTTAAGCATGTCATGGGGCCAGCCCAAGCTCAAGGGGAAATACATGAGGCAAGACATGAATACTAAGAGGCCACATTCATTGGGGGTCAACAAATTGACAGACTATAGTGACATACACAGAACTGAGCGGTGCATGAAAAATTCTAACAATGGTAATTTGGGGCCGTGGGAATAAGGGTACTTTGTGCTTTCCTATTTTTACATTTGAAAAAAGACAGGAAATAAAGGGGAGGCTGAAACAAGGCATCCAGCTCAGCGTCTGAGCAGAGCTGTCTCAGGCAGCTGTCACTGCTGGCCCCCTCGGTCCCTGAGGAATTAGGGCCTCCTGGGGCCCCAACGTGGGAGAGGGCAGGGGAGCTGTCCCTGACTGTCAGGGCCTATCAGGGTGGCAAAGGGGCCCTTGTGCTGGGCCTGTCATTCACAACAGGCCTGATATGAGACATTGTGTCTGAGTGAGGTTACTCAGTGGCCAAGGCATCCTGTCAAAGCCAAAGAAGGTAATGTGCGTCACTCGTCACATAGGTCTCAACTCGGGCCCCATTCCTGAGGCTCAATGCCTATAATGCACCTTAAGTGTTATCTATTTATTTATTTATTTATTTTTGAGATAGAGTCTCACTCTGCCTCCCAGGCTGAAGTGTAGTGGCACGATCTTGGCTCACTGAAACCTCCACCTCCCAGATTCAAGCGATTCTCCTGCCTCAGCCTTCCAAGTAGCTGGCATTACAGGCATGCGCCACCACGCCTGGCTAATTTTTATATTTTTAGTAGAGATGGGGTTTTGCCATGTTGGCCAGGCTGGTCTCGAACTCCTGATCTCAGGTGATCCACCTGCCTCAGCCCCTCAAAGTGCTGGGATAACAGGCGTGAGCTACCACTCCTGGCCTGTTTTGATTTTTTTAGAGATGAGATCTCACTCTATGACCCAGGCTGGAGTGCCGTGGCACGATCAGAGCTCACTACAGCCTCAAACTCCTGGGCTCAAGTGATCCTCCCATCTCAGCCTCCTGAGTAGCTAGGACCACAGGCATGTGCCACCATACCTGGCTCTCTTGTTTTTCAATGAATCTTCTAATCTCTCCCTTCTAAAGAGTGGTCCATGGACCAGCAGTGTGGGTATGACCTGTGAGCTCATTAGAAATGCAGAATCTAGGGTCTCATCCCAGACCTGCTGAGTCAGAATTTGTATTTTAAGGCCACGCATGGTGGCGCACACCTGTAATCCCAACATTTTGGGAGGCCGAGGAGGGTGGATCACTTGAGGCCAGTAGTTCGAGACCAGCCTTGGTAATATGGTGAAACCTGTCTCTATTAAAAATACGAAAAATTAGCCAGTTGTGGTGGCAGGCACCTGTAATCCCAGCTACTCAGGAGGGTGAGGCAGGAGAATCTCTTGAACCTGGGAGGCGGAGGTTGCAGTGAGCCAAGATCATGCCATTGCACTACAGCCTGGGCAACAGGGTGAGACCCCATCTCAAAAAAAATAAGAATTTGCATTTTAATAACATCCCTAGGTGATTCCTGTGCACATTAATGTTTGAGAAGCCTGCTCAAATCAGCTTATTAAAGTCACCATTATAATACATTGAATTTTTTTGGTGGTAGTGATAATATCTTATTTTGTTCAATGCAAGCATTTAAAACAGCATTGTCCAGTAGAAATTGTCTTTACCTGCACTGCCCAATGTGGAGGTCACCAGCCATGTGTAGCTACAGAACACTTGAAATGTGTCTAGTATGATAGAACTGAATCTTAAATTTTATTTAAAGTTAATTAATAAAATCTTAATTTAAGGCTGGGTGCAGTGGCTCACGCCTGTAATCCCAGCACTTTGAGAGGCCAAGGTGGGAGGATCACCTGAGGTCAGGAGTTCGAGACCAGCCTGGCCAACATCGTGAAACCACGTCTCCATTAAAAATACAAAATTTAGCTGGGTATGGTGGCGGGCGCCTGTAAACCCAGTTACTTGGGAGGCTGAGGCAGGAGAATCGCTTGAGCCCAGGAGGCAGAGGTTGCCATAAGCAGAGATCATGCTCCTGCACTCCAGCCTGGGTGACAGAGCAAGACTGCATCTCCAATAAATAAATAAATGAAAATAAATTTTAATTTAAGTAGCCACACAGCTAATGGCTACCATGTTAGACGGCATGAATTAAAAATCTACTTTGTGTTTTGGTAGGGCGTGATGGCTCACGCCTGTAATCCCAGCACTTTGGGAGGTCGAGGCAGGCAGATCACAATGTCAAGAGATCAAGACCATCCTGGCCAACATGGTGAAACCCTGTCTCTAATAAAAATGCAAAAAATTAGCTGGGCGTGGTGGCGAGCGCCTGTAGTCCCAGCTACTTGGGAGGCTGAGACAAGAGAATCACCTGAACCCAGGAGGTGGAGGTTGCAGTGAGCCGAGATGGCACCACTGCACTCCAGCCTGGGTGATGAGTGAGACTCTGTCCCAAAAAAAAAAAAAATCTACTTTGTGTTTTAATGGCTCATAAACCGCCTGGGTGCGGTGGCTCACACCTGTAACCCCAACATTTTGGGAGGCTGAGGCAGGTAGATCACGAGGTCAGGAGTTCGAGACCAGCCTGGCCAACATGGGGAAACGTCATCTCTACTAAAGATACAAAAAGTTAGAGGCGTGGTGCGTGCCTCTAATCGCAGCTACTCAGGAGGCTGAGGCAGGAGAATCACTTGAACCCAGGAGGCGAAGGTGAGCTGAGATCACGCCATTGCACTGCAGCCTGGGCGACAGAGTGAGACAAGAAAGAAAGAAAGAAGAAAGAAAGAAAGGAAGAAAGAAAAAGAAAGAAAGAAAGAAAGAAAGAAAGAAAGAAAGAAAGAAGAGAGAAAGAGAAAAGAAAGAAAGAAGGAAAGGAAGAAAAGAAGAAAGGAAGAAAGGAAGAAAATTGCCAGCAGCTTGGCCCCTCCTCTGTCTGCAGGGGGATTTGCATGGCCCCTGTACTCCTTGTTACGGTTTTACAGACAAGGCAGGAAAGATTGTGTCACTGAGTGCCACAGAGCCTCAGGAAGCTCCACCTCCTCCACATCCTTATTTGAGGTTGCTGGGATTTCCTGCGGTGGTGGTGGCCTTGGAGTGGAGTTAGGAAAGGGGCTTTGGGTACAGAGCATCTCTTTCCCTCCTGCCCCTCTGCCAGCATGCTGACCAAAGTGATCACAGCCTTCTGGGAATGAATCTCTGCTCCCCTATCATTAGTACAGGGATCTCAGCAATACATTTCCATTAGTGAAATGAGTCAAATTCAAAATAAATGACTGGCTAGAAACATTATATAGGTACCTCTGTCGCCATTAAAATGGGGCATAAGAATTGGGTGAGCCCAGGCTTGTAAAAGCTTTGGGACATCTTAGTGCAGAACTCCTGCAGGACTCACCCCTCACTCCCACCCACCCACACACTTAAGAAAGAATTCCCACCTGGTACTGTTCTCTCATCCCATCCTGCTGTCCGTGTGTATTAGTCTGTTCTCATGCTGCTAATAAAGACATACCCGAGACTGAGTAATTTATAAAGGAAAGAGGTTTAATTGATTCACAGTTCCACATGGCTGGGGAGGCCTCACAATCATGGCGGAAGGCAAAGGAGGAGCAAAGTCACATCTTGCATGGTGGCAAGCAAGACAGAGCACGTGCAGGGGAACTCTCTCTTTTTTCTTTTTTTTGGAGACAGAGTCTTGCTCTGTCACCCAGGCTGGAGTGCAATGCCACAACCTCAGCTCACTGCAACCTCTGCCTCCTGGGTTCAAGCGATTCTCCTGTCTCAGCCTCCTGAGTAGCTGGGACTATAGGCGCCTGCCACCACGCCTGGCTAATTTTTGTATTTTTAGCAGACACGGGGTTTCACCATATTGGTCAGGCTGCTCTTGAACTCCTGACCTCAGGTGATCCACCTGCCTTGGCCTCCCAGAGTGCTGAGATTACAGGTGTGAGCCACTGCGCCGGGCCGGAACTCTCCTTTCTAAAACCATCAGACCAGCAGGGCATGGTGGCTCACGCTTGTAATCCCAGCACTTTGGGAGGCCAAGGCTGCTGGATCACCTGAGGTCAGGAGTTTTAGATCAGCCATGCCAAAATGGTGAAGCCTCATCTGTACTAAAACTACAAAAAAAGTTAGCCAGGCATGGTGGTGTGCACCTGTAATCCCAGCTACTCCAGAGGCTGAGGCAGGAGAATCACTCCAGGGAGGCGGAGGTTTCAGTGAGCTAAGATCATGCCACTGCGCTCCAGCTTGGGTGACAGAGCAAGACTCTGTCTCAATAATAATAATAAAATAATAATAATAAGGCCAGGCACGGTGGCTCACGCTTGTAATCCCAGCACTTTGGGAGGCCGAGGCGGGCGGATCACGAGGTCAGGAGATCGAGACCACGGTGAAACCCCATCTCTACTAAAAATACAAAAAATTAGCCGGGCGTGGTGGCGGATGCCTGTAGTCCCAGCTACTCGGAGAGGCTGAGGCAGGAGAATGGCGTGAACCCGGGAGGCGGAGCTTGCAGTGAGCCGAGATTGCGCCACTGCACTCCAGCCTGGGCGACAGAGCAAGACTCCGTCTCAAAAATAAAAATAAAAAAAAAAATAATAATAATAATAATAAAAAATAAAACCATCAGATCTCATGAGACTTATTCACTATCACAAGAACAGCATGGGAAAGACCCGCCACCAGGTCCCTCCCACAACACAGGGGAATTATGGGAGCTACAAGTTGAGACTTGGGTGGAGACACAGCCAAACCATATCATCGTACATCCTAAAACATGCACTTCCACTGAGCTTTAGGTGTAGGTGGCATGAACCTATTTTGCATGCTCACTAATAATTTTTTTTCTCCTTCCTTGTGGGCTATTTGCTTTCATTGTAGCACACTACCAGCAGTCAGGTGGAGGGAACGGGAACTACAGCTCTCCCTGCCTTTTACTGCTGGGGGCTTAGGTCAGTTTCTGATATCAAGAAAAGAGGTCTCGGGCTTGTAAAGAGGCTTTAGGTTCAAGTACACATGAGGGCGGTCTTGGAGGATGGGAGGGAGCTTTGGAGAGTGACTTGGAACCCAAAGGCTAGTGTATTTATGGCCCGATTTTACTGTATTTATTGATCTTACTGTCTTCCCTCCAAAATACCAGGATTTACAATTTAAGACTTTATGGAAGCAGGGGCTGGGGGATACCCAAGTGATGAGAGAACCCATGGAGGCTCATATTAATATTTATTGGTGTCATTCAATAGAAGAGTAGAGGCGCTTGGTGACCTTTTATACCCCTTTAACGAGGGGTTCTGTTCAATCCCTTTCCATATCCACCCCTTGCACACTGTTTTTCTTTGCTTCAGACACCATGGATACCAAGAGGTACGATTTTTCCAAGGCTCATGCTCTATCCAGATGTTTAACGTCTTGTGGATTTACAATTTGGAGTGCCTCTATCACAGCCCAGAGGCACTCGTGGTTTGCATTACAGGACCTCACACTTTCAGGTTATGGAAAATGTATGGAGACATCAGTGACATATTAGAATTCTGTATAAAAGGAGGAACTTAAGGGTTTTTTTGTTTGTTTTTTGTGGGAGGAGGTTGCAATCTGCAGATGTGCCTGGGTGGCGGGCGGGGGCAGGGAGGGCGGTGTTTTATGTTTCTTTTCTCTCCCAGCAGTGTCTGACCTCTCTACGCTCAGATGTATCATATCCACCCGCTCACTCCAATGTGGAGCCGCTCTCAGATGACAGAATCACCAAAAAACACCAGGAGAAGGTATTAAGATGCAGATTTCTTGGTTGGCTTTAGACAGAGAGAATAAAAATGTTATCTCTTGGGGTGGGGACAATTGTCATTTTAATAAGCTGGGTCCCAGAAATATGCATTTTAAATAGGCCAGGGCCAAGGAATCTGAATTTGCTGGATTTTTATTTATTTTTTTAGAGTGTTGCTCTGTCACCCAGGCTGGAGTGCAGTGGTGCAATCATAGCTCACTGCAGCCTCCACCTCCCCAACTCAAGTGATTCTCCCACCTCAGACTCCCCAGTAGCTGAGACTACAGATGCATGCCACCATGGCTGGCTAAGTTTTTTATTTTCTGTAGAGATGGGGTCTCGGTACGTTGCCTGGGCTGGTCTTAAATTCCTGGCCCCTGGTGATCATCCCGCCTTGGCTTCCCAAAGTGCTGGGATTACACACATGAACCACTGTGCCTGGCCCAGCAACATAATTTAAGAATATGAATTAAAATTCAGCAGATTCATTTTCCTGTGGGAAAGGTACATTGTGCACCCCCACCCCCCCAAAATCAGGTCTATCCTTATTTATTTAGAGACAGTCTTGCTCTGTTGCCCAGGCTGGAGTGCAGTGGCACAATCTTGGCTTACTGCAACCTATGCTTCCCAGGTTCAAGCGATTTTCCTGCCTCAGCCTCCTGAGTAGCTGGGACTACAGTTGCCCACCATGCCCAGCTAATTTTTATGTTTGTAGTAGACACGGGGTTTCACCATGTTGGCCAGGCTGGTTTCAAACTTCTGGCTTCAGTTGATCTTTTCGCCTCGGCCTCCCAAAGTGCTGGGATTACAGGCATGAGCCACTGTGCCTGGCCTATTCAAATCTATTCTAGATGCCTTATGAGCAGACACTTGTGCTCAACAGCAGAAGCCTGACCTTCTAGCAGGAAGCCCTAGGCTTTATTCCCAGCTGTGGCCCATGTGAGCTATGCAGCCCCTGTGAGCTATTTAACTTCCGTGCTTGTCCATAGATGGGGGCAGCGCCACACGTAACCTTCCAGACAGGATCCCAAGGGCGCCACATGCAACGGCTATGAAAGCATGCTGCCTCTGAAAAGCACTGCCATGTACCGCGCGGGTCTCCATCTTCCTTCCTTAGAAGTCACCTGCAGTGCCAGGCCTTCCCAGGCTCCTGAGAGAACACGCATGACAGGGATCAGGAAACTGAAAAAGCTGTTCATGCTAGGCGGCTGGGTGCAGGAAGAAAGGGCAACTACATTCTGTTAATACATTCGGGTGCTGTCATTTCAGAAATGGGAAGTATGGGAAGTGGGACTTATATCTTACTTTATATTATTATTATTATTTTTTGAGACGGAATTTCACTCTTGTTGCCCAGGCTGGAGTGCAGTGGTGCGATCTCAGCTCACTGCAACCTCCGCCTCCCAAGTTCCAGCGATTCTCCTGCCTCTGCCCTCCGAGTAGCTGGAATTAGCGGTGTGCGCCACCAGGCCCGGCTAATTTTTTTGTATTTTAGTAGAGATAGGCTTTCACCCTGTTGGCCAGGCTGGTCTCAAACTCCTGATCTCAAGTGATCCACCTGCCTCGACCTCCCAAAGTGCTGGGATTACAGGCGTGCCCAGCCCTTCATATTCTTTGGACCATGAGCTCATGAATGTACCATGAGCATGTATTACTTTTATGATTCCCTGGTTAAACACAAATGAGATTTTTACTGTCAGCCTCAGACCCTGGTGTTCAACTAATATGTGACCACATAGTGACTGACCAGGCCAGCCCTCACTGCTGAGGCAGAGCTGACTCCAGTCCTTGAGGCAAAGGGATGCCAACATAAAAGAGGATATAGGTCTCATCAGGTGCATTGGGTCCTCGGTCCACCTCGTCGCTTCTAGAGGGGCTAGCCCATCCCTCTCTGGGCTTCAGTGTCCTGATCAGTAAAATGAGGGGGATGGGGATGTGGACAAGAGCTCCAAGATCTTTTTCAGTGAATTTCCTGACACTTAGGGCTTCTGGCTGAAGCCGCTGAGGGGCTAGGGATTTCGGTTTGGGGTTGTTCTCTGGGATTCTTGCAACCTTCAGAAATGCCCCAGGAGGGGACTGGTGTGGCGCCGGCCAGTCTTCTAGCCTGGCTATAGAGGAAGCAATCAACGGGCCAGGGGCAATTAAGGGCCAGGGTAAATCGACTCTCCCCCAGAATCAGCCCTGTTGGGAACGGCTATGTGCTATTCCAAGTTCATGCCAATTACCTAACACTCTCTCATTTAGAGGGCAATTCCTTCTAAAACACACCATGACTTGCAAGGAGCTGGATAATGCAATTCTGCCTGCTCCAATTACCGTGATCCGAGATCACCCGGGCCCAAACTCCATGAGGGCGCCTCAGCCCAGCAGCCTGTCATTCCCTCTTCCCTCAGGCTCACTGGAGGTTGTCGTCTTCCTGGTGAGCTGGAAAGCTGCAGGCAAGGGGCTGTGCAGTCATGACACCACTATTCACCCTGGCCTGGGGCCAGCTCAGATAATACCTCTCATCACCCCCGGGGCCCCTCGCTTCCTTCTTCCTCTGGGATGGGTATGTGAGGCATCTGGGAAGTCGCCGCCTACCACCCCGAAGAGGGTGGTGAGGTAATCCCCAGACACGGTCTGACAAGTGCCTGGGGTGAAAGAGGCTCTGTGTGGAGGAGAGTGCCTTGCTGTGTTGCTCTGAACCCCCAGGAGCACTTCACTGATATCCTGGCACCCAGAAGAGATGAGAAGTTAACCCGGTTTTCTTGTCACCACAAAAGCATCTTTCATGCCATAATCGAGTCTGGATTGGAGGGAAGATTTCACTAGACAGTGGCCAGAGGCTAGACACTCTGTTGGTCACTGCCCACCCCTCCAGCCACTCAGCCATTTGAGGATTCCTACTGTAGCCGAGAAAGTGAAGGAGACAGGCACACTGCCTAACAGGGGGATGCTGATATGCTAAGGACAGGGAAGCAGGACGACGTTCAGTTTTGACCAAAGTTGGCCCTGCAAGAGCAGGCTCTGTCACCTGGGCTGAGGGGGTGTTCTGTGATGCTGACGACTAGGGACTCAAAGGAGAGGGGCAGCATCCTCCAGAAGGTGGCTCCAGGCTGGTCACTGGCAGAAGGAGAAAGGGGAAAGTTGTCTTAACTGCGCCCACCTGAGTTTCAGGCACCTGACAACTGTCTCATCACGTAGCTGTGGAGCACCCTCCCCTCCACTTCTCCCACTCCTGTAGCCCCTGCCTCCTCAGAGACTTGGCCATGCTTCCCCACAGCATACTCTGGAGGATACGGATGTGGGGAAAGCATGCTTCCTGTCATTTAACTTCTCAGAAGGCGGCAATGGAAATGACAAATCCCAGAACTTAATGTTTTCACCTCTAACCAAAGTCAAAATGGCAGGTGCCCACAATTCCGGTCTGTGCAATGACAGCAAACCCCAGGGAGTGACTGGGGGAGGGCACAGAATCTGGAATAGCCTTTTGCTCTTGCATTAACTTTGAAATTTTTATTACAAAAATGTCTTCCCAAAAAAAATTTTTTTTGAGATGGAGTCTTGCTGTTACTCAGGCTGGAGTGCAGTGGCATGATCTCAGCTCACTGCAACCTCTGCCTCCCAGGTTCAAGCAATTCTCCTGCCTCAGCCTCCCAAGTAGCTGGGATTACAGAAGCGTGCCACCACACCCAGCTAATTTTTTATATTTGGTAGAGATGGGGTTTCACCATATTGGCCAAGCTGGTCTCAAACTCCTGACCTCAAGTGATCCACCTGCCTTGGCCTCCCAAAGCGTTGGGATTACAGGCTTGAGCCACCACGCCCGGCCAAAAGCATTGTTTTTTTTTAATAGTAGAAGAAAGTATACAAGTAATTAAAAAAAAAACACAACAAAATCCTTCTGCCCAGGTAATCACTGTATTAGTTGTGTGTCCTTCAAGATCATATAGGACACCACCTAACGGGGATGCTGATATGTGCTCTTCTCTGCCCTCAAATTGCTTTCCCCTCAGAAATGTTGCCTGTGGTAGATTTGCATCATATACAGTGCTTAACTTTTGCAAATTCATCTGTGCCTAACCAAAAAAAAAGGAAAAAGAAAAAGGCAGGCAAGAGTGCCAGTGTCATTCCACTCAACAGGCATCTGCCCAGAGCCCAGAATAAGCACAGTGGGAAAAGTGGTGTAAGGTTCCAGTTCCCTCATGCGATTCCAGCGTTTAAAGAAACATTTTTCTGGCCGGGTGCAGTGGCTCACGCCTGTAATCCCAGCACTTTGGGAGGCCGAGGCGGGCGGATCATGAGGTCAGGAGATCGAGCCCATCCTGGTTAACACCATGAAACTCCGTCTCTACTAAAAATAGAAAAAAATCAGCCGGGCGTGGTGGCGGGCGCCTGTAATCCCAGCTACTCGGGAGGCTGAGGCAGAAGAATGGCATGAACCCAGGAGGAGGAGCTTGCAGTGAGCTGAGATGTTGCCACTGCATTCCAGCCTGGGCGACAGAGCGAGACTCTGTTTCAAAAAAAGAAACATTTTTATTTAAGTCCCTACACTCAAGGCCAGTAGTACTTCAGCAGGAACTCAACTAGAGAAATGGTGATCTGCTCCAATGCTTTAGGTGCAATTTAGACTATGTCATTCTGTCTTAAGCTCAACCTAGGACCCAACACCTAGCAAGATGATTCCACTGGTCACATACTATTTTTTTTTCCCATTTAGTCTTTAAAGTTGTTCTGAACCAGTTTATACAGTTGACCCTTGAACAACTCAGAGGTTAGAGGCACCGACCCCCTTATGCAAAAATCTACGTATAACTTTTGACTCTCCCAAAGGTTAACTACTATAGCCTTCTGTTGACTAGAACTCTTACTGATAATATAAACAGCCATTCAACACATATTTTGTATGAATTACATACCGTATTTTATATTCTCACAATAAGGTAGGCTACAGAAAAGAAAACGTTATTAAGAAAATCATAAAGAAGAGAAAATATATTTACTATTCATTAAGTGGATCATCATAAAGGTCTTCATCATTGTCTTCACACTGATGAGGAGGGGAAGAGGAGGAGGTGGAGGGAGAGGAGGAGGGACTGGTTTGTTGTCTCAGGGGTGGCAGAGGTGGAAGAAAATCCTCATATAAATGGACCCGCACAGTTCAAACCTGTGTTGTTCAAGGGTCAGCTGCATAATATGTCTTTTTCTTTAGATACTTAATACAAGACATTTCACATCATGAAATGTACAAGATGTTCAATGGAAATAGTTCTCTTTTCATATCACAAAGGAAACAGAAACATCACCATGAAAAAAGACAAACTGGGAACAAATTTACAAACCAGGAATATATCATTTTATTCATTTCCAGATTATGAGTATGACACAGCATATACATATATTTAGATAATATATAAAACACAGAATAAACCGCAGGAAGAAATATTGGTCTGGAATTCCTTATGGGCCATCTTCAATTCTGTAAGTTCATGATAAAGGTATCTCCCCCCTCACTGGGGCAGGCGGCGGAATAAGCTCCAGCATTCATGCGCCACTCACAGGACTGCTTACCCCCACTGCACTTACGATGCAGTCACAGAGTTACGGCATGTTCACCGGTGTCCATGACAAGTAACACCAAGTATAAATAACAGAACTACAGAACTACAGCAGAGCGAACTAAGATAAATATGTTTTTGCATCGTCCTCCACATAGTTTCCTTCTAAAAAGAAGAGTCACATCCAGGGTCTATCCCTTGAGTCACAATTCCAGTTATTGCTGAAGGGAAAAAACAGAGAAGAGGCATCAGTTTAAGTTGCTAGAAAATAGATGGTCAGTGTCACAGGCCCCCTGCCCCTGGTGACATTTGAGTGGACAGTGACTGTGGAGAATGGACACACATCTGCAGCACACAGGCAGGGAAGCACCCACCCTTGTGTTAGCAGGGACCTATCAGCTGATAATACTTTTGGGCTGATTAAGAGTTAAGATGGGGCTGGGCACGGTGGCTCATGCCTGTAATCCCAGCAGTTTGGGAGGCCGAGGCAGGCAGATCACTTGAGGTCAAGAGTTTGAGACCAGCCTGGCCAACATGGTGAAACCCCATCTCTATAAAAATTAAAAATTAGTTGGGCATGGTGGCGGGTGCCTGTGATCCCAGCTACTCAGGAGCCTGAAGCACAAGAATCCCTTGAATCTAGGAGGCAGAAGTTGCAGTGAGCTGAGACCGTGCCACTGCACTCTAGCCTGGGCAACAGGGCAAGACTCCATCTCAAAAAAAAAAAAAACAGAGTTAAGATTGAAGATATTTTCTGAAGTTCTGTGAGCCAGTAGTAGGAAGTGCCTCATTCCCTCTCACTGTGGAGAGGGGAGACAGCAGTAACAGAATATTTCACAGGAGCATTCCTGATTCAGTGCTGATGCTGGAAGGAGACCTAAGATCTTGCGATATAAAGGCACCCCAAAGTGTCAACACAGAGAGGCTCTGCAGCTGAATTCTTAGACCAGAGCACCTTCCAGGAACACAGCTCCCCCCACTCACTGGTGGGCCTTCCTGTGGGGCAGACTGGCTTACCTTTGCCTTGTTCTGAACTGGGAGATACAGTTTGAACTCTGCCGGCAGCTCATCTTCTGAGTAGAGTCTGTCTGAGAAGTAAACCCGTCGGATGCGACAATTTGCATGGATCTGTCAAGGCAATGCTTCTTTTGAGAGGCTAAATGTGACTGTTCTCCCCCTTTTCCTGAATCTTCTAGAGGCCCTCTTCTAGGACTGGAAACACTTCATCTCCAGCATCTCCTTGGCTTGTCTTAGGGATGGATTCTGGCAAGAGGGAGGTCTTACTTGCTGCGTTCACCTCTCTACCTGACCCGTCTTCTGAATATTTCCTGGACCTTTGTGAGGCCAAAGCTCCCTGGACAGTGTGGCAACTGAAGCCAGAAACCCACACTGTTCTGCTGCATGGGCCACAAGCCAATATTAGACGCAGTGTGCCCTATCCCCAACCCAGAGCTCTATCTGGGAAAGGAGCAGTACCTGCACTCTGAGGGTCTCGATGTAATTGGTGCCGTATGCTCGCCGCGTGAAGTCTAGTAAGTTGAACTGAATCTGGTTCCAGCCGTCATCCAGCCGCATGGGCATGGTGCAGATGAAGGGTTTGACCCGGGTGGTGCTCTGGTAGTTACTTGCCCGAAAGCGACGACGCACATTCTTGTCATCTAGTACCTGTGAAATACAGAGAAGAAGCGTCACACTAGCTCTGTCTTGGAAGAAGCACACAACCTTGTCCAGACAAGGACCTGAATTCCCACAGCTTGCTTTCCCAAGGCTGAGACTTAGAGGAAAATAAACAGACCAGACACAGGTCATACGCTGCATGCAGATGGCCCGGAAGTAGCAAGTTTATCTTGTTTGTTGCCAAGACAACACCAGCTGCTTATGACATGTAACACAGTCAGCAGGCTCTCAGACCATAGAGTATATAAATGTTCTTCCTTTTGAAAAATCAGAAATACTAAAACAGAACAGCCACCCACTATTAAATAATCACTCCCCAAATGGATACCATGCTAACTCTGACGCTTTGAAATTACTAGATTTTCTAGGTGCTTACTGTTTCTTTAAAAACCTGGCATTAAATTTTATTACTAATATCAAATTTACATAACAAGGACTGCATTGGGCTTACACTAGAAGCAGAAAAGAATACATGCAAAAGGATAAAGATACTTTTGTAGGGCCACTTTTTCCCATCAGTTCAAAGGCTATCTCTTTGGTATAGCCAAGAGTGGATACATTCATGTACACATACTTACCTGCACTTCGAAGGTAAAATATTTCTTCAGGTTTTTAATAATCATGACAAGGAAAGGAAGTTTAATTCCCAGTGTCTTCTTGGGGTCTGCAGGGCATGTGATATATGTGGTGCTGTAGAGAGAGGAAATACTAATAAACACACTCCTGGACTCTCTTCCTTTGTGGTATGCACAACAATAACACACGGTCCAAGAGGATACACTGGAAAGCAGATCTAAAAGATTCAGACATGCCACCCAGTGAATCCCTCAGCCCTAAGTCAGCGGATGCTTTAACAAATGCTGGACCCAGAAACAAAAGCTTAACACAGGACTAGACAGCAGCAATAAAATATCTGAAAAACAAAGCCAGACAGTGGATCTTAGAAGCTCCTCCAGTGAGAGAAGACCTCAATTCTGGTCCAGGGGAGCTATCGAATGACAGAAAACCAAAACTGAGACCTCTATGGCACTGAAAACCACACTGTCCACCCACTGGATGAGCTGTACAACACTGCCCACTCCCCACCCCAACAGACACTTTGGTTAATAATATAGCTAATACTGACATCGTACTTACTATGTGCTAAGCCAGGCTTTAAGTGTTTTATATATATTCATTTATTTACTCCTCACAATAACCCTATAAGGAAAATGTACTATTATTCTGCCCATTGTACAGATGAGTATGCTAAGGTCTGGGGGATTCAGTAACTTCCCATGGTAAGCTCTAAGTGGCAGAGATGGACTCACATCCGGCACTCTGACACTGCAGTCTGTGCTATTAACCTCTATGACATACAGCCTCCCTAGTATATGATGTCTCTGGGAGAACAGAGGTGGCAACCTACCTTACATTTGTCCCTTCAATCTCTAGCACCAGGGACTGGATGTCATTATCAGTGATTCTTTTGATGTGGCCATTCCGTACCTACAAGAAAGAAAATTCGATTAGTACTGAAATATCCGACAAGGCTGAATAGGACTATTTAAAGAAAACCATGGTAGCCCAAGAGGCGTAGTGACACAGCACACTGAAGCTTATATGTAAGTAAGCCATGCTATTACCTCTAGACAGGGTCACATCAACCACCATGGGAATCCCAGGTAATTTGGCAATCCCTAAACCAGGGGAAACTTCTCCCCAAATACATCAACTCAATTTAGATTCAGCTAATATCTACCGAATGCCTACTATGCACCAGGAATATCACACACATTCCCTTCTCACTTAAGCCTCACACAATAAAAACAACAAGGCAGGTGATACTGTTTCCATTTTACAAATGTGGACATTGGCACCCCGGAACTGCAAATGCCAAACCCTAAGTAGGAGACTAAGGATTCAGCAGCCTTTCCACTGCCTCATACTGCCTCGTAGATTTCTTTCTTTCTCTTTCTTTTTTCTTTTTTTTTTTGAGACGGAGTCTCGCCCTGTCACCCAGGCTGGAGTGCAATGGCGCGATCTTGGCTCACCGCAACCTCTGCCTTCCAGGTTCAAGCGATTCTCCTGCCTCAGCCTCCTGAGTAGCTGGGATTATAAGCATGTGGCACCACGCCCAGCTAATTTTTTTTTTGTATCTTTAGTAGAGACGGGGTTTCACCATGTTGGCCAGGCTGGTCTCGAACTCCTGACCTTGTGATCCACCTGCCTTGGCCTCCCAAAGTGCTGGAATTATAGGCATGGGCCACCGCACCCGTCCTGCCTTGTATATTTCTTTGGCCAGAAAAACCAAAGCTGAGTGTTACTGAGGAGGGCCGCAACAAAAAGTGAAAGCATTCCTCCCCTGGAGTTATCCTGCTTCATGCTTCCCTGTCTGCTTTTCCCTAATTTTCTACTTTTTAAAGCAGGAATTCAATTCCCATTTGTGCCACACACAGATGCCTTCTTTAGCATTTTCAGCCCACACTGACCTCTCTTTTCTCTGATTTGTTTTTCTGGCTCATGTTGTCTAGACGACATAATTTAGCACCTCATCCTACATTGTTTTGTATTGTTTGCTGCATATGTAGGAGGTAGACGATGGGGAGGAATCAATACTCAATACAGATTCCTCCTCTCAAAAGTATTTAGGAAAGAACAATTATCTTCAAGCATTAAACTTTTAAGCAACTAATATGGACAGAACAGAGATATGCAAAGGTACTTTCAAAACAGGGCTGGGGCCAGGCACAATGGCTCATGCCTGTAATCCCAGCACTTTGGGAGGCCGAGGCAGGAGGGCAGCTTGAGCTCAGGAGTTCGAGATCAGCTTGGGCAACATAGTAAGACATTGTTTCTACAAAAAATTAGCCAGGTGTGGTGGCATGCACCTGTAGTGCGCCTATAGTCCCAACTACTTGGGAGGCTAAGGTGGGAGGATCACTTGAGCCCAGGAGGTCCAGGCTGCAGTGAGCTGTGATTGTGCCACTGCACTCCAGCCTAGATGAGTAGGTGACAGAGCAAGACCCTATCTCCAAAAACAACAACAACAACAACAACAAAAAACCCAAACCAAACCAAACCAAAAAAACATGGCTGGGGTCGGGCATGGTGGTTCACGCTTGTAATCCCAGCACTTTGGGAGGCCGAGGCGAGAGGATTGCTTGAGCTCCGAGATCAAGACCAGTCTGGACAACATGGTGAAACCCCATCTCTACAAAAAATTAGCCAGGTGTAGTGGCACATGCCTGCAGTCTCAGCTCCTCAGGAGGCTGAGGTGGGAGGACAGCCTGAGCCTGGGAGGTCGAGGCTGCAGTGAGCCGTGATTGTGCCACTGTACTCAAGCCTGGGTGACAGAGTGAGATCCTGTCTCAAAAATGAACAAACAAACAAAAAAAACAAGGCTGGACTATTAGGGCTGAATGGAATAGCATATGAAAAAGATCAACTAGGTTTAGAACAGGAGACATCAGAAAGACAAACATACAGTCTTTCTTTAGGTATTGTGGAAAGGGCTGTCTTAGGCTGCCATAATCAATGACTCAATCACACCGACTAAAGCTCCTCTTGTTCACTCATCAGCCTTCTGATTACAATTTGGCTATTAGACTTGCATATGGGGAGAAATCAGTGTTGAGTCTGGTAGTTTTATTTTTCAACATAAATTATTAATAATATGTTTCTGTTTTTAGACATTAGTCCCTGTGAGCTCTGTCACTGTGAGTCTGATCCACTCATGGTCTGCCTGGTGTTCTAAAGGTGACATCTGATGTCACTGCCCACCTTTTTCACAACTGCAACCAAGTCTTGTCTCCTTAAAAAAGAATAAGCTCAAGCAAGAGCAAAGACCAGTTATGAAGCATCATTTCTATCTGTGACAATGCTTAGCACAGTGCTAGCCATAAACTAAGAGTTCAAATATTTGCTGACTTCTGGAATCTGTCACTCTAAGAGTTGGCACATATGAATAGGTTCAAGGAGGGTTTTAAAAATTCCTGGATAACACATCCCCCGTGGACTATTATAGGAAGCCAGAGATGCTGGGGCATATCACAAAGCCCACAGGGCCGCCAGCATGAAGAATGCTTCCACAAATGGGTGCCCATTGTCAGAGACAGAATGCTGGGCTAGACGGGATCCCAGTCCCTGCCAATGGCGCATTTCTTAGGCTCTCAAGACACAAAACGTCACATTGAAATGATTCTCAAACAAAGCTGGCAATGTTCAATGCCCTCCTGCTTTGAATTCTGGGCCCCTTTCCAAGGAGATTAAGAGCACAAAGGCTTGGGTCTGTGAAGAATCCGCCACCACTGCCCACCTCATTCGCCATCTAATGTTTCCAACCTAAGTGGCAATATTCCTCCTATATTTTCTGTGGAAAACCAGGCAGATTCAGTGAAGAAGGAATTAATGAAGAAATCATTTCCAACTAATGCGAGCAGCCCTACTGATAAGAGCTGGCAGTATTCCAACAAGATGCAAACACTACTTTTGTAACACACCACTAATTATTCTCAATAACATAACCATTCTTTAAAACGGGACAAGCTGCAAAGATCAAATAGACAGTTAAATTGACAGGATTAAGAAGTAACTTGGGCCTGAAAACTGCTATTGCTAAAAAGCAACATGTTGCTATTGACCCACCCTTATTTAAAGCATGCCCTCAAATTTCACATCCCTCAAGCTCTCTCTGGCCAGAGTCAACAAGAGGCCTCCCTCAGTTCCAGAAAGACCAGCCAGATCTCACAGGGAGAAAATGTTAGGGAATCTGCCTTCTGCCCATCTCAAAGTTTACCACTTCCCTGGAACTCCAGCAGATATGACCTATTCAGGTCTTTACAGAAGAAAACAAAGCCGTACAATGCACACAGAAGCCAATGCAGGCTGGAAGCCGGATAGACTGTAGTATTCCTACACTTCTGCCCGAAGGCAAGCTAACTTTTATTTGGATTTCAATAAATTACTAAAGAGATTTCTTTTTCTCCCAGTGTTACTAGATAACAAACACACTCACAAATTTAAGTTTTACAAAATGAATGAATGTATTCCACAAAACAAGGGAACTTGGAAGGGTCAAGGCAACTTTGTTGAAGGAATGCCCATCAGTCTCTAGAGTTTGAACCTGGCTGGTGGTAAGACAAACTAAACAGAGCTTTTCCCCAAGAGACTGTTTAACCCCCAAAGAAGAAAAACACAAGTATCCCCATGTGACAAGTCTCCAGAGGTTTGAAATCAAATTAAGTGGATTTGTTAGTGAATTATGATTTTTCTCCTCTATTGAGTTTAAAGGGCTGCAAATACAAACTCACTGGAAAAGAGTAGGGTGGAGGTAGTAAGGGCGATGAATCAGATATGTGCATTAGAGGGTAATTTCCCAAAGCCTCTTCTCTAGGCTCTAAAACTAGGATCAAAGGGGAGAGGCAACAGGCAATTTGGGGCAAAGGCTCCCCACCACCTTAAATGTGGCTGTCATTGCCTAATATTATAAAGGTCTTCCAGGAAAGCAACTCCCTCCTAGAACCAGCTTCTGACAACAGCATACAGGAAGATACATGTCTCAGAAAGTATCAACGTCCTTTCCTTAGCTCCTTCCAGTTCAGAGGTCACTGGGCAGGCTTGGCTTTGGGATGAAGATAAAATGAACAGCTCAGCATTTATTGCTCATGGCGGAAGCAGGTTTTAACATGTTCTGTCCCTCTCTAGATCACAAAAAGAGCCGACTGTTTTTGATTTGTTAATTCTTTTTCATTCATGACACATTCCCACTATCAAAGTGTGGCCTATGAGTGCTTTATTCCTCAAAAAAAAAAAAAAAAAATCTAAAGCCAATATTGTTTTATTTCATTAATTTCCCCTCCCCTGCCCATGAGCTGGAGATACTCAAAGAGCTTCAGAACCCAGTTACTGGCAATTACAGATCATAGTGGTTCTCTGCCTCTGCAGACAACAGAGGTGACCAAAGCTTCAGGCCAGTCTTACAATCACTCTCCCAGGCTTTCCATGGTTGCTAGGGCAACTAATAACACCGATTTCTCTCCCTCCCCGCAATGTAAGCCTCAGGGAGGTGGGTCAAGCTGAGGGAAAAAAAAAAATACTACTACTGGGATAGGCAGGGAGCTGGTGGATGCTGTATATTTCTATGATTGCTTTAAAAATAACACGAGTTGTGTCCATTCCCTCCCCCAACTTTCATTTTTCTGGCCCCACCCACTCAGCCGGGCAGGCAGCTGAACCCTCAGCCATCTGGCATCCTAGCTTTAATGACACATGCTCTAATTTACATTAAGCCATTAGAGCTGTCCATTTCAGCAGGAAAGTTCCTGCACTGGGTTAAGGGCCGGGTTCCCAGACAGAAATTAGGCAGAGGGAGACCCCTGTGGGGAGAACTGGGCATAGCTCCGACTCAGACTCCGAGGCTCCAAGGGTCAAAGGCTTCACTCCCTTCGCTGTACTTGACAGGGGCTATCCAGACAGCAGACAAGCAACTCTGGGCATACACCAACAACCCCTAAGTTAGCGTAAGGACAATTATGTGCACAGCTAAGAAAAGGCAAGTGTAATTAAAATCCATGCCGCTGGACGGGCGTGGTGGCTCACGCCTGTAATCCCAGCACTTTGGGAGGCTGAGGTGGGCGGATCACCTGAGATCAGGAGTGTGAGACCCGCCCGGGCAACCTGTGAAACCCTGTCTCTACTAAAAATACAAAAAATTAGCCGGGCTTGGTGGCGGGCGCCTGTAGTCCCAGCTACTCAGGAGGCTGAGGCAGGAGATGGCATGAACCCAAGAGGCGGAGCTTGCAGTGAGCCGAGATCGCGCCACTGCACGCCAGCCTGGGGGACAGAGCGAGACTGTCTCAAAAAAAAAAAAAAAAAAAAAAGGCTGAAAATTATAGCCTGTTTTACACAAGTATAAATGGGAACAGAACCTCCTGGTATTTTCCTTACAACCAGAAGTAATGTTTACATTAAACATAAGAGTCTTTTAATAAATATGATTTGCTGGTGCCAGATGTCAAGGTAACATTAAAGAAACCCCTAATTTCTTCTAAGCTGTTGGTTGAGAAACTTACAAAAGCTTCTAGCAGGAAACTGCAGAGCCAGGAATACAGACCTTAAGAAGCTAATAATGTCAAATGTGATAAAAAAGAAATTAACTTACCCTGAAGAGTCAAGGAAGGTCACTCTGAGAAAGGCCTTTGAACTGTGACTGGAGACTAATGAAAAGATGGGAGTGAGGCTTGTGGGGTGGTGAGGGGCAGCGCCCAGCAGAGGGACCAGGAAGTGCAAAAGCTTGAAAGTGAGAGAACAGGACTTCCTTCAATTCAGTAGGAGGCTACTAGTAAGAGGGGGAACCGGGTGAAGTGAGCCCCGCCTGGAGAACGAGTGAAGCAGGTGCCAGAGCATGGGTTATGTGGCCTTAGAGCCACATTAAGGGCTTAGGGCTGGGCGAGCCATGGTGCAACAACTAAATTCTTCTCACTTCAGAAGTCTAGTTTTACAGTACTTCCTATTCCTAGAAATCTGGATGGTGAGCTCGGTTTAAACATCTTATTTTAGTTTTGAGCAAATTCCTCAGTCCCTGCCATATTTAATACTATATGTCATTACTTAGAAAGTACTAACTACAGTCATGCATTGCTTAAGGATGGGGTTACGTTCTGAGAAATGCCTCATTAGGCAGTTCCATGGCTGTGTGAATATCAGAGTGTACTTACACAAACTTAGACAGTACAACATCCTACACACCTGGGCCATATGGTATAGCCTATTGCCCCTAGGCTACAGTCTGTACAGCATACTATGGTACTGAATACTGTAGGCAACCGTAATATAATGGTAAGCATTTGTGTGTCTAAACAGAAAAGGCACAGTAAAGTACTGTATAAACGATAAAAAGTGATACAACTGGATAGGGCACTGGCCATGAGTGGAGCATGCAGGACTGGAAGTTGCTCTGGGTTGAGTCAGTGAGTGAGTGGTGAGTGAATGTGAAGGCCTAGAACATTACTGAATACTTTGTAAACACAATACACTTATGCTACACTACATTTATTTTATTTAGTTATTTACTTAGTGCAGGGATTACAGGCATGAGCCACTGTGCCTGGCCAGGCTACACTAAATTTATTAAAAATATTTTTCTTTCATCAATAATAAATTAACCTTGGCTTACTGAAACTTTTTTACTTTATAAACTTTAAAAATTTTAAAAACTTTTAGACTATTTTGTACCTAACACTTAGCTTAAAACACAAACACAATGTTCAACTGCACAAAAATATTTTCTTTCTATATATCTTTATTCCAAAAGGTTTTTCCTATTTCTTTTTTTTTTTTTTTTTTTTTTTTGAGACAGAGTCTCGCTCTGTCGCCCAGGCTGGAGTGCAGTGGCGCGATCTCGGCTCACTGCAAGCTCCGCATCCCGGGTTCACGCCATTCTCCTGCCTCAGCCTCTCCGAGTAGCTGGGACTACAGGCGCCCGCCACCACGCCCGGCTAATTTTTTGTATTTTTAGTAGAGACGGGGTTTCACTGTGGTCTCGATCTCCTGACCTCGTGATCCGCCCGCCTCGGCCTCCCAAAGTGCTGGGATTACAAGCGTGAGCCACCGCGCCCGGCCCTTATTTCTTTTTTTAACTTTTTAAACTTTTTTGTTAAAAACTAAGACACAAACACACACATGAGCCCAGGCCCACACAGGGTCAGGATCATTAACATCAATCACAGTCTCCACCTCCACATGCTGTCCCACTGGAAGGTCTGCAGGAGCAATAACGCACATGGCGCTGTCATCTCCTATGACAACACTGCTTCTTCTGAAATATCTCCTGAAGGACCTGCCTAAGGTTATTTTTCCAGTTAACTTTTTGTTGTTGTTGTTGTTGTTGTAACTAGGAGTACATTCTAAAATTATGATAAGGCCAGGCACAGGAACTCATGCTTGTAATTCTAGAACTTTGGGAGGCTGAGGCAGGAGGACTGCTTGAGCATAGGAATTCAAGACCAGCCTGGGCAACATGGAGAAACCCCATCTCTACAAAAATACAAAAATTAGCGAGGTGTGGTGGTGAGGGCCTGTAGTCCCAGCTACTTGGGAGGTTGAGTTGGGAGGATTGCTTGAGCCCGGGAGATGGAGACTGCAGTGAGCCCTGATTGTGCTACTGCATTCCAGCCTGGGCAACAGCAAGACCTTGTCTCAGAAAGATAAAATACAATAAAATAATGATAAAGAGTATAGTAAATACATAAGCCAGTAACACAGTCATTTATCATCAAGTGTTAGGCACTGAACATCATTGTATATGCTACACTTTTACATGACTGGCAGTGCAGTAGGTTGGTTTACACCTACTCACAAACACGAGTAATGCATTTGACTTAACGAACAACTATTATGTCACTAAGCGACAGGAATTTTTCAGCTCCATGATAATCTTATGGCACCACTGTCATGTGTAAGGTCTGTCATTGACTGAAACGTCATCATGTGGTGCATGACTGCATATACTATAACTCTGTTGCTAAGGACTTTATATACAGCTTCACTGAATCTTCATAACCGTGAGAAATAGATGAGAAAACTGAATGGTTAAGGACATAGCTAAGGTCACACAACTGGAACACAGCACAGCCAGGATGCAAATCCAAGGTGTCTGACCATGTCCTAGCGCTGAGGTTTTTCGGTAAGATACTGTTCTTCCGCTTAAGGAACCTGCAGTCCAGTGCACGATCTACAATAGAAAACCGCCAGCCACAGGCACACCCATGAGGCTTAACTTAAGTTCTCAATGAAAAGAATGTTTAAGTTGAGATCGAAGGATGAGATGGAGGGGAGGGGCTGTGAGCTTCAGAGAGTCAAATAAATTGCCAGTGTTACAAACACTAAGGAGCAAGCCATCCTCACAAAAGGGAAGCTTGCAAATTCACTGTGAATTTACTGTGAATACAGCATTCACTTCTATGCAGACAGAGCCTAAACAAAAGTCAAACCAAATTTCTCAAGATTCTTCATAGAAACCGAACAGAAATTCTATATATACTCAGGAAAGAAAACAGGAAAGTTTTCTGAAATAAAAACTATAAATAGGCACCACAGTCAATATATACCTACTGGCAAAAGTCAAGGTCATGTCTAGCTAAATGTAGACAGTCCTCACCTCCCCATAAACTCTGTCCTTATTACAACTTTGCCTTAGTCCCTGGCAGCAGGAAAAATGCTTTCTCTATCTTCCCAAGTCTACACAAAGCCTGTCACTCAGCTGTCACTCAATAAATCTTTGATAAGTACATCAATTCCCAGTGTTCCCCCTACTGGACTGGATTTCCAGCACTTTATGCAGACTTACAGCTGAGAAAAAGCACACACAACAAAGCTGAGGGATACGGCCCCAAACTTTCCCTTTTCTTCTCTTTCCTTCCCTTGCCCCAAGAGGGGAAAAAACCTCAATCCTAAACATTTTTCAATTGAGTCTAAATAAGAAGAGTTAGAAACATAAAATTAACTTTTACCATTGTGAAGATTTTGCTGAAATGAGTGTTCTAAAGGTTTTGCCAAAATGTCTGTTTAATTTACTCCAAGTAACTGTGCCAATCGATTTAACAACGTTTTCACACGTGTTTATGTCATTAGGATACCATCCGACCTCTAGTGGTGTTGTTAAGGGACACAGTGCACCATGGTTACTATGCTTTTATATTCTTGGGTAAACATGTTGACTAGTCAAAAAGCTGCATTTGAAAAATAAAACACAGCACACAAGATCAAGCCCAGAAGGGTTAAAATGGAAAACTGATACAAGTTTTGTAACAGAAATTCTGAGGCCTCCCTACTACTGGAATTCTTTCAGCTTTAGTAAGTTCTCTATCTGCTCTGAAAACCTCTCCTCCTAGGTCAAGTCCCATTCTCGATTTCAATTGCCTTATACTGACACTTTGTTACAATTCAGTTTCCAAATTCCACTGGCACAGAGGGCCCCCCTCTTCATGCCTTCTGACAGCCCATAACTGAGTCAAGTGACAGCTGGGAAGCCAACCTCCTTACAGAGTTCCCAGGCACCCTGGGCTCTCTTTGTACAGATGCAATTTACAGTTTACAATGCTTTATTCCATTGTGAAAAAACACATGAAACTAAAAACCTCAGTAACGCAGCAACGTTAAGGAACTGCTTTCCTGTACTCTGGCACTAGCTCTAGCTTGTGGATAGAATCATCTGAAAGAGAAGAGATGGGCAGATTTTACATACACAAAGGCCCAACTTCATTATATTCAGATTTTTCAACTATCTTATGAAAGTAACACTATGGGCCGGGCGCGGTGGCTCACGCTTGTAATCCCAGCACTTTGGGAGGCCGATGCGGGCGGATCACGAGGTCAGGAGATCGAGACCACTGTGAAACCCCGTCTCTACTAAAAATACAAAAAAATTAGCCGGGCGTGGTGGCGGGCGCCTGTAGTCCCAGCTACTCGGAGAGGCTGAGGCAGGAGAATGGCGTGAACCCGGGAGGTGGAGTTTGCAGTGAGCCGAGATCGCGCCACTGCACTCCAGCCTGGGAGACAGAGCGAGACTCCGTCTCAAAAAAAAAAAAAAAAAAAAAGAAAGTAACACTATGAACACACCATCCTCAAAGCTGCCCTCAGAACGCAGAGTTCCCTAATGGTGACAGGCAGAAAGCTGCTCATGTTCTCTCCCAACTTTATGTGGCCCAGAGCTCTCATCTGTGGATAAGGGAATACAGAGACTTGTTCCGAGATAAAATCCAAAATTCTTGGCTTCATTACCAGTAAATCCTGCTGAGATTATTCCACATGCATCTCTATAAAAAGAAGCATTCAGCATACCCACACTCGCCATTCTCCCAGAGAGCAGTACTAAGAATATGACTTAAATTCCACATTGGAGTGCCCCCCCCGTAACTTATATTCAAGAAATAGTACAGCTGATTGCCTGGGAATTTGCATGAAGAACGAAATACCAAAGTAATAAAATGCAGACCAATTCATAGACAGCTAGATCTTTCTTCACATCTGCAAAGAATAGATTCATCATCTCGTGGGGCCAAACACAGTATCATCTAGTGGATGCCTGAATAAAGATGACGCCTGTACTTGGCTCTGAGTTTATTAATCCAAACAAGACTTTGACTGTCAGCATTCTGCAGTTTTCCTGATGGAGAAATCAGGCACCGAGGGCATAGTACAGGCAAGTCACAGTGAGTGTGGAGCAGGTGCCAAGGGCCACTGAATTCTGACTTATTTGGGATCAGTGGGAGGAAGGGAGCAAATGAATGAAATTTAAACATCACTGGCTTGGCCGGAGCCTTTCTGTCTGCGCCTCTGTAAGGGTGCCTGAACAAAGGCTCTGTGTCTAGTGCCCAGCACCATGCCTGGCACAGAACAGGATATCAGTAAATATTTGGAATCCGTGAATAGCAGGTCCTTTCATCTTTACATCCCCAAAGCTCCCTCAAATAAGTTCGTGCATTTCATGGTAGGAGATGGGCACCATCAACCCCATTATACTGGTGGGGAAACAGTGGCTCAAAAGAATGGACTGACCGACCAAGTCAAGTCAGCAGCGAGGGTCGTGGCCCTAACCACACCACAGCTGCAGGACACTTAGATCTCAGCCAAGCCCACCCACATGCACCGCCCCCCTCACCTCCTCCGCTGCTTACACGACGCCCCCACCTCGCGCCCCAGTCCCGCCAGGCTGGGGACAAGGCACAGCAGCGTCCTCTCGGCCTCTCCCAGGCCCCAATTCGACACAACCATTCCCCGTCCCCAGCCCCCGGACGAGGAGGGGGTGCAGCCCCTCCACCCCGCCCCGTCGCCGCCCCTAGACCGACCTTTTTGTCCCAAATTTGCAGAGGCTTGCTGCCGATGCTGTAGAGGATGGAGAGGAAGCCGCTCTGGAACGTGTTTTT
Source organism: Hylobates moloch (assembly GCF_009828535.3). Classification (NCBI taxonomy): domain Eukaryota; kingdom Metazoa; phylum Chordata; class Mammalia; order Primates; family Hylobatidae; genus Hylobates; species Hylobates moloch. Next base: position 93,689,987 of record NW_026652281.1, read on the forward strand.
GAACATCTCGCCGGCGGCCTTCTCCTAAGCCGCCCCCGGAGCCGACCTAGGCCCCGGAGTAGATACAGGCACCAAGCGTCCAAGGCACAGCAGCGGGCCGGCCCTGTTCCGAAGAAGGGTGGTTGAGCTCCTGGCCTCCGGATCTGCAGCCACTGATGGCCGGACTCGGACGCGGGAACGCTAAGTCCGCGATCTTCAGCTCCTAAGCTGCGAGCTCAGAACGGAAACCACAGCAACTACCGCCAGCGCCGCGGTATTTCCCCGCCTTCAATGGAGGCGGAGGGCCGCCCGTTGCTTAAAATGAATCCCTCCGCCCATCTGAGCCCGCCCCCGGGGAGGGCGGGGCCCAATCCCGTTACAAGGACCACGGACTTCCGTTTCGTTCCGCTTGTAAGCCCCGCCTGGTCCCGCCTCCTCCTGAAAAGAGCTCAGTTGTCAAGGAACTATTTTTCTTGCTGTCGTCGCAGAGATGCCTTTGGGAAAGCGGAAGGGCACAGAGGGTTCTGGCTTTTGTTGCTGGCGCCTGCGTGGTGTCATGGGAACGTGGCGGGGCGGTGAGTGACTTGAGGGGACGGCCAGGCCGGGAGGAGTTGCCCGCGCGGGAGAAAAGGTGCAGCGCAGAGAAAGAGGCTTTGAAAAAGAAGAGCTTCTTGGCGTCGGGCGGACGCCCAACAAATGCTTGTCGGCCGCCCAACAAATGCTTGTCGGCCAAGTGCAGGATAAGGTTAAAGGGAACTAACTAATATTCAGCACTAACTGTGATGAGCGCCTAATATACATCCCTGCCTGTCATTATTCACATTGTGGCATGCAGTCAAAGCGACACTCTGAGGAAAATGTATCGCCTTAAATACATTGATTAGAAAATAAGAAAGCCCGAACATTATTAGGCCGGGCGCAGTGGCTCACGCCCGAAATCCCAGCACTTTGGGAGGCCGAGGCAGGCGGAACGCTTGAGTCTAGGAGTTCAAGACCAGCCTGGGCAAAAAAGCGAGACCCTTTCTCTACAAAAGAATACAAAAATTAGCCGGGCGTGGTGGCGCGCGCCTGTAATCCCAGCTACTTGGGGGGCCGAGGTGGGATGATCCCTTGAGCCCGGGAGGCGGGGGCTGCAGTGAGCCGAGACCACGCCACTGCACTCCAGCCTGGGCAACAGAGTGAGACCTGGTCTCAAATAAATAAACAAATAATCCTGAACATTAAGATAAAGGCAGAAATACATAAACAAAATTAAGAAAGTTGGGTTGAACCAACAGCTGATTTTTATTTTATTATTTATTTGTTTATTTATTTTTGAGACAGGATCTTGCTCTGTCACCTAGGCTGGAGTGCGGTGGCGCGATCATAGCTCACTGCAGCCTCAACCTCCCCTGCTCAGCCTATCATTCCACCCCAGCCTCCAGAGTAGCTGACTACAAGCGTGGGCCACCATGCCTGCCTAATTTTTTGTTTTTGTAGAGACGGGGTTGCACTATGTTGCTCAGACTGTTCTTAAACTCAGGCCAGTCTACACTCCAGCCTGGGCAACACAGTCTCTGAAGAATGAAAATAAAAATACGGTTGGGCACGGTGGCTCACGCCTGCAATCCCAGCACTTTGGGAGGCTGAGGCAGGCGGATCACGAGGTCAAGAGATCGAGACCATCCTGGCTAACACGGTGAAACCCCCATCTTTACTAAAAATGCAAAAAATTAGCTGCGTGTGGTGGCGGGCGCCTGTAGTCCCAGCTACTCGGGAGGCTAAGGCAGGAGAATGGCGTGAACCCGGGAGGCAGAGCTGGCAGTGAGCTGAGATCGCGCCACTGCACTCTAGCCTGGGTGACAGCGAGACTCTGTCTCAAAATAAATAAATAAATTAATTAATTAATACCTAAAATATTTTAGAAAACACATAAAGTAAGCTACATTTTGAGGGTAAAGGGAAATCTCAAATGTTGACATATATTAGTCACTGAGCATCTACCTAAATATTGTATTTTGTGCCTAGGCCTGTGCCGGGTGGTATGGCTGATAGAAAAGGAGTCTGTAGCTAATATCATCATTATTAGCAGTTTTTGTCCATTGTCGCAGTAAGTTGAACATTTACTATGTGTCAGGCACTATATATTAACACCTTAGCATGTATTAACTCATTCAGTCCTCACATCAGCCCCCTAAATAATCCAGCCAGAATTTCTGGACATAGTGAGAAAATATATGAATCTTATTACTGTAGAAAGTCAAAAACTTTTTATATGAAACTGTCATTTTTGGATGATTTCTGGAGAGGCTATACCTTAGACTGATGAACAATGTATCCCTTGATTGTTATTAAATTGTTAAAAATATCTTAGGCAAAAACTCCAGTTAAGAAAAGCAGATACATTAAAGAAAGAATTGACAATAGAAGAGTTATTATGATGATTATTCAGATACTACACACAACTTTACCCCCTTGGAAATCTATATGAGATAAATTATTTTCTAGGAAAAAAGTGACCAATATTGAGTCTAGAACTAGAGAACCACATGAACAATAATCATAGAGGAAAATAAAGGTTGTGATTGCTCACCTTCAGAAAGGTTCTAAGTCTAATTACTTTATGTGAGTTTACTTTTTTTTCCTTTTCTTTTCTCTCTCTCTTTTTTTTTTTTTTTTTGAGACGGAGTCTCATACTGTCGCCCGGGCTAGAGTGCAATGGCGCAATCTCGGCTCACTGCAACCTCCGCTTCCCGAGTTCAAGCAATTCTCCTGCTTCTGCCTCCCGAGTAGCTGGGACTACAGGCACCCGCCACCATGCCCAGCTAACTTTTTGTATTTTTGGTAGAGACAGGGCTTCACTATGTTGGCCAGGCTGGTCTCGAACTCCTGACCTCATGACCCTCCACCTCCCAAAGAGCTGGTATTACAGGCATGAGCCACTGCGGCCGGCCAAGTTTACTTTTTTCCGATTAATGTAATGTAATATTAAGTTCATTGAGGAAACTGTGCAAAATAACATTATGATCACTCATAATGCCATTATTCAGAAATAATTGTATACTTTTGTGTATTGTCTGTTCATGTCTTCCTGTCTTGCCATCCTCACCCATCCATTTGACTTAATTCATTCTCCTTCCTCATCGAATTGTTTAAAAATACATACAGACATTCATGGAAGTTTTGTTTTAAGATAGACACAGCCAGGTGCAGTGGCGGCATCTGTAAGTCTCAGCTAACTGGGAATCTGAGGCAGGAGGATCGCCTGAGGCTGGGAGGTCGAGACCAGCCTGGGCAACATAGTGGGACTTGTCTCAAAAAAGTAAGATAAAATAAAAATAAGCAGCACATATTTTACAAAGAAAAAAAAAAAACCGGCTGGGCGCAGTGGCTCACACCTGCAATCCCAGCACTTTGGGAGGCCGAGGTGGGTGGATCATTTGAGGTCAGGAGTTTGAGACCAGCCTGGTCAACATGGTGAAACCCCACCTCTACTAAAAATACAAAAATTAACCAGGTGTGGTGGTGGGCACCTGTACTCCCAGCTTCTAGGGAGACTGAGGCAGGAGAATCACTTGAACCTGAGAAGCGGAGGTTGCAGTGAGCCGAGATCGTGCCACTGGGCTCACTTGTAGTCCTAGCTACTGGGGAGGCTGAAGCAGGAGGATCTCATGAACCTAGGAGGTAGAGGCTGCAGTACTGCTATAATGGAGATGGTGAATAGCTACTGCACTCTAGCCCATCTCTAATATTAATATATGTATAAAGATACAATAGACACATACTGAGCACATTCTTTAGCACTGTGGCTTTTAAGATCCATCCGTTGTACCAGTGTGCATCTAGTCCATTGCTTGTAACTGCTGCTCAGTTTTCCAGGTGTGCCCCAACCACATTTTATTTGTCCATGCCTACAGTAATGGACGTCCTTATACCTGTCCTCTTAAGGACCTATATGAGAATTTTCTTTCTCTCTCTCTTTCTTTCTTTCTCTCTCTCTCTTTCTTTTCTTTCTTTCTTTCTTTCTCTCTCTTTCTTTTTCTTTCTATCCTTTCTTTCTTCTTTCTTTCTTTTTTCTTTCTTTCTTTCTTTCTTTCTTTCTTTCTTTCTTTCTTTCTTTCTTTCTTTCTTTCTTTCTTTCTTTCATCTTTCTTTCTTCTTTCTTTCTTTCTTTCTTTTGACAGAGTTTCACTCTTGTTGCCCAGGCTGGAGTGCAAGGTGCAATGGCCAATCTTGGCTCACTGCAACCTTCGCCTCCTGGGTTCAAGCGATTATCCTGCTTCAGCCTCCAGAGTAGCTGGGATTACAGGCGTGTGCCACTGCACCCAGCTAATTTTGTATTTTTAGTAGAGACGGGGTTTCTCTATATTGGTCAGGCTCGAACTCCTGACCTCAGGTAATTCACCCATCTTGGCCTCCCAAAGCGCTGGGATTACAGGCATGAGCCACCGCACCTGGCCGAGAATTTCTTTTGCATACACAGGCAGTAACAGAATTTCTAGGTATTCATCTATGCATATACAATGTGTAATGTGACTAAATGGCTCTCCAAAATAGTGTACCCATTTACACTCACATTAGCAATGCATGAGGATCTCTGCAGTCACATCCAACCACCAATAATGGATGTTATTTCACTTTTTGAACTTTGCCAGTCTGATAGGTATACAATGATAATTCATTTTATTTATCATTTGTCTGATTACTAACATGCTGGCTTATCTCCTCATAGGCATTTAAGTTTCTTTATTTTATTTTTATTTTATTTGGAGACGGAGTCTTGCTCTGTCATCCAGACTGGAGTGCAATGGTGCAATCTCAGCTCACTGCAACCTCTGCCTCCCAGGTTCAAATGATTCTCCTGCCTCAGCCTCCTGAATAGCTGAGATTACAGGTGCCCACCACCATGCCTGGCTAATTTTTGTACTTTTTTTTTTTTTTTTTTTGAGATGGAGTTTTGCTCTTGTTGCCCAGACTGGAGTGCAGTGGCGTGATCTTGGCTTACCACAACCTCCAGCTTCCTGAGTTCAAGCGATTCTGCTGCCTCAGCCTCCCGAGTAGCTGGGATTACAGGCATGTGCCGCCAAGCCTGGCTAATTTTGTATTTTTAGTAGAGACAGGGTTTTTCCATGTTGGTCAGGCTGGTCTCAAACTCCCGACCTCAGGTGATCTGCCCGCCTTGGCCTCCCAAAGTGCTGGGATTACAGGCATGAGCTACCGCGCCCGGCCAGTTTTTGTATTTTTTAGTAGAGAGTGGGTTTCACCATATTGGCCAGACTGGTCTCGAGCTCCTGACCTCAAGTGATCTGCCCGCCTCGGCCTCCCAAAGTGCTGGCATAACAGGCATGAGCCACAGCACCGGCCATTCTTTATTTTAAAATTGCCATTTGGTATCCTTTGCCCAAGTCTCTATTGAGGTACCTTTCTTTTTCTTATTGATTTGCAATAGTAAATAGTATGTCTAGGTAGTAATAATCCCTCATTGGTTTTAGACACTGCAAACATCTTTTCCCAGTCTGTCAGTTGTTAATTTCATTTATCAATGTCTTCATTGAACAGAAGTCTTAATTTTTACTTAATTGTTTCCTTTCTTGTGTTATGGTTTGTGCTTAGAGGTTTAAAGAAGTTATTACTCACCCTTAGGTCACCTTTGCAAATTAACTGCATAGATTTATATTATGCATTTATGTTTCAATCCTTCCAAAGATAGTATTTGCATGTGGCATGGGTAGGAAATCAGTTTTATTTTTCTCCTTAGAGTAAGCCAGTTTCATTAATGTCATTTGTAAATAATTTTTTCCTGAATGGTTTATGAAGCCACCTTTATTTTATATTAAGTTTCCATATATACAATGTATCTATTCCTGAACTCTCTTCTAGTCCACTGGTCTATTTAAAAATTCTTACACCAGTAAGACCCAGATTATTAGATTTTATTAGTATTGTTTTGTAGTGTATCTTTTTTTTTTTTTGGAAACAGAGTCTCACTCTGTCACCCAGTCTGGAGTGCAGTGGTACACTCTTGGCTCACTGCAACCTCTGTCTACCCGTCTCAAGTGATCCTACCACCGCAGTGTCCTGGGACTACAGGTGCACCCCACCATGCCCAGTTAATTTTTGTGATTTTTGGTAGAGATGGGGTTTTGCCATGTTGCCCAGGCTGGTCTCAAACTCCTGACCTTGGGTGATCCATTCACCTCAGCCTCCCAAAGTGCTGGGATTACAGGCGTGAGCCACCACATCTGGCCTATGGCGTGTCTTAATATCTGACAGGGGAATCTCTCTCTTTTTTCTCAAGTCTAATTTGGCTAATATTCACAGACCTTATTCTTCCATTTAGATTTTACAGTAAGTTTGCTGACTTTCTCAAAAATATTTAACTAGTTTTGATTGTGATTGCATTGTAATTATAAATTAGTTTAGGAAGAATTAACATCTTTATAATATTGTCATCCCTACGAAAAAAATATGTACTATCTCTCCATTTCTTTTTTTTTTTTTTTGAGACGGAGTCTCGCTGTGTCACCCAGGCTGGAGTGCAGTGGTGCGATCTCAGCACACTGCAACCTCTGCCTCCTGGGTTCAAGTGATTCTCCTGCCTCAGCCTCCTGAGTAGCTGGGATTACAGGCACATGCCACCATGCCCGGCTAATTTTTGTATTTTTAGTAGAGACAGGGTTTCACCATGTTGGTCAGGCTGGACTTGAACTCCTGACCTCGTGATCTGCCCACCTCAGCCTCCCAAAGTTCTGGGATTACAGGTGTGAGCCACCATGTTCGGCCCTCTCCATTTCTTATTAAGGTCATCATCTGTCTTTATGCTTTAAAACTTACTCCATAGAGGTCTTATATTAAATTGTTTCTTAGATATTTTTATATCTACTTTTTATATCTTCTTATATCTATGTCTTCTTAGATATATTTTATACCTACCTTTTTTAGATATAAATTTTTGTTGATATTTGGAATAATATCTTATTTTAAATTATATTTTCTAGTTGGTTATTGCTGGTGTTGAAAACTACCACAGATTTTTCAAAGTTAATCTTGTATCCAGGCATCTTGTTGAACTTTTAAATTATTAGTTTTAGTAGTTTGTGATTTGTTGATTTTTCTATGTAGATGATCAGATCACTGCACAAAATAAAAGCTATATCCCTTTTCCTTTTTTTTTTTTTGAGATAGTCTCAGTCTGTCATCCAGGCTGCAGTGCACTGGTGTGATCTCAGCTCACTGCAACCTCCGCCTCCCAGGTTCAAGCAATTCTCCTGTCTCAGCCTCCCGAGTAGCTGGGACTACAAGTGTGCACCAACATGCCTGGCTAATTTTTGTATTTTTAGTAGAGACGGGGTTTCACCATCTTGACCAGGCTGGTCTCAAACTGCTGACCTCAGGTGATCTGCCCTCTTTGGCCTCCTAAAGTGCTGCGATTACAGGCATGTGCAACCACGCCTGGCCACTATATCCTTTTTCTCTGAATGCTCATACCTCTTATTTGGTGTCCTTATTGCGTTGGCCAGGATCCTCAGGACTATGTTAAACATTAGGGGTAATGGTTGGCATCTTTGCCTTATTCCTTCTAATGAAATGCTTCTAAGGTTTCCCCACTAAATATGATGTTTCCTTTGGGTTTCTGGTATATAACCTCTGGTCAAAAGAAGGAGTTACTTTCTACTTCTAGTTTGCAACAACAGAAATGTTTATCATGAATAGATACTGATTGTATTTGAGGTGTCAGCCAATTCAATTACAGAAGAAAAAGCAATTAGAGTCATAAGAATTGGAAAAGAAAAGGTAAAACTGTATTTGCAGATGATACAATTATATAACTGGAAAACTCAACAGAAAAAATTGGAAATTTCTATAAATAGATAATAAAGTATCAATATATAAAAATAATATACAGAAATCAATAGCTTTCATCTTTTTTTTTTTTTTGAAACAAAGTCTCACTCTGTCACCCAGGCTGGAGTACAGTGGCGTGATCTCTGCTCACTGCAAGCTCCGCCTCCCAGGTTCACGCCATTCTCCTGCCTCAGCCTCCCGAGTAGCTGGGACTACAGGTGCTCACCACCATGCCCAGCTAATTTTTTTTTTTTTTTGTATTTTTAGTAGAGATAGGGTTTCGCCATGTTAGCCAAGATGGTCTCGATCTCCTGACCTCATGATCCACTCACCTCGGCCTCCCAAAGTGCTGGAATTACAGGTGTGAGCCACCACACCAGGCCACCTTTCATCTTACTAAGAATAAACAATAAGAAAAAATGGGGCAAGGGACTTGCTAATAAGATATTGGGATAACTGAACAACCATATGGAAAAATATGTAATTGAATTCCTTTCTCATCCCTCATCATGTAATGAGCTTGTATCATTCTGAAACCATCAACCCCCCGCTGTTGTCCCCAGTCTGTGGAAAAATTGTCTTCCACAAAACCATTCCCTAGTGCCAAAAAGGTTGGGGACTGCTGCTCTAAAACATGTCAATAAAAATTTTGAAAACTAAAGCACAAAGAAAAAAAATAAGAACAATGTGTGAGAGACATGTGCAAAATGTCTAACATATCTGTAGTTTGAGTTCCATGAGGAGAGAATAAGGCAGAAAATAATATTTGAAAAGATACTGAGAATTTTCCAAAATTGATTGCAAATGTTAACCTACAGATTCAAGAAGCCCTCAAGCAGATTTGAAAAAGAGAGAAAGCAAGAGAGAGAACACCTAGGTATTGTCAAGCTGCTGAAAACCTAAGACAACCAAAAAAAAAACCTTATAAGCAGCTAAAGGGAAAAAGCACATTAAATTCACAGGAACAAATAAGAAAAATTACAGCTTACTCTTTGACAGCAACAATGGAAACCAAAAAACAATGGAATAACATCTTTGAAATACTGAAAAACAAATTACAGCCCAGAATTTTATACTGAGACAAAAGGGTCTTCAAATGTTTGATAGCTGAAGAAGATAAACACATTTTCACACAAATGAATGTTAATTCATTTCCAGCAGATTCACACTACAAGGAATACTAAAGGACGTTCTCCACACTGAAGGAAAATGATCTAAAGAGAAACACAGACCTGTAAGAAGAAATGAAGAGCACTGGTAAAGGTAAATGTCAAATTATTTAAGATTAAACTATATGTTTAAGTCAACAATAATTGTGATAATTATAACATAATAAAAGTAAAATTACATGATAACAATAGCATAATGGGGGGCATGGAATTATATCATTTGCTATAGTTTGGATGTTTGTTCTCCTAAACCTCATGTTGAAATTTGATCCCCAATGTTGGAGATGAGGCCTAATGGGAGGTACTATGATCATGGTTGGGGGATCCCTCATGAGTAGAGTAACGCCCTCTTGGGACTGGGGAGTTTTATTAGTTCCTGTGAGAGCTGGTTGTTAGAAAGAGCATGGCACCTCCCTCCTCTTCTCTTGCTTCCTCTCACCATGTGATCTCTGCACATGATAGCCTAGCTTCACCTTCTGCAATGTGTGGAAACAGACTGAGGTGCTCACCAGAAGCAAATGCTAGCACCATGCTTCTTGGAGAGCCTCCAGAACTGTGAGCCAAATAAACCTTTTTCTTTATAAATTACCCAGCCTCAGATATTCTTTCACGCAACACAAAAGGACTAAGACATTATTGTAAGGTTTTAGACATTTTACACATGGTATAAGATGTGGTGAAATACTAAATCAAAGCACAGACAGTCCCTGATTACAGTGGTTTGACTTACAGTTTTTCAACTCTTTACAATGAGTTCATTGGGATGATTAAATGCATTTTCAACTTAACAATATTTTCGGCTTACAATGGGCATATCAGGACATAACCCCATCATAAGTTGAGGAACATCTGTAGATTATAATAAATTAAACATGCACATAGCGATCTAGAATAACTACTAAAAGAAAATGCAAACATAGGTATAACTAAAGAGATAAGAGAGAGACAAAATAGATTTAAAACACTTGATTAAACTAAAAGAAGGCAGGAAAGGAGGAACAAAGGAACAAAGAAGAAATGGGATAAAACAGAACAAACAGCAAGATAATAGACTTAAACTCAATTATGCCAGCAATTACATTAAGTGTAAATGAACTAAATATGCAGTTAAAATACCTAGATTGGCAGAGTGGATTAAAACAAAATAAGATTCAACTATATGTTTCTTTTTTTTTTGAAAAATAAGAAACATACTTTAAATATAAGATACACAATAGTTGGAAGTAAAAGAATTCTAAAAAGATATATTATGCAGATACTACTCATAAGGAAGCTGGTGTGGCTGTATTATTAGTCAGCTAAGGTTACTTCAACACAGAAATATTACCATAGATAAACAGGGACATTTCATAATGACAAAACAGTCAATTCTTTAAGAAGATGCAATTATAAATGTGTATGTACCTAATAATACAACTTACAAGGAGAAATAGAAAACATGAATTGTCCAAATGTACTAAAGAAATTAAATGCAAAATAAAAATCCTTCCCACAAAGAACCCTTCTGGTTCAGGTGGCTTTACTATTAAATTCTTCCATATATTTAAAGAAGAAATAATACTATCTTCACATTCTCTTATAGAAAATATTTTCCAATTTCTTTTTCTTCCTCCCTCCCTTCTTTCCTTCCTTCCTTCCCTCTTTCCTTCCTTCTCTCCCCCTCCATCCTTCCCTCCTTCTTTCCTTCCTTCCTTCCTTCCTCCCTTCCTCCCTCCTTCCCTCCTTCCATCCCTTCCTCCCTTCCTCCCTTCCTCCCTTCCTTCCTTTTTAAATTGAGACAGGGTCTTGCTTTATCACCCAGACTAGAGTGCAGTGGCATGATTATAGCTCACTGCAGCCTCGACTTGCTGGGTTTAAGTGATCCTCCCACCTCAGCCTTCCTAGTAGCAAGGACTACAGGCACATGCCACCATGTCCAGCTAAATTTTTAAATTTTTTTCTAGAGACAAGGTTTTGCTATGTTTCCCAGCCCAGTCTCAAACTCCTGGACTCAGGCAATCCTCCCACCTCAGCCTCCCAAAGTGCTGAGATTACAGGCATCAGCCACCAGGCCTGGCCCCAATTTCTTCTACCAATCAGTATAACCCTGATACCAAAACTTAACAAAATAATCACAAGAAAACAAAATTACAAGTCAATATTTCTCATGAACATAGATGCAAAAATTCCAAATAAGAGACTAGCAATCAAGTTCAGCAAAATATAAATAAAGGATAATATATCATGAACAAGTAGGAATTACTCTAGGAATGCAAGGTTGGCTTTACACATTAAAATCAATCAGTGTAATTTACCACATTAACAGAATAAAGGAGATAATATAATTACCTCAGGAGATGTAGGAAAAAAAATTAAATGTTCATTTATGACTTAAAATAATAAAAGAACTGAATGTGGTGACTTGTACCTGTAATCTTAGCTACTCAAGAAGCTGAGGCAGGAGAATCCTTGGGCCCAGAAGTTTGAGGCCACAGTGAGCTATGATGGTACCACTGCATTCCAGCCTGGGTGACAGAGCAAGGCATCATCTCTTAAAAAAAAAAAAAAAAAAAGAAAGAAAGAAAAAGAAACAACTTTCAGCAAACTCCTTCTTTCCTTCTTTCCCTCCTTCCCTCTCTTCTTTCCTCCCTCCCCTTCCTTCCTTCCTTCCTTGCTATCTTGGATAGCAAGATCCAAGATAGGATCTTGCTGTGTTGCTCAGACTAGAGTGCAGTGGCTACTCCTAGATGCAATCATGCTATACACTATAGCCCGAACTCCTGGTCTAAAGGGATCTCCTGCCCCAGCCTCCAGAGTAGCTGGGACTACAGGTGTATGCCACCATACCCAGTTTCAGTTTCTTTCTTTCTTATTCTGAAGAAGGCTATTTACAAAACTATCTCAGCCGGCATCACACTTAATGGTGAAATTGAGCACATTCCCCCTGGGGTTGGGAGACAGATAGGGATGTTCACTCTAATCACTTCTATTCAACATTGTACTGGAGGTCATAGCCAGTGCAATAAGGTAAGAAAAGGAATTATTAGGTATAAAATCGGAAAGAAAAAAGTTAGAGTCAGCCAGGCACGGTGGCTCACACCTGTAATCTCAGCACTTTGGGAAGCCAAGGCAGACTGATTACGAGGTCAGGAGATCGAGACCATCCTGGCTAACACAGTGAAACCGCATCTCTACTAAAAATACAAAAAATTAGCCGGGCATGGTGGCGGGTGCCTATAGTCCCAGCTACTCAGGAGGCTGAGGCAGGAGAATGATGTGAACCCAGGAGGTGGAGCTTGCAGTGAGCTGAGATCATGCCACTGCACTCCAGCCTGGGCGACAGAGTGAGACTCTATCTCAAAAAAAAAAAAATATATTAGAGTCATTATTTGTAGATGACATTATTACGAGTATACATAACTACAATCAAATGGTTAATATTAATACATGAATTTAGGTAGTTCAATGGATATAAAATCAATATACAAAATATCAATTATATTTTTTATGTAACAGCAACAAACAATTAGAAAATGAAATTTAAAAAAGACACCACTTACAAATAGAACCAAAATATCAAATTCCTGGAAATAAACCTAATGAAAGTTTGGTAAGATTCCTCCATTGAAAACTACAAAATATTGCTGAGAGAAATTAAAGAAGATGTAAATAAATGGAAGAATATGCTATATGCTTAGAGTGACAGAGCAAGTATTAAGATGTTAACAACTTGATCTATAAATTTAATGCAATTCCAATTGAAATCTCCATGGGATTTTTGGTGAAAACTGGCAAGATGATTCTAAATTTTACATGTAAATGCAAAGGACCTGGAATAGCCAAGGCAATCTTCAAGACCCTTAACAAAACTGGAGACTTACACTTTCAGATATTAAAACTTAATACAGTTAGTATTGGCACAAGGATAAACAAATAGGCTGATGGAACAAAATCTAGAAACTGGCCAGGTGCAGTGGCTCATGCCTGTAATCCCAGCACTCTGGGATCAGGCAGATCACCTGGGGTCAGGAGATAGAGACCAGCCTGGCCAACATGGTGAAACTCCATTTCTACTAAAAATACAAAACTTAGCCGAGTGTGGTGGCGGGCACCTGTAATCCCAGCTACTCGGAGACTGAGGCAGTAGAACTGCTTGAACCTGGGAGGCAGAGGTTGCAGTGAGCCGAGATGGCACCACTGCACTCCAGCCTGGGTGACAAGAGTGAGACTTCGTCTCAAAAAAACAAAAACAAAAACTAGAAACCAACCTATGTGATTTATGACAAAGGTGCTAAAGAAATTCAGTAGGAAAAATGATAATCTTTTCAATAAGTGGTGCTGATATCCGTATTGTAAAAAATTAAAGCTTGATTCTTACCTTATACACAAAATTAATTCTAGGTAGAGGGTGGACTTGAAGGTGAAAAATAAACAATAAAGTTCTAGATAAAAACCTAGAGAAATATCTTCAAAGCCTTGAGGTAGATAAAGATTTCTCTCTTTCCTTTTGTATTTTAAATAGAGGCAGGGTCTCGATATGTTGCCTAGGTTGGTCTCAAACTCCTGGCCCCAAGTGAACTTCCTGCCTTGGCCTCCCAAAGTGCTGGGATTACAGGTGTGAGCTACCACATCCAACCAAGATTGCTTAAATAGAACAACAAACCCACTCACTTAAAAGAAAATATTGAAAATTTTGATTTTATTATAATTTTTTTTTAGATATTTGAAATACAACTTTCTTCTGATTCTAAACGAAAAGGAATGGGAATGATAGTAACAAACAAAATTTCACCACTGAATATCGTGGTGTGACTGTAGTGTCTCATATTTGAAACTCAAGAAGAAATCAACTGTGTTCCAAAACAGTGAAAGATGCAGGTCCAAACAATGAAGGTATTTTCTGAAGTGCCACATTTACTCTGAAGCCATATTCATGTCCTTCGGCATCCCACAGGTGATAAGAAAGTGGCACACACGCTGCACCACTGACATCACAGGACAGCTTCCTATAAAACCAGACTCTGACGCTGAGCTCCAGCTTCATCCTCACAGGTCGTCCATCATCCTCATCCAGGAGAGCAGTTGTCTGAGCAACCTCTAATCTGGGCTCATATTGTACTGCCACAGCTGGGTCCTTGACAGCCCGTGGTAGGGCAAGAGCAGGCATGGCAACCACCTCCAACTTAAGGTCTCCAAAGAGCTTCCTAGCAAGCCAGAGGAGGGCTTTTCAAAGTTGTAGTAACTTTTTGGCCAGGTGCAGTGGCTCATGCCTGTAATTCCAGCACTTTGGGAGGCCAAGGCAAGTGGATTGCTTGAGCCTAGGAGTTTGAGACCAGGCCGGCCAACATGGTAAAACACTGTCTCTACAAAAAATGCAAAAAGTAGCTGTGTGTGGTGGAGCACCTGTAGTCCCAGCTACTCAGGAGGCTGAGGTGGGAGGATCACTTGAACCCAGGAGGCAGAGGTTGCAGTAAGCAGAGATCACACCACTACACTCCAGCCTGGGTGACAGACTCAGACCCTGTCTCAAAAAAAAAAAAAAAAAAGTAAAAAACAAAACAAAAAACCCAAAAAACAAAGTTGTAGTTACTTTTGGTAGAAATGTCATAGTACTGAACATTGGTGGAAGGCAATAGATTTTGCCTTCACTTTTCTATCCTTAATATCCACTTTGTTGCCACACAACATGATGGCGAGTTTTCACACACTCATACCAGATCTCTGTGCTAGTTGGGCACATTCTTGTAAGTAACTCTTGATGTTACATTAAACATTATAATGGCACATTGGGACTGGATATCATAGCCATCTCTCAGTCCACTTAATTTCTCCTGGCCAGTTGTATGTATGTATGTATATATTTATATTTATATTTATATTTTTGGAGGGGACAGAGTTTTGCTCTTGTTGCCCAAGCTGGAGTGCAATGGCATGATCTCGGCTAACTGCAACCTCCGCCTCCCGGGTTCAAGCGATTCTCCTGCTTCGGCCTCTCGAGTAACTGGGATTACAGGCACCTGCCATCACACTCAGCTAATTTTTGTATTTTTAGTAGAGACGGGGTTTCACCATGTTGGCCAGGCTGGTCTTGAACTCCTGACCTCAGGTGATCCTCCCACCTTGGCCCCCCAAAGTGCTGGGATTACAGGCATGAGCCACTGTGCCTGGCCTATACATTAAATTTAAAAAGTCCTCTGTTGGTGTGAAACACAAGCAGATAAACCTCAACACCCAAGGTATACTTCTCAGATTCACCAGCCAAATGATGTTTCATGGGTGTAGTTTTTCCAGCACCAACATCGCTAACCAGTACAAGTTTGAACTGGACTCGGGGCTCTCCTTGGGCAGCCATCGTCATGTTGCTTCCAGAAGCATCTCCACACCAATATGACTGGGCTGGAAAGATGGTGGAAGCACAATTGTTATCATTTTAAAAATTGGTTAATTAAAAGTCAACATTATCAGAGTAAAAAGGCAAACCACAACTTAGGAGAAGATGTTTGCCATATATACATTAAAAAAAATCTTGTTTCCCGAATATATAAAGAACTCCCAAACATTAATACAAAAAAGACAAATTCCAATTTTGAAACATTGGTAAAAGACAAACAGGCACTGTACAAAAGAGAATATTCAAATGGCCAGTAAGCGTATGGAAAGGTACTCATCATATCTGGTTATCAGAGAGGGGCAAATTTAAATCAGGATATGTTATTACACCTCTACCAGCATGGCTAAAATTTAAGAACTGACAATATCAAGTGCTGAAGAGGATGTGGAACAACTGGAATTTTCCTACTTTCTTGGTGAGAGTCTAAATTGATATAGCCGTTTGGGCAAACTGACAACATCTACTAAAGTTAGACATATGCATACTTTGTGACTGAGAAATTCTAATCCTGGGTATATTCAAACAAAAATATTTATATCCATAAAATACCTGCACAAGAATGTTCATAGCATGGCTGGGCGCGGTGGCTCACGCCTGTAATCCCAGCACTTTGGGAGGCCGAGGCAGGCGGATCACAAGGTCAGGAGATCGAGACCATCCTGGCTAACACGGTGAAACCCCGTCTCTACTAAAAATACAAAAAATTAGCCAGGCATGGTGGTAGGCGCCTGTAGTCCCAGCTACTCGGGAGGCTGAGGCAGGAGAATGGCATGAACCCAGGAGGTGGTGCTTGCAGTGAGCTGAGATCGTGCCACTGCACTCCAGCCTGGGTGACAGAGCGAAACCCCATCTCAAAAAAAAACAAATAAAGAATGTTCATAGCAACAGCATTTATAATAGCTCCAAATTGGAAACATCCCAAATGTCCATCAACATTGGAATGGATAAATTTTCATGTATTTATTCAATGAAATTATCTATAACAATGAAAATAATAAATATTCTCCTCACAATAACTTTGCCGAATATGTGCTGCTATTGGTGGTACTGCCACTTGTTTGTGCCTTCCAAATCCTGATTAATTCTATTGTGTTTGAGTCCTGTTTTAAAAGAGGGAAAAGAAAAGTCCTTTTTTTTTCCTCCTGGACTCAAGCGATCCTCCCACCTCAGCCTCCCCAGTAGTTGGGGCTACAGGTGCACACACCACATCCAGCTAATTTTTGTATTTTTTGTAGATAGAGAGTTTTGCTATGTTGCCTGGGCTGGTCTCGAACTCCTGGGCTCAAGCAATCCACCCACCTTGGCCTCCCAAAGTGCTGGGATTACAGGCGTGAGTCACCACGCCCAGCTATCACTATATACTCTGTACTATTGCCTTTATTTCTGATGGGAGGGAAGTTCCATTTTGACTCAGCTTTTAAAAAAAATACCTTATGAAGAGATTCATCAGCTCAGCTTTGTTGAGACCCAAATCCTCTGCTTACCTTTACAAATTTTACAAAACCATGTGGACGACTTGAATAAATCACTAAGTCACCTCCCAAGTGCTTGGAAGGGGCCAGCAAGTGAGGGTCCCTGAAGTTTGAGTTTCTTCTGGAAGAATATGTCTCTGCTTCCCTCATATCATTCCCTTACTGATACTCTATTCAGCCAGGTTGGTCTTTGCCATTTCCCATAAATAAGCACTTTCCCACCTCATTTCCTGCCCATACCATTCCCTCCTCCATCTTGTCTGCTTATTCCCAGAAGGCATGGCTTTCCCTTTAACCCTCTTAAAGTGAGTTAGGCAGCGGGGCGAGGTGACTCACGCCTGTAATCCCAGCATTTGGGAGGCTGAGGCAGGCAGATCACCTGAGGTCAGGAGTTCAAGACCAGCCTGACCAACATGGAGAAACCCCATCTTGACTAAAAATACAAAATTAGCTGGGCGTGGTGGCGCATGCCTGTAATCCCAGCTACTCAGGAGGCTGAGGCAGGAGAATCGCTTGAACCCAGGAGGCGGAGGTTGCGGCGAGCCGAGATGGTGCCATTGCACTGTAGCCTGGGCAACGAGAGCAAAACTCCATCTCAAAAAAAAAAAAAAAAAAAAAGTGAGGTAGGCTCTCCTTTGTACCCCTCAACCACTGGGTCTAGAGGTGGGATGTAGATCCTCCTTTTTCTTCATATCTCCTCCCAGACCATTGCCTCTCTCATTCCAAAAACCTGCAGCTCCTTTGAAACTCATACCATCAGCCTCTGCTACCCACTACCCCTCCCTCATTGCAGCCATCTCAGATCCCTGGATCATCTCTTGAATATTTAATGCCTGGCCCATTGTCTCTCTCCATGGCTCTCATGAATAACTGTTTCTGATATGTGTGCAACAGCTTCATTGAGATGTAATTTACTTACTAGAAAACTCACCCATTTTAAGTGCAAAATGATTTTTCTTGTATTTACTGAATTCTGCAAACACCATCACAAATTTTCCATAACTTTCATCACTTGAAAAAGAGTCTCTCATCTAGCTTCTCTCTGTATAGATTTGCCTTTTCTGAATATTTTATCTAAATAGAATTGTACAAAATGTGGTCTTTTGTGCCTGCCTTCTTTCACTTAGCATAATGTTTGGAAGGTTCATCCACACTGCAGCAATCAGGACTCTGTTCATTTTTGTTGTTAAAGGGCATTCCATTGTATGAATGTACCACATTTTTGTTTATCCATTCATCAGCTGACAAACATATGGCTCATTTCTACTTTTTGACTGTAAAGAATAAGGCTCTTATGAGGCTGGGCATGGTGGCTCATGCCTGTAATCCCAGCACTTTGGGAGGCTGAGGCGGGTGGATCACCTGAGGCCAGGAGTTTGAGACCAGCCTGGCCAACATGGTGAAACCCTGTTTCTACTAAAAATACAAAAATTAGCCAGGCATGGTGGTGTGTGCCTGTAATCCCAACTACTTGGGAGGCTGAGGCAGGAGAATCACTTGAACTCGGGAGGCAGAGCTTGCAGTGAGCTGAGATCGTGCCACTGCACTCCAGCCTGGGTGACAAGAGCAAAACTCTGTCTCAATAAATAAATAAATAAGGCTGCTATGAACATTCACATATAAGTCTTTATGATGACATATGATATACCTAAGAGTGAAATTACTGGGTCCTATGGCAATTCTATGTTTAACATTTTGAGAAACTACCAAATTGTTTGCCAAAGTGAATGCATCATTTTCCAGTTCCACTAGCAATGTATGACAGTTACAGTATCTTCACATCATCACCAGCTCCTATCATTGTTTTTGATGATCCAGGACTTCACTCCACCCCAGCTACCTGCTCCTGTGGAAAGACCTCTCTCTCAAGCATCCCACTCTACTACCTCTTCCTATTATTATTCAGGCTGCCTTCTTCTCATGTTCTGAGTCCTTGAGTTCTCATGTTATGCAACATCACTGGGACTTTGAACATACTACTCTCTTATGTTGGATGCTCCCTCACTTCTGTCACATCCTCACTTTCGTTTGTCCTGGCTTAGATTTCACAGCCCATTATTAACTCATTGGCTTGAGTACATCCTCCACAACATTTTCACCCTCTCCTCCTGGTATGCACATGGATTCATGTGGCAAAACCCAAGCCAGGTTAAATGTGGTTGGGTCTAGTCTGTTTATCCCCAGGCAGTTAGATGTGGCTGGAGAAAGGTTCACAGCCATGAGGACTCATCTTGCATCAAATTCATAACCATGGACCTCCAGTGGACACTTAGTGCAGCTCAGCAATTCTCTGACATTTCTTGGGCACCTGCTCTTCTGTATTAGTCTGTTCTCATGCTGCTGATAAAGACATACCTGAGACTGGGTAATGTATAAAGAAAAAGAGGTTTAATGGACTCACAGTTCCACGTGGCTGAGGAGGCCTCACAATCATGGTGGACGGTGAAAAGCACATTTTACGTGGCAGCAGACAAGAGAGAAATGAGAGCCAAGCAAAAGGGTTTCCCCTTATAAAGCCGTCAGATCTTGTGAGACTTATTCACTACCACGAGAACAGTATGGGGGAAACCACCCCCCATGATTCAATTATCTCCCTCCAGGTCCCTCCTACAACACATGGGAATTATGGGAGCTACAATTCAAGATGAGGTTTGGTGGGGACACAACCAAACCATAACACCCTCTTTTATCACCTTCCCCTCTTCTCCTCAAGTTTCAACATTTCCAAACCCAGTGCCTTTTGGATAAATACCATCTTCCTCCTCCTCTTCTTCTTCTTCTCCTTCTTCCCCATCACCATTATCTATTTTCAAACCTTTTTAATTATTTCAAACAGGAACTCTGTACCCATTAAGGAAGTATAAGCTTGCTTCTATTTCACTGAGAAAACTGAAGCAATCAGAACAGGGCTTCCATAGGTCCCTTCTGTGAAACACACAACCCGGATGTGTACACATCCAGGTATTGTGCTTTCCCTCCCATTACACAGGAGAACCACCTGTGCTATTTAAGGCCAGCCCTTGTACCTGGGCACCAGGTCCCAAAGCCACGGACTCATCACAGATGTTATTCCTGCAACAATGCCCTCATGCTCCCACACCATCAATCTTCCCTCTGCAGAGGATCATTTCCATAAGTCTATGAACAGCTGTAATATTCCCATCTAAAAATAAATCCCTTCCCTTGGCACTACCTCTTTCTCCCTATAGCTCAATTTGCTGCCTTTTATAGCAAAGCTTCTCAAAAGAGTTGTCTTATAGTCTCCACCTCTTTTTCTCCTGTCCCTACCTCAATCCATTCCAATCCCACTTCTGCCACACCACTCTGCAAGCTCACTCCTCATGCTCACAAGTGACCGCCATGTTGGCAAACCCAGTGGCCATTTCTCACACCTCACATGACTTGATTTTTCAGCAGCCAGTCATTGCTTCCACCTTCTTGAAGTACATTTTTTCCCTGACTTCCAGGCATCATACTCTTCTGGTTTCCTCCTTTTTTCTTTTCACCAGTCATTCCTTCTTTGTCTTCTTTGCTAGTCCATCTTCATCTCCTCCATGTCTAAGCTTCACAGGGCTCCAGGTGCCATCTGCAAACTCCACTCTTCCCAAAATCCACTCCCTCCAATATCAGCTAGTCTCATGGCTTTAATACCTCCCTATATATATGCTGATTCTTTCCACCCCTATTCCCAAAGTCTATCTCCACTCCCACTGCCCCATTGGGCTCCGTTTGCATATATCCAACTATCTATTTGACGTCTCCCTTGGGAGGTATCATGGGCATTTGGATCTTAACATGGCCCAAACAGAGCTTTACGTTTCTCCGCCCTCTCCCCTCAGACACATCCCACATGCAGCCCTTACCCAAGCCTGCTCCACCCCAAGTCTTGCCCATTTTGGTAAATGACAACTTGATTCCTTGCTTAGACCCAACACCTTGGAGTCAGTTCGAGCTCCACTTTTTCTCACAGCCCACATCAGCAAATCCTATAGCTCTACCTTCAAAATCTCTCTCCAATCTAATCACATCCCTACCTTTATGGGTACTGCCCTGGTCCAAACATCAACCCCTGATATGGTTTCAATGTTTGTCCCGTCCACATCTCATGTTGAAATGTGATCTTCAGTGTTGGAGGTGGGGCCTGGTGGAAGATATTTGGGTCAGGAGGCAGATCCCTCACTTAAGAATAGCTTGGTGCTGTCCTTGTGATAATGAGTTCTTGGTCTGAGTTCACGTGAGATCTGGTTGTTTAAAAGTGTGTGGCACTGGCTGGGCGCAGTGGCTCACATTTGTAATCCCAGCACTTCGGAAGGTTGAGGTGGGCAGATCACTTGAGGCCAGAAGTTCAAGACCAGCCTGGCCAACATGGTGAAACCTATCTCTACTAAAAATGTCAAAAATTAGATGGGCGTGGTGGTGCGTGCCTGTAGTCCCAACTACTTGGGAGGCTGAGGTACAAGAATCACTTGAACTCAGGATGTGGAGGTTGCATTGAGCTGAGATCATACCACTGCACTCCAGCCTGGGCAACAGAGTGAGACCCTTTCTCAAAAAAAAAAAAAAGTGTGTGACACTTGCCCCCTCACTCTCTTGCTCCCTCTCCTGCCATGTGGCGCACCTGCTCCCCTTTGCCTTGTGCCATGATTGTAAGGTTCCTGAGGCCTCACCAGAAGCAGATGCTGGAGCCGTGCTGGTACAGCCTGCAGAACTGTGAGCCAATGAAACCTCTATTCTGTATAAATTAACCAGCCTCAGACATTTCTTTATAGCAATGCAAGAAGGGCTAATGCAGCCCCTCTTCCCTGTACACCCAAGACAGCCTCCTCCTGATTGCTCACAACTACTCTTGCCATCCTGTAGTCCACTCTCCACATGGCAGCCAGAAGGATCCTCTCAGTGGCTCTTTGCTCTAATAGCTACTCATTTTGCTAAGAATAAAACTAAGGCTCACACCTATAATCCCAGCACTTTGGGAGGCCAAGGTGAGCAGATTGCTTGAGCCCAGGAGTTTGAGACCAGCCTGGGCAACATGGCAAGACTCCGTCTCTACAAAAAAATGCAAAAGTTAGCCAGGCATGGTGGTGCACACCTGTAATCCCAGCTACTCAGGAGGCTGAGGCACGAGAGTCACTTGAACCTAGGAGGCAGAGGTTGCAGTGAGTCAAGATTGTGCCACTGCACTCCAGCCTGGGTGACAGAGTGAGAAATATACATATTTTAAAAGTGTGTATATAAAATATAAAAAATATTTTTAAAAAGTATATAAGTAAGACTATACTTTCAGGGATCATTTCTATAGTATGTTACTAGAGAAGTTTCTCTGAACGTGTAGAGCACCGAAAGCCACAAGGAGGAGATGTAGCGTTCTCTTCTGAGCGTGAAGCCGGCTTCTGGCGTTGCTCGGGTGCAACTGCCGTCAGCCGTTGATGACCGTTCTTCTCTCCGGCTTGGAGAGTAAGAGGGAGAGAACGCAGTCTGAGTGGTTTTCTTTGTTCGTGTTTTTTAATTAAAAAAAAAAAGTATATAAGTATAAAAAATATAGGTGTGTATATATACATACACACACACACACACACACACACACACATATTAGAAAAAAATCCTTACTCTGGTCTCCTCCATCTTGTTCCCTGAAACCACTTTGGCCTTCTCTCCCACATCCTTCTCCTCACACACTCCTCCCTCAGTGCTGCCTGCACCCTGCACCCTTCTCTCACTGGCTTCCCTCTGCCTCTGTCCCTGCCCCGGCTGGTCCTGCTCTGCTGGCTCACTCCTTTCCTCACTCGCAGCTCCATTCAGGCGCTGTCTGTATTAGCTGCCTAGGGATGCCACGACAAATGACCACAACCTGGGTATGGTGGCAATTGAACAAAATAAAATTAAAGTAAAATTAATTCAAAATAAAATTTAAATGTAAAATAACAGCAATGTAATCTCTCACAGTGCAGGAAGCTAAGAAGTCCAAAATCAAGATGTTCACTGGGCCATGCTCCCTCTGAAGGCTCTGGGGCAGGGTACTTCCTTGCTTCTTCCTGGCTTCTGGTGGCCCCCAGGCATTCCAATCTGGTTGGCTTGTGGCAGCGTCATTCCAATTTCTGCCTCCATCTCCATGTGGCCGCCTTTTCTCTGTGCCCTCTCCTCTCGTTATAAGGATACTCAGCATTGGATTTAGGGCACACCTGAATCCAGCATAACATCATGTTGAGATCTTTGACTAATTTACATCTGCAAAAACCTTCTTTCCAAATAAGGTCACATTCTGAGGTTCTGGGTGGACATGAATTTTGAGGGGATATTACTCAGCCCGCAATACTGCTTTACTGGAGAGGATGTCTTTGACAACCCAGTCTTAAAAACAGCACCCCCCCCCCCCGCCCCCCGGCCGGGCGCGGTGGCTCAAGCCTGTAATCCCAGCACTTTGGGAGGCCGAGGCGGGCGGATCACGAGGTCAGGAGATCGAGACCATCCTGGCTAACACGGTGAAACCCCGTCTCTACTAAAAATACAAAAAATTAGCTGGGCGTGTTGGCGGGCGCCTGTAGTCCGAGCTACTCGGGAGGCTGAGGCGGGAGAATGGCGTGAACCCAGGAGGCGGAGCTTGCAGTGAGCCGACATGGCGCCACTGCACTCCAGCCTGGGTGACAGAGCAAGACTCCGTCTCAAAAAAAAACAAAACAAAACAAACAAACAAAAAAAAAAACAGCACCCCCTCCACACCCTATTGACACTTGTCTTCCCACTGCTCTGCCTGATTCTTTTTCATTGCACTCATTACCACTTGACAGTCGAAATAGTTATTTGCTTATTATCTGTCTTGCCCATCACTCAGTTCTGAGCTTCTGGGAGAAAGAATTTGGTCTGTCTGGCTTATAGATGTATTCCTAGTACTCAAGCCTAGTGCTTGCATTTTTAAGTGGGTATGCAGTATGCGTTGAATCAGTGAATCAGAATCACAGGCCTGGGGCTCCTGGCCACTGAAGGCGCAGCACAGGCTCTGTGTCTCCTGGTCTCTGCAGCTCCAGACCCACCCAGTCCGTGTAGACCCTCCTGAGCTTGGAATCCAGGCTCACTGAGCCCATTTGCCTGCCCACAAAAGCTCTGTGGTCTCTTATTGCGTTGTGTTGTTCTTGTAACTTTCTCTCAGTAACTACGCATTTTTCTCAGTTAAAATGAAAACACAGCTGGGCACAGTGGCTCACACCTGTAATCCCAGCACTTTGGGAGGCCAAAACGGGAGGACTGCTTGAGCCCAGGGGTTCGAGACCAGCCTAGTCAATATAATGAGACCTTGTATCTATAAAAAAATAAAAAAATTAGCCTGGCATGGTGATGCACGCCTCCTGTAGTCCCAGCTAGTCAGGAGACTAAGGTGGGAAGATCACCTGAGCCTGGGAGGCGGAGGCTGTAGTGAGCTGAGACCTTGCCACTGCACTCCAGCCTGGGTGACAGAGTGAGACTCTGTCTCAAAAAAGAAAAAAAGAGCCTGGGCACAGTGGCTTATGCCTGTAATCCCAGCACTTTGGGAGGCCGAGGTGGGTGGATCACAAGGTCAAGAGTTCTAGACCGGCCTGGCCAAGATGGTGGAACTCTGTCTCTACTAAAAATACAAAAATCAGCT
Source organism: Hylobates moloch (assembly GCF_009828535.3). Classification (NCBI taxonomy): domain Eukaryota; kingdom Metazoa; phylum Chordata; class Mammalia; order Primates; family Hylobatidae; genus Hylobates; species Hylobates moloch. The sequence goes on from NW_026652281.1 coordinate 93,714,419, forward strand.
GGGCACGGTGGCAGGCACCTGTAGTCCCAGCTACTCAGGAGGCTGAGGCAGGAGAATTGCTTGAACCCAGGAGGCAGAGTTGCAGTGAGCTGAGATCGTGCTGCTGCACTCCAGCCTGGGCAACAGAGCAAGACCCCGTCACAAAAAACAAACAAACAAACAAACAATAGCCAACAGCACAAACATCTCAATTGGTTCGGCTTACACAATTTTGAAAAATTAAGAAATTATGAAAAATAAAGTTAAGCAAACTTTCCATTTGATGGGTGCTAAAACTGCTTTGCCCAGATCAACTATAGAGAAGAACAGAGCTTTCAATGGCAATTTTAAATAAGTGGGATCAAGAATCTGAAGCATTTCTTCAAAAAAAAAAACTGTAACAGGAGATGACACATGGGTTCACCACTACGATCCTGAAGACAAAGCACAAAGCAGTGGCTACCGAGAGGCAGAAGTGGTCTGGCCAAAGCAAAAGTAGACCAGTCGAAGGTCATGGCAACAGTTTTTTGGGATGCTCAAAGCGTTTTGCTGTTAACTTTCTGGAGGGCCAAAGAATGATAACATTTGCTTCCTATGAGAGTGTTTTGAGTAGGTTACCCAGAGCTTTAGCAGAAAAATGCCTGGGAAAGCTTCACCAGAGACTCCTTCACCACCACAATGATCCTGCTCACTCCTCATGAAAAACGAGGGCAATTTTGCAAGAGTTTCAGCAAGAAATCATTAGGCATCCATCTTACAGTCCTGATTTAGCTCCTTCTGACTTCTTTTTGTCTCCTAATCTGACCAGTTCTTTAAAGGGCACCCATTTTTCTTCAGTTAATAATGAGGCTGGGCACAGTGGCTCATGCCTGTAATTCCAGCATTTTGGGAGGCCAAGGTGGGTGGATTATCTAAGGTCAGGAATTCAAGACCAGGCTGGCCAACATGGCAAAACCCTCTACTAAAAATACAAAAATTAGCCGGGCATGGTGGCACGTGTCTGTAATCCCAGCACTTGGCAGGCTGAGGCAGGAGAATCGCTTGAACTCAGGTGGCAGAGGTTGCAATGAGCCAAAATCATGCCAGTGCACTCCAGCCTGGGCAACAGAGGGAGACTCCGTCTGTAAATAAATAAATAAGCAAGCAAGCAAGCAAGCAAGACTACATTGGCATGGTTAAATTCTCAAGACCCTGAGTTTTTTTGTTTGTTTTTTGTTTCTTTTGAGACAGAGTCTCACTGTGTCGCCCAAGCTGGAGTGCAGTGGTGCAATCTCGGCTCACTGCAACCTCCGCCCCCCAGATTCAACAATGCAACCTCCACCCCCCAGGTTCAAGTGATTCTCCTGCCTCAGCCTCCTAAGTAGCTGGAATTACAGGCACGTGTCACCACACCGACTAATTTTTTTGTATTTGTAGTAGAGGCGGGGTTTCACCATATTGGCCAGGCTGGTCTCAAACTCCTGACCTCAAGTAATCCACCCACCTCAGCCTCCCAAAGTGCTGGGATTACAGGTGTGAGCCACCGTGCCCAGCCTCCCTCAGTTCTTTAGGGAGGAACTAAATGCTTGATGTCACTTACAAAATTGTCTTGAACTTGATGAAGATTCTGTTGAGAAATAAAATTCATATTTTTAATTTTTATCTTTTAATTCAATTTTTCACAAACTTTTTGAAGTTCCTTTGTACAAGAAAAACCTTGCTAGTAAACTGCTGCTGTCAGGCCAGCATGATGGCTCATGCTTATAATATCAGCACTTTGGGAGGCCAAGGCAGGAGGATTGCTTGAAGCCAGGAATTTGAGACGAGCCTGGGCAACATGGTCTCTCTCTTTTTTTTTTAATGGCTCAAACATGGGAGGAGTTTTTTGTTCTAATTATAATTAATGTCTCAAAATTCTGGGCAGGCCTCAGCACATAAGCCACATGACTTTTTGTCCAAGGCCATGTTCACCCTGGAGTTGCTTTATGACAGCATCCATAGCCACCTTGACAGGTCGATGTCACTTCTGTGCCTGCCCAGTTGTCTGTTGATTAAAAAGACCAGCACATTTTTGGTGGGCTTCTTGCATCTGAAGGACTTGTCAGGCTTCCTGATGTTCAGTGCAAGCTTGTTGGGACTGGCTTTAGGGAGTTCTTTATCCATGATGCAGCAGCTCCAAACAACCTCAGGAAGACAGCTCAACTAAGAAAGCACGATCACAAGGTCCCACAATAGGCTGTCTGCAAGCTGAGGAGCAAGGAGAGTCAGTCTGAGTCCCAAAATTTAAGAACTTGGAGTCTGATGTTCAAGGGCAGGAAGCATCCAGCAGGGGAGAAAGATGTAGACTAGGAGGCCAGGCCCGTCTCCGACATGGTCTCTTAAAAATAAAAAAATACAGGGCCGGGCGTGGTGGCTCACGCCTGTAATCCCAGCACTTTGGGAGGCCAAGGCAGGTGGATCACCTGAGGTTGGGAGTTCAAGACCAGTCTCACCAACATGGAGAAACCGCGTCTGTACTAAAAATACAAAATTAGTTAAACTGGGCATGGTGATGCATGCCTATAATCCCAGCTACTCGGGAGCCTGAGGCAGGCGAATCGCTTGAACCCGGGAGGCGAAGGTTGCAGTGAGCTGAGATCACACCACTGCACTCCAGCCTGGGCAACAAGAGCAAAACTCCATCTCAAAAAACAAAAAACAAAACCTCCAAAAATAGCTGGGCGTGGTGGCACACGCCTATAGTCCCAGCTACCTGGGAGGCTGAGGAGGAAAATCATCTGAGCCTGGGAGGTTGAGGCTGCAGTGAACCATAATTGCACCACTGCACTCCAGCCTGGGTGACAGAGTGAGGCCCTGTCTCCAAAAATAAAAAATAAAAAAAAAATTGCTGCTGTCAATATTAGAATGGATTAGCTATCCAATTGAGTGATAAGAAAAAAAATTTACATGAAAAAATAGATATATATATTTTTTTGAGACGGAGTCTTGTTCTGTCGCCCAGGCTAGAGTGCAGTGGCACGATCTCAGCTCACCGTAAGCTCTGCCTCCTAGGTTCATGCCATTCTCCTGCCTCAGCCTCCCAAGTAGCTGGGATTACAGGCGCCCGCCACCAAGCCTGACTAATTTTTTGTATTTTTAGTAGAGGCGGGGTTTCACAGTGTTAGCCAGGATGGTCTCAATCTCCCGACCTCGTGATCCGCCTACCTTGGCCTCCCAAAGTGCTGGGATTACAGGTGTGAACCACTGCGCCTGGTCGAAAATAATTTTTAAAAGAATGGCATAGTCAGACAAAAATAATAATAAAAAGGGAGGATCGCTTCTCGGCCTTTTGGCTAAGATCAAGTGTAATAAAAAGGGAGGAAAATCGAATGAGGCAGTAAAGTAAGAGCAACCTGGGCAGTGGGTGCAGAAGCTCAACTGATGCAAATCAGGCAGTTAAAAGTTGTGCAAAAGGTAAAGTAAGGCACCAGAAGCAAGATACAAGTTGTCTTAAGAATCCCATTACTCGCCAGGCACCGTGACTCACACCTGTAATCCCAGCACTTTGGGAGGCTGAGGCTGGTGGATCACATGAGGCCAGGTGTTCAAGACCAGCCTGGGCAACATGGGGAAACCCTGTCTCTACCAAAAATACAAAAAATTAGCTGGGCGGGGTGGCACATGCCTGTGGCCTCAGCTACTCAGGAGGCTGAGGTGAGAGGATCGCTTGAGCCTCGGAGGTGAAGGCAATAGTGAGCTGAGATTGCGCCACTGCATTCCAGTCTGGGCGACAGAGTGAGACCATGTCTCAAAAAAAAAAAAAAAAAGAAAAGAAAAAAGAAAAAAACCCATTACTACAAGACGTTTAGCTTCCACCTTGGGTAGAACCATTACAGAAGCAGTATCAAGTCCTGTGCCTGGCCCAGAATCTCTAACCATTAACATATTGCAGTCCTGAGCTGAGGCAGAGTATGTCACCTTGGTGGGGCAAGTGCTAAAACACACAAGAGATTGTGGCAAGTAAATCCAACCCGTGATCTCAGTAATCCGGGTTATACTGAAGAATGTTTCCAATTATGGTGATACTGTTAAGATATTTGAAATTTTTTTTTTTTTTTTTTTTTTTTTTGATACGGAGTCTTGCTCTGTCGCCCAGGCTGGAGTGCAGTGGCGGGATCTCGGCTCACTGCAAGCTGTGCCTCCCGGGTTCATGCCATTCTTCTGCCTCAGCCTCCCGAGTAGCTGGGACTACAAGCGCCCGCCACGACGCCCGGCTAATTTTTTTTTTGTATTTTTAGTAGAGACGGGGTTTCACCGTGTTAGCCAGGATGGTCTCGATCTCCTGACCTCGTGATCCACCCGCCTCGGCCTCCCAAAGTGCTGGGATTACAGGCGTGAGCCACCGCGCCCAGCCGATATTTGAAATATTTAAGAGGACCTAATGTCTTAGAAGATCAGACACTTGGAATTTAATTCAGAATGCTTAAAGGAATTTGAAATTAGATCTGTGGTTTTAATATTAAAATGTCTAAGAAAATTTAACAAGTTGAGGCCAGGCTCAGTGGCTCACGCCTGTAATCCCAGCACTTTGAGAGGCCAAGATGGGCGGATCACAAGGTCAGGAGATTGAGACCATCCTGGCTAACACGGTGAAACCCCGTCTCTACCAAAAATACAAGAAAATTAGCTGGGTGTGGTGGTGGGCGCCTGTAGTCCCAGCTACTCGGGAGGCTGAGGCAGGAGAATGGGGTGAACCCGGGAGGCGGAGCTTGCAGTGAGCCGAGATCGCGCCACTGCACTCCAGTCTGGGTGACACAGCGAGACTCCTCTCAAAAAAAAAAAAAAAAAAAAGAAAAATGAAAATTTAACAAGTTCATAAATAATGAATGTTTACAAGACCTTACTATGTTAAATTTATGAGTGTAGATTTAGGTTAGTATTTGAATGCTTAGGAAGATTTCATCAGATTTTAGGTCTTTCATATTAGTTATTGGAAGTGTATGCAAATCAAACAGTTTAAATGTGTAATTGAGCTTAAAATGGCCAAGGAAACTAAATTAAGCATGCAAGCAATTTTTTCATTTTAACTCATTAGGTTTTGAACTAATTGAACATTAAAGATTAAGCATTTCTATCTATATACAAAATCAATTTGTTCGTAGCTAGTTGTAGCTAGATTTATAAACTGATCTTGAAGACATGAGGCAAATTAAATGTACAGCTTTAATAACTATTGTTTAAAACACGAGTAACTGTAAGCATCCCTTTCAGTGCACAAAAGCCCTAGTCAGATGCCAACACCCAGTGGACAGTGTCTCTTCATGTTAGTCCAAGCCCAGAAATTCAGAACATCTGCCCTGGAAATACGAGGGGCTTGCCACACACTGGAAGGCAGAGTTGACTCCCCGTCTCTCTTTTCTGATGGGGATGGGGATGCGGAGTTATAGCAGTGAGGTGAGGAGCTGTATCCCTTAGCTGGGAGCAAAGATGGAAGGGTGCCCTAAATGACTGGAGTGTCTAGCTGGCAAAGGACAACTGTATCCCAGCCCCAGCTGTGATAGCCATCGAGCCTATCAGGAAGAGTCATGGTGGGCAGATGAAGTTCCTGCTCATTGGAGAGTGGAGGCTAAATGGGAGTCTGTGAGGCCCTGCACGTTATTATTTAAAAAATGAATTTTAGGCTGGGCCCAGTGACTCACACCTGTAATCCCAACATTGTGGGAGGGTGAGGCAGGAAGATCGCTTGAGCTCAGGAGTTTGAGACTAGACTGGGAAACATAGCAAGCCCTTGTCTCTATTAAAAACTTTTAAAAAATTAGCCAGGCGTGGTGGTGTGTGCTTGTGGTCCCAGCTACTCAGAAGTCTGAGGTGGGAGGATCATTTAAGCCCAGGAGGTTGAACTGCAGTGAGCTATGATTACACCACTGCACTCCAGCCTGGGCAACAGAGAAAGACCCTGTCTCAAAATGAACTTTTTAAGTGTACATACAATAAAATATACTCTTTTTTAGGTGTAAAGTTTTGACAAGGGCACCAAGTCATATAACCACCACCACATTTAGGACACAGAACAATTCCATCATCCCCCAAAATTACCTCATACTCATGTTTTGCAGTCATCCCTAACCCTTGGCAACCAAAGATCTGTTCTACACGGATCTGGCTTCTTCGCTTAGCACAATGCATTTAGGATGCACATTAACAGTCTGTAGAATAATATTCTGAAAAAGATTGTTCATCCATTCTGCCACCTGGCCCCTTACAGCCAGAGCTATTTTAAAACATGCTAGTCCTCAGCATGCTTTTTTTTTTTTTTTTTTAAAGCAGGGACTCACTCTGTCACCCAGGCTGGAGTGCGGTGGCGTGATCATAGCTCACTGCAACCTCAAACTCCTGGCCTTAGGCGATCCTCCCACCTCGGCCTCCCAAAGTGCTGGGCCTACAGGCATGAGCCACCGTGCCCTGCCGTTGTGCTTACTTATGAATTCTTTCCCATGGCATTTCAAATACATTAAAATGCAACCATTTTTCATATTTTTTCTTCTGTGATTTTTGAGAAGAATCCTTAGAATTTGCTTTTGAAATTATCTGACAATTCTGTGACTCTTCACTAATTTATCATGAGAAAAATATTTTTAAAATCAATTATTGAATTTAATGAGTGATGTTCACAAGGTTGTACATTAAGACATTTAATTCCACTTATTAATATTTACTTTCAACTTTCTTAGGTTAGAGCCAACACTTTTTCTTTATTCAGGTCTCAAACATTTCTGTAGTACTCTGGAAAGCTAAGAGGCTGCAGATACTGTGCCCGTGCCCCACGTGCTTGACAGAGGCCTGCAAGAATCCCATGGCCAAAGTCATCACAGTTCCAGCCTGCACCAGTGAGGGAAGGGATGGGAGGCTGCTTTCTAGAATCATAAGAATACCCTTTCTAAAAACATCATATAGCATAATTATTTTTAAAGATTTCATTCCACATACATACTGTCCAAAAATGTATGTGCAAATTTGTTTATTGCAGCAATACTGGTAATACTGAAAAATTAAGAACCATCCAAAGTCTATGAGTAACAAGATTGATTCAACTGTGGTGTATCACACAATGGTAAACCATGCAGCCACGAAAAGGGGTGAGGTAGATTTATACACGCTAATGCAGTAAGATTTTCACAACTAAGTGGAAATACAAGTTGCAGAATAAGAATGCATAGTCTGATTACCATTTATGTAAAAGTGAAAATTATAATTTTAAAATAGTAAGTGCATAGGAAAAAAATGGGAAGATATACACAAAATTTAATGGTGATTATCTCTAAGAGAGGAAGAGGCTTTCGTGTGAGCATGGTGTGTGTGTGTGTGTGTGTGTGTGTGTATGGCTGGGGGCGGGGGCTTTCGTTATTTACTTCTCTGTAAGCATTTGAATTTTTTTTTTTTTTTTTTTTTTTTACCTCAAACGTATTATTTTGGTAATCAGGAAAATGCTATCAATATTGTTTAGAACACAACCAGGACCACTGGGAGATGAGAGCTGATGTTCTGAATCTCCAAGCACATTGAGGAGGAGCTGAAGACGGTTTTTGTGGTAGCAGGTGTTAGGACATGTCCCCTGCTTTCAAAAGTCAAAACAACCTACTCAAAAATCACCTCCTTTCCCTTCTTTCTACAACCACACACTTTCTCAACCCAACCATAATCACCCACAAAACTGAAAATTATTTGTGAAACATGATTTCCACACAGAGCAGTTAAAGAGAGGCTTGGTTGAGGGGGGAAATTGGAGGACAGAGTTATGGTTCCAAGTTCTACATGACATCTATAAGATGCAAGCCAATCAAATGATTCTATTCGAATAAGACCCTCCAGGTCTGGAAAAGACCTGAAATGGCAGTAAGTCATGCTAAGTAACACAGATACGTGCTGTGGAGATAAACATGCACATATGAAGCATGTTCCTAGGTACAACAAGGTACAAGGTACAACAAAATAACAAGGTATTCTGATGCTGTCCCAGAGATCTGGGAGACTCACAGAAATTTGCACAGCCTTGTTACAAAGAGCCCCACGAGACAGCCAGCTTGAGAAAATTAGGCCAGTGATGGGGCGGGAAAGCACCAAGTCTATCTGCTCAGTGTCCCACAGGTGGTGGCCTATGGGTCCTCACCTGCTGGTGTCCAGGGGGGATGCACAGTCTCAAGCTCCTACACCTGAGCAACAGCTTAGATGCCACAGAAGCTGGTCCAAAGGACACCATGATGCTGTGGTGGCCCTGAAGGGGGCCTCTTTGCTTTCCTCCATAGTCACTTCAAAAACTGTGACCATCCACACTTGGGTTCCCACCATGGGCCAGAACTAGCCGCAGAGGACAGAGAATGTTGTGTGGACCAAGTTGCTTTTGTGGAGACCTAGCTGGCGCACCATCCAGTGGCTTGGGGGTCTAGATCTGCCCATAGCTTCTGCTGTCCTACAGGCAGTGGGAGGACACAAACCAGCAGCCAGGACAAGGTCATGGCCATTGCTTTCACCTGCCCTGGCACCGCTGTCTTCAGCTGAGGACCATGGGAGCCAGCGAAGTCTCATTTGTAGCACTGGGTTTCTCCCATTTAACAAATACAACCAGTGCTTCTGTTCTAGCTCCCTGAGTGTCCGCTTTTCCTTCCAGTTCATGGGTGCTTCAGAATGTGTGGTCAAAAGCAGCCCTCAGATCAGAGACCCCTACCCCTCTCCTGCCTCAGGACAGCAGACTCAACCAGCCTCCAAGATGGGCAGACTCAACCAGCCTCCAAGATGGGGCCTTTCTTCAGTAGTGGGTGCTGAGGGGACAGGATTGAGATGGGATGAAATGTGGAGATGAGAGCAAAGGGGCAACCAAGAAAGGGCCAAGGCATCTTCCTGCATTCACGGGAGGCGACTCTCATTTGAAGGAGAGGCCAGGGAGGATGCTGGCCAGTTGGAACGAGTTCAAGGCAAAGCCCCACTTTCCTGGCTGAATCTACTTCAGCCATCCATGTTGTCCCCATTCCTAGGACTGGTTCACTGTGTACCTCTTAACACCACTCAGCTCTGGAAGAGTCCTTACAAACGGGCCCTCCTTGGCTGAGTGTGGTGGCTCACACCTCTATGTAGTCCCAGCACTTTAGGGGGACTAGGAGAGAGGATCACTTGAGTCAGGAGTTTGAGACCAGCCTGGGCCACATGGTGAGACCACTTCTACAAAAAAAAAACTTAAGAAAACTTGTCAGGTGTGGTGGCATGCACCTGTAATCCCAGCTACTCAGGAGGCTGAAGCAGAAGGATCACTTGAGGCCAGGAGGCCAAGGCTGTAGTGAGCTATGGTTGCGCCACTGCACTCCAGCCTTCATGACAGAGCAAGACTCTGTTTAAAAACAAAAAGGAAAACTGGCCCGCCTTGCCCCAGGACCTCCCCTGCGTCTGGTTAGAACCTGGCACGAATGCGCTTTTGTCTCGTCCTGAGTCACAGGTCTCAGTTCATGGCCTTTTCCATACTGAAAACTCTCCATACGTTTCTTTTAAAACCTTTTATTCAATAATATATACTTTTAAAATAATAATATGTAACTGCCGCCATGCCACATACTGCCCCCGTCCCCCCACTGTGGAGTCTGTGGTCAGCTAGTTAGCGTGGTTTGCTGGAAAAACAGGCGGCCACAGGACAAGCTGAGGGGCTCGGGGAGCAACAGTAACCAACAACATTCTGCATACCCTTCACATTCCCCATGCTTTCTGGGTCGGGAAGAAGTCAACAGGAAGCCAAAGGCAAGTGAGCCTTTTACATTCGGAAGTGAGGTTTGATATACGGTGGTGGGCTGCCCTTCGCTTGGTCTAGTTCGTGCTCGCCAAACCTGCCACCGTTTTGTGTCTGCTCACGGAACGTGATCTCTCTATACGCGTTAAGACGTTTGATTTGGTTCTTGTTCTGCTTATGGAAAAGTGGGAGAACCGCAACAGACCTGGGGAAAGAGACGGGAGGAGGGAAAGACGTCATTAATCAACCTGAGCGGGTGAGGGGAGGCCTCCACGTGTGGAAGGGCCTGTGCTAGAATGCAAGCTCGGCCCTCCCATGCCACTTGGTGGAGAACCCTGTGAGAACTCAGAGTTCAGGTTTCCAACAGTACCCTCTGCCTTCCTCTTCTGATTATCATGACAGAGATGGTCTCTGGCACGGCCTTCTGTCACAGGACGGGTGCTCTGGGCACCACGTGTGTTATGACCAGGTTTTCTACCCTACCCCATCCCTCAGGTCCAGGGTGCTGATGGAGAAGCCTCAGAGACTCTTGACCATTCTGTGCCAGTCAAGCTACAAATTCAGCAGTCAGCTCTAGGTCCCCCTCAGACCTGACCTGATTATCTGAGGTGTCTTAGGACTAAGACGGGGTCTGTATTTACTCAGAAAAAGGGCTGAGTCCACTAATAAACAAAGAGCAGTAAGTGAGTTCAAATATTTTTAACTGTCCCCTGGAAACAGCTAGCTGCCTGGCATGGCCTGAAAACCTCATTTCTCCTTCCAGGTCCAGCATAGCAAGTGGGTGGTGAGATGCCGGCAGCGGAATTCTAGCAGTGCCTCCCAGAACAGCACTACAGTACTGAGAAAGGACTGTGCACCTGGGAAGCTGTCACACACACAAAATCATTTCATGAAAACTTTCTTTGGGTAAAGGAAGGGTTCCACTGCGTAGTATTTGAGAAGGGCTGCATGGTGCATAAGGTTAAGAAATAAATGACTATATTTGCCTTTAAACACTTCAGCTGATTCCAAGCACCCAACTTCAGAGGCTCAGTGAGAAGAAAGCACACTAATTAAAGATACCACCACCTGCCAAATAACAGCATGTGCTGCAAGGAATGGGGCTAGGGAGAGTGTTTCACAAACGCAGAACACCAGGCCACAAGGTTAAAGTCATGCACTAAAAGTGTCAATCCCAAGAAGCAGGTGTCTGAGTGGCACGACTCAGAAGCGAGTACATAAAAACAGAACACTCCCACCAGGACACCACTCTAGCCCCACTTCTGCCAAAGGAAAGTTTTCATATCAAGGTGTAACACACATCTTTGCAGTTCAAGGTTTATCCCTCCCCTCTCCCCAAAGAGACAGGAAATACAAGTTAAGGTCCTCATAGCAATGGTTTGTCTCCCACTTGGGAAGGCTGGTTATTGTCAACATTTTTATTTAAGAAAACAGGATTTAACATGGCATTTTTCTTCCCTCTAAGGGCAGCAGCACATAAATCATACATCAGTCATCCAGTGATACAAAGAGGTGGCCAATTGTGTCTGAAGTAGTCACTTGTAAAGGATCACAACCCAGGCAGTGTTGCTTTTCTGCAAACAGAAGGAAACAGAAGGCTCCATGGTCCTTGAAGATTATCCAAGTTTTCCACTAGTTGTCAAGATTTCTGTCCCAACCTCTTAGTCACCATTTACAGCAAGAAGAGCCAGCAAGTGAAAAACTGTTAATTTATTGATTCAAAGTTGTTTTTTTTCTTTTTAAAAAACAATCCCCAATACATGCAGTTCAGGGTTAAGTATCACATTTGTAGCACATTGTTGAGTCTCAACACAAAAATATGCATCACCTGTATAATCCCATCACATCTTTTTCCAGCCTCTACAATACCTAGTTGGGGGTGTTTTCGTTTACACATCCACATAGCTCAGAAGCATGTTATTAGCGGTTGATCTGGCCCGATGCTTCTCCGCCACCTCCCCTGCCCTGGTCTCCACCTCGGGGTTATTTTTTTCTAAAGGCAGGATGTTACTCAGTCTTAATTTATTAAGATCACTGACAAACTTTGGCTTCTTGTGTGCTCATGTGGTCCCTGCTTTTGCTTTCGGAAGGGTTTATATTGAAACGACTGTGACTCTGATCAGTTATTATCCCCTCATTTATTTGTAGGAAATAAGTTTGCTTGTTCCTGTGGGTGCTCACACAGTAACACAGGTTCCTAAAGTAACCATTTAATCTGAACTGGCATTAAAGGAAACTGTTAACCGGGCTCTCTTAGATCTATTTCAGTTCATATAAAAAAACTTGTCCAATTGTTGCTTGTGTCTCAAAGTACTTCTGCTTCCATCCTTATCAACAGAGCACCTGGGAGAACCTAAGTCATTTCCCTGAGTAGGCACAGACCATGAGCCCCGCGGCACCCAGCTCTCTCCGGGACTTAGCACCTGACTCGAGAGCACCACCTTTCAGTCCACCGGGACCAATCCAGCGGGCAGCGCCCTCCCCAGGGTACATTCCAGAACATAAACTTGGTACCCTCTAATTTATCCCCTCAAGAAGTACATTTCCTCCTCAAGAGCTACCTTTAGATGGTTTTTCTTATTGGTCCCTTTTCTTTTAACAGCCCCTCCCCTAGCCACTTTCTTCAAGTCCCCAAGGATTACGAGTTTGTCCGTCTCCTCTAATCTATCAGTCTGAGAGCACCTTCCTCTCTGCAAGGGAACACATTTGCTTTAAACCTTATGAGTGCTGACATGTTACAGAATGTCTGGGAGGAGGCCTGGCTGAGTGACTGGTGTTTAAGTGCCTCAATGAATGACATCAGCACTTCTCTAGTTGGTGAGAAGGCCCAGGAAAGTTTGGTCTGCATCATACACTCAATAGCTTCTCCTACCCAGCCACCTACCCTGCCTACAGGGATAGGACGAAAGCAAGGCCAGCTGACAGCATCCAGGGGAGAGTGAACTGCCACCACACCAGAGGTGCAAATATGACTCAGCACTTCATGAGTTCTACTCTCACCATGGGATTTCTCAGCAGAAGCAAACCTTGCAGTCAGGCTCACTTGTAGCCAACAAATGATATAGCCATCTGGATTTGGCATAGGAACCTTTTGTTCTCACCATACCAGGTCTATGTTCTTGAACATAGGCAGTACCTGAGATGATAGTATACACTACCCTGTTCCCCACATTTTTTGCTTTTCTTTAGGAAATAATTAAGTCCTTATCATAGGCACTTTTAACCTGTTTAAGATAATGAAGCAAACAAATGAAAAGTACTGAGATGAGTTTAAGAAAGAATATGCTAACTGAAAAGAATACTGGGTGCATACATTTACCATGGTTTAGTCTAAATATTAGACACACAGACACACAGACACACACACACACACACACACACCCCTTTTGGAACTCTCCAAGACCATCTCCGAATCTAGGTAAATAGTCTTAAAATTTCAGGGGAGCTAGGTTTGGAAACAAAAATGGTTTTCGGAGACAAGAAAAGAGATGGTCTGAAACTGGACTCACTTCAGTTTGGAAAAGAATGGCCTAGGTGCCAAGACCAGACCCAGGAAGGGGTGAGCATTTCAAGCCCAGTTATGGTCTAAGTCTAAGGCATGAAGAGAGGTAAAAGTCTAGGTGTTGGAAAAGCAAGCTGTGTGCTTCAAAGGAAGAATGCCTGTGTCAAAGCTGCAGTTACAAAACCCCAGGACAAGGCAGGCAGGCGGTGTCTGCACCTACATCATCGTCAAAGAGACAGGCAGAGGTCAATCACCTGACTCTTCTCCTCCAGGTACTTTTATTACCTTTGGGGGACCCAAGGGAAAGGAATGGAGTTACCACTTCACCAAGACCCTCCAGTAGGCTCCTCTTGCCTGGTCCAGACAGGCAACTTAAAAAAAAAAAAAAAGGGAGGGCTGAGGAGTAGGGTGATAAAGGAGATTAGAGGGGGAGCAGGAAAGACACGCAGTGGCACATCTCCCTGATGATAACCAATGCTTCAGGATTGCCTGTAAGGGCACATTAGAAGGCTTTTGATAATCTCAAACACTGAGTTTTGCTGCCTGACATATCAATATAGGTTTAGCCAAGAGCTCACATCTTGCTTTTGATTTTCAGGTAGAACAAATGTTTACATTAGTATACAGAATGTGCAATGCAAGCAGGCAGCATTGGTATGAGAACCTTAACTGAATGCATTTCTTGGCTTTGGGATCTTATTTATTTTTTACTCTATAAACTCAACTCTATAATAAGAGAAGAGTTTCATTTGTATTTTAAGTTCCCACAGACCAAACGACAAAAATAGAATCTACATTTAGAGATAGGACCTGCTACCAATACCAATAAGATTTTATTGGAATATGGAATGTAAACAAATGTTTCAAACAAACATCTAACCTTATAAAAATGTATGGCATTATTAAATAGTTAATAAAGAAATCCTAAAGGGTGATGTGGTAGACACCTCTAGTTCTAGTCTAGGTGTGTGAAGTCCCCAGAGCTGTGGCATGGCCCTGCAGCTGGGGTGAGGGGACTGCCTACAAACCATGTTGCTGCTGAGTCCCCAAAATGAAATCAGCCCTATTTTTGTTTAAACAAACTCTAGCTTTCTCTGCTAACATGAAGGTTTGCACAATGGATCCAACACTTGCTCCGGGAGCACCATTTTCTTCCCCAAGCCCCTTGTATACTCCTCTCAGTTGCTTGAGTTTCAGATGACCCTGCCCACACAACTCTAGTACCTGCATGCAAGACAGACTTATCTTTGCCATCACATAAATGTATCACATATCAGAACTTACAAATGCATATTACCCTGATTACAGTGGGAAACTGTGTCTCATGGGGATAAAAGGAGGTGGGAGAGAGATATTTTTTTCGGTAAGTCTTTCCTGAAAAAATTCTAATGGGATGTTTTCCTCCCTCGCCTTGCCTGAAGACTGACTTTCCAGCTTTAGTTATGGTTGTGAACAAAAAGTTCTCTGTTTCAGAGAGGTGCATTAAAATAGGTGCACACATAGAGATGTGCTGGGAAATGGTGAAGTTCTCCTTACAAGGCTTCCAAAAAAAAAAGCAACAGAAAAATAGCAACAAGATTTTATGGTTAGGCAAATCAACAAAGGTTACAGTGAGCTCCAAGTTATGCACTTAGCATGGAACTTTTGATGATAACCATGGACCAGTTCATGGCATTGCAAAGTTTCCTGATCCCTCCTGACATCAAAGAGGACTCTTGTGAAAGTGACTGCAGTTTGCTCCCAAATGAATCCACTTGGAGGAAAACTGCGGGGATGAGGTACATTTCCTGGAGAGCTCATGTCATTAAAAAATACATAAAACATGGATTTGTAAAGAGCTTAAAAAAAAATACCGTCACTGTTTTAATATCTCCTTTTTGTAAATGAGGCTGGTGTGTCAGTATAGACTGCTGACATTTCGCTAAGACTTGAGCCTGAATTTCACCAAAGGAAACCCAGACCACAATGGAATAGATAGGAAGTCAGACATTCAGAGCTTGTTGACTGAATGGGTTAATTCAACAGTGGTGCCCTGTTAAACAAAGGTAAATGTACAACAACTCCGAGTCTCTATCTCCCATGCATTCCAAAGGCAGAGCTCCTTCAGATCCTGAACTAGGTGCGTCCCCATGCTGCCACAGTGACAGCTCCCTGGAGACTAGCACTGGGGAGTTTCTTTCTTGTTTGACAGACTTTTAGGTCTTTACTCTTCTTTGCATTTAGAAGGAATGATAAGAATTTCTTTTTATCACACTGTAGTTTTCCTTCAAGGTTTGTGTTTGGTTGGTTGGTTTTATTGGCAAGCATCAATGCCGCATTACCCGTCGCTCTCCAGTCTTCATCGTGTTGCCGTGAGACCACTGGAAAGCACAGCATTGTCTGCACAAGGCTGGGACTGCTCCTTCACCACAGGGTCTGCAAGAAAGCAGGAGGAAAGTCAGGCAATCAGGGTGGTGAGTGTCAAGAGAAGCCCATGGCAAACCCACCCTTTCAACTGAAAGAGAGACAGACTGATGGGCAAGCCAGGGTCAGGGGGGCAACAAGAGAGACGGAAATCACGGAATTCCAGCCATATGAAAACCAAACACTGAAAAATGATCAGGGAAATTGTTATTGCAGTCAACTCTTATACTTCCTCGGAGTACAGACTCAACTGCTAAGAGGCAATAAAAACCCTAATTTCCCACTGTTCAAATTTCTACATTCATTTTCTTTCAATATTAATATCATCTCTAACCCCTAATTTCTTCAAAGCATGTAGAATAATAAGCACTTCAAAGGAAAGGTGAGTAAAAAGAGCCATCAGAAGACCTATCCATTTTAAGCAACCGTAGTTTGAAATTTTTAAAATTGAAGTATGACATATATTCAGAAAAGCAGAAAGATCATTAATGACATGTCATAAACATCAGTATTCCTAATTTGATCTAACTCGGGTAAAAACAGCTTTCTGTGCCAGACACTGGGGCGGGGACATCTGAGTTCCCTGGGGCTGAGGTCTAGGAGGCTGAAGGCTTTTCCATTTGCAGTCTCCCTTATGCATATTGGCCACAGGCTCAAGACCACAGCGACATATTCTTCAGGCAAGAATTTAGTTCATCTCCAGAGGAAATCAAAGGAGAGGGAAAGACAGCATGTTTGTTAAGCCAGAGACAACGACTTTAAGGGTTGAACGTTTCCATCTTGATTCAGAAAGCGAACTGAGGTAAGTCTCTCAACCTCCCTGCTCCCCAGGAAGGAGACTGATAATAGCAGGAAGTTTATTTGAAACACACGTTATCAGTGGAAAGAACCATATACATGCAGAACAATAAGCAACCATGCAAAGTGAATGCGCACACACTTCTAAGTGAGATTTCAGTGAGGCCAAGTTCAGTCAAGATTTCAGTGAGGCCTCTCCACACCTACTTCCCTTTCCTTAAATTCCTTTCATCCATCCATCTGTTCACCTCCTTCTTTCAAAACATACAATAGTTATCTTACTACTTTTAACGAATTACTAGTTTTCTGAGGGGAGAAATAATCTTCAGTTAGGTTTCCACACATATATATGTATGTTTGAAAACAAATTTTAGAAACTTGTGATCTGTTAACTCAGGGTAACAGGGAGTAGTCAAACAGCCTGAACTCAAGGGAGATACATTCAGTGAATAAGCAAACACCTTTGGTGATCAAGAAACGGATCTGCAAAGTTGTCTCAATCATCTACAATAAATGAGGCCAAATTCTAGGAATAATCCAATCCAAACACCCTAGAATTCTCCTGACTGGTCTCAAAGAGTGGAAGATTTGTTCTCTTGAATGAATTACTCCCTGAACACAGTCCCTGGAGACTCACAGAAGTATGGGTGCTCCATGGCCTCTTTGGCAGTCAGTCTCTGTTGATGGTCGTATCGCAGAAGTTTGTCCAGAAGATCTAGGGCCTCAGGGCTGACAAGGTGTCTGTTTTCACTATGGATAAAGTTTTCCCAGCGTTTCCGTGAATGTCTGAGAAGAAAAATGAAGCATTGGTAATCAGAGACTAAATTCAACAAGAATCCTTATCTACTAGGGCTAAAGCCAACAAAATCTCAGAATAATGTACTGATTACAAGTTTGTTAAATCTAACTGGTGCCTGCCCTACTGCCCCATAGTTACCGCATAGCATCCTGAAACACAATGGTGCTCTGTGATTAGATAAACACAACTAGGTAAAACTTCTATATCTGATTTAGAATATGTGGAACCTTTCTAGATTATTTTTTATGCTGTAGACTTTTACTCAATTCTGGGTGGCATGCAGAAGAGTGGGTAATTTTTATTGGTCAGCAGATATATTTCCCAGGGCTAGCCTCAGAAACAGGGAGGTTCCATAAAATACTGTTTGAAAACTGTTAACAAAATGTTTACTTCTCAACATTATTGCACTGTACCTGAAAACTCAATGTGCTTTAAAATTTGCTATTGTATAGAAAATCCATTACAGAGAACAAGAAGAAACTGTAAGTCTCTCCACCTTGAAGAGGTATGAAGTAAATAAAATAAAATAAAATATAATAAAAAACAAAGTCTCTTATTCAAAGAATCATCGCTCTCCAAGTTTGGCCATTAAAAATAAGCTTATGCTGTACCAGAAAACTTTTTTCTGTAACATCATGATTTCTGTTTTATCTTTTCTATTAATAGGTTATCTCTCAGAGAAGTAAAATGATTAAAAGACATAAAGTCCAAATATCTCAGTAAGTTAAAAGAAAATATGCATAGGAAAAAAGACGGCTATTTCCATTTTACTATAATTAGAACAGGAAAAGAAAGTGATTTTGGCTAACCTTTCCACTTCTGAAACGGGGTAATGTAAAGCACTCTCTCTCTCTCTCTCTCTCTCTCTCTTACTTACTGTCCCAGGATATCGTTGAAGTGCGGATCTAGGTCTATGTGATACTTCTTCAGATACCCATACAGTTCTTCTGTACCCAGAACCTTGGCAATGCGAACAAGCTGAAACACAAAACAAACTGACCAAATCACTGAGCACAGAACACACTGTGAGCCCATGAAGACACTGTACCAAGGAATCAGAAGACTTCCACACCACTAAACCTCTAGGAACGAGATACAAACCCGAGTCCAGGGCAGGCAGACAGACCCAAGGACAAGAAGTTCACATGAATGCAAATTTCCAAACTGCCTTTAAAATAACACAACTTATGATAATAATCTTCTAGAGGTGGACCAGTATAGGACATCACAATCTAATGACTAAAACCTAGTTTTATTAGACAAGGAGGTGCCTGACTTCTTCACAGATTCACTTTGGAAGTTTGGCATAGATAGCATTATCTGCCTCTACTTCTGCAGACCTGGTAAACACAAAATTCTGTGCAATCTTTATCTTGAAGAAAAGCTCATATGCAGACACTGAGTGACATTTAGTGGCTCAAGGATAGTATTCCTATCTAAGGATGCTATTTTCTTGGCATTCACCCCCAAATAAATAAGAACCAGATAGTGTTTGCTCACCTGGTCATAGTTGTCCTGTCCATGGAAGAACGGTTCCCTTCGAAAGATCATGCTTGCTAACATACAGCCCAAACTCCACATGTCCAAGCTATAATCATACATCTGAGGCAATAAGGATAACCCATTAGCCAAAGGTATTAGAAATCCATTTTTCTGATATAAATTTCTTTTTTAGATGAGACTGGGCGTGTTGAGGGTGGTATGGCCATAGATAATTTATTTAAAAAAATTTTTTTTTAACTTCTTGGCTCCTAGAAATGATCTGAATTTCTAGTCTTCATTTAACCTTTGCAGATATTCTAGATTTAAAAACTTCTCTGTCCCCCCAAAAAACTAGCTGAGAAAAAACTAAAATCAGCATTTTAGGGTGAAATAATGGCTGGGTTTTGAGTGTTATCCAAACTGACTAGATAAACAGCAAACCAGAAAAAGCCGTAAGCAAGTATAAATAACCCAGAGCAGCTCTGCTAACAAGTTTACCTGATAGTCCACAAGGAGCTCTGGTCCCTTGAAGTACCTTGAGGCTACACGAACATTGTACTCCTGAGCAGGATGATAGAATTCTGCCAGACCCCAATCTATCAGTCGCAGCTACAAATAGGACAGAAAAACACATGTGAAAGGAGTGTTTCTAGACGCCTATGCCTTAGAACAAGGCCACATCACATTAGGTAACGATCATTTGGCCACACAAAAAATGTGAGCAGGTGCACTGGCTTAAAAATTACATTTTCAGCAACTGTGCAAGAGGTCATTTTTAGAGCAGAACACTTGAAATACTTTTTGAAAAAATTTTAAATTATCCTGGTTCATCTCTCTTCTCTAGGTCAACAGAGCTCAACCTTTTTTTCTGCCTACATTCAGAAACTGTAGGCAGTTACACTTGGTAACACATTCTCCCATCATTCATAGCTTTTCGTTATAAGCTCCAGGCATCAGTGAAAGGGCTGGGGACACACATCCCACTCCAGGACTGAAGCACTGCTCTAATGATTTATTCGTCTAATACTAGATGATCCATTTACTCACTGATTAGGGCCAACAGAGTTGGATATCAAAAATAGGAGGGACCCAAGTGTTCTTTTAAGGCCAGGCAGATTGGTCTGCAGGTCATCAAGAAATGAAGCAGAAACCATCAGCTGTAATTTCTTTCTGAGGCCCTCCAGAAAACTATGACCAAAATAAACAAGTGACTATAGTTAGTTACTGTAGTTAAACTGTCTACTTTCCTTGTGTACTACGCTATACAAAGTAGAAATCAACAATGGAGATGAGAGAAATCACAGTTAACGAAAAGTTTGCCAAAAAACCCACCATGGGTCTACAGAAACCATCATGGCACTGGACAGCTTTTTGGTCTGCTCTAAGCTTTTTAATCAAGCTTGTTGCTGCCTGGCTGTAATGGTACCTTTTTCTGTTGGTGATCTATCATGACATTGTGAGGTTTCACATCCCTGTGCATGATTCCCTTGCTGTGGCAGTAATCCAGAGCCTATTAGGTAAGAAAGCACAGATAATAGTAAGCAACCCCTCTACCATCCCCCAAGACAAGCATAGTCTTATTGTTTGTGACACCTTGACTTGAATACAGTCCCCCAAGGGGCAGCTTGCTGGCTGTAATGAAGGAGAAAAAAAGCGTGCTTCAGAAGGCACCCCTTGCTCTCTCTGCACACTACAGCTGGTACAAAGGGGGTATGAAGGGAATGGCAAGGGCTATGAGGAAGATTTCTTTCTTCTTTTTTTTTTTTTTTTCTGAGATGGAGTCTCGCTCTGTCGCCCAGGCTGGAGTGCAGTGGCACAATCTCGGCTCACTGCAAGCTCCGCCTCCCAGGTTCACGCCATTCTCCTGCCTCAGCCTCCCAAGTAGCTGGGACTACAAGCGCCTGCCACCACGCCCGGCTAATTTTTTGTATTTTTAGTAGAGACAGGGTTTCACCGTGTTAGCCAGGATGGTTTCGATCTCCTGACCTCATGAGCCACCCGCCTCGGCCTCCCAAAGTGCTGGGATTACAGGTGTGAGCCACTGCGCCCAGATGAGGAAGATTTCTTTAAAAAGGGGGGGGATGAAGGCAGGCACAGTGACTCATGCCTGTAATCCCAGCACTTTGGGAGGCCGAGGCAGGTGGATCACTTGAGGTCAGGACTTCAAGACTAACCTGGGCAACGCGGCTATACTAAAAATACAAAAGTTAGCCAGGCGTAGTGGTGCGCGCCTGTAATCCCAGCTACTCGACTGGGCTGAGGCAGGAGAACTGCTTGAACCTGGGAGATGGAGGCTGCAGTGAGCTGAGATGGTGCCACTGCACTCCAGCCTGGGCAAAAAAGGCGGGCAGTGGGGAGGGGTGTGGTGTGTGTGTGGGATGATAAACCAGACTTTGGAACCTCACTGGAGTCACCTCTCATAATGGTTCAAAGGACAGACCAGCATCTATGTGGACATGAAGAATGACATTCAAATACATCTTTCAGTATGGCTTATTTTGTACACAAGGGTCCCACGTGGGTTTTCTATATGACCAAGCGTTAGTATTTTCCTTAATATAATCACTGAGCCAGCTAGCCTTTAAGAATTAACATTACGAGGCCAGGCATGGTGCTCATGCCTGTAATCCCAGAACTTTCAGAAGCAGGCAGATCACTTCAGGTCAGGAGTTCAAGACCAGCCTGGCCAACATGGCAAAACTCCATCTCTACTAAAAATACAAAAAATTAGCCAGGCGAGGTGGTGGGCACCTCTAGTCCCAGCTACTCATGGGGCTAAGGCACGAGAATTGCTTGAACCTGAGAGGCGGAGGCTGCAGTGAGCTGAGATGGTGCCATTGCACTTCAGCCTGGGCAACAAAGTGGGTCTCAAAAAAAAAAAAAAAGAATTATCATTACATTATTACTCCACGGGAAAAAATTGCTTTGTATAATAAGATCATTGATATGCAGATAAGATTTTACATATATAATGGTTTTTCATAAATTTAAAGAGCTGTGCAACCATTACCACAATCCAGTTTTAGAACATCTCCATCACTCCTAAAAGTTTTCTTGAGCTTGTCTGTAGTCAGTCCTCTCTCCTAACTTCTCCCAAACCCTCCGTGCCCTGCCCACAACCACTGACCTGCTATTTGCTGGTATAGATTTGCCTTTTCTGTACATTCATAAAATGAAATCATAGATGTATAGTGCTTTGTCTACCTTCTTTTACTCAGTATACTGTTTCTGAGATTCATCCAAGTTGTTTTTCCTTGCTGAGTAGTATTCCACTACTAGTTGATGGACATTTGGGTTGTTTCCACTCATGCTTTCATTTCCCTTGGGTAGATTCCTAGGGGTGGAAGTGCTGGGTTGTATGCTAAGTTTGTGTTTAAACTTTTAAGAAACTGCCTAATTATCTTCCAAAGTGGCTGCATCACTTTTACTCCCACCAGCAACCTGAGGGTTTAAGTTTCTCCACATTCTCATCAACACCTGTCATTGTTCAACTTTTTGATTATAGCTTTTCTGGTGGGTATAAAGTGGTATCTCCATGTGGTTTTGATTTTTATTTCCATAATGAGTGATGAAGTGGAACATCTTTTTACGTGTCTATTGGCCATTCTAAATCTTCTTTGGAGAAATGCTGATTCAACTCTTTCAATCATTTATTAGATTGTTAAGCTCCATTTTTTTAACGTAAAAATTTGCTTCTAAATCTCCCTTGCCTAACATAATAACTATCTTCATAAACTTCAAATTCAGGACCTTTGGCTAATCTTAGCAAGCACCTGAATCCTACACAAGGTCAATGAAATACTCCTCAAGTAGAATCCCTGTCCTCTACCTACCAGTAGAGCTCCAGTTTTAACAACCAAAAATGGTTCCAGATTTTGCCGAATGTCCCCTGGGGGACAAGCTTGACCTGGATGAGAAGCAATAAACTAGACTCTCGAGGACACTGGAATGGACTTCTTCATGCTGGAGGAGTACACAAGGCAGAGAATAAGCCCTAGGATTAGCATTCCAGGAAAAGCTCCCCCGATCTGTGCTTTTCCCTGAACCAAGAGTATACAATATAGAATGCTTGTTATGGCCAGGCGTGGTGGCTCATGCCTGTAATCCCAGCAGTTTGGGAGGCCAAGGAGGGCAGATCACAAGGTCAGGAGTTTTGAGACCAGCCTGACCAACAGGGTGAAACCCCGTTTCTACTAAAAATACAAAAATTAGCCAGGTGTGGTGGTGCACGCCTGTAATCCCAACTACTCAGGAGGCCGAGACAGGAGAATTGCTTGAACCTGGGAGGTAGAGGTTGCAGTGAGCCGAGATTGCACCACCACACTCCAGCCTGGGCGACAGAAGACTCCATCTCAAAAAAAAAAAAAAAAAAAAAAAAGAAAGAATGACTGTTACTTGAAGATCAAGAACAGGCACTACTAAACTATGGGGATACATATAAGGATATAATCTTCAGAGGAGACACTGAACAGAAGAACACAAGACAGCCCTGCAGGATGTTCACAATATCCTCTACCAGCCCTGTCCAATAGGACTTTCTGCAACGATGGAAATATTCTATTCCTGCACTCTATGATATGGTAGCCACTAGCCACATGAGGCCACCGAGCACCTGAAATGTGCCTAGTGTGACTAGGGAACTAAATTTTATTTTATTATTTTTTTGGGACAGGGCCTTGTTCTGTCGCCCAGGCTAGAGTGCAGTGGCATGATCTCAGCTCACTGCAACCTCTGCCTTACAGGCTCAAGTGGATCCTCCCACCTCCACCTCCTGAGTAGCTGGAACCACAGGCATGCACCACTACACCTGGCGCATGCATATATATATATACACACACACATATATATATTTTTTTGGTAGCTACGGGGCTTTGCCATGTTGCCCAGGCTGGTCTTGAACTCCTGAGCTCAAGCAATCCACCTGCCTTGGCCTCCCGAAGCGTTGGGATTTACAGGCATGAGCCACCGAGTCTGGCCAGCAACTAAATTTTGAATTTTACTTAATTTAAATAGCTACCTATGGGCAGTGGTTACTAACTATACTGGATATCATCGTTCTGTGTAAATCCGGTTGAGAGTTTCACATACACAAACATCCAAAAGACTGTACATTTAAGATTTATTTACTTAGCTTACATTCTACTTCAATTTTTTTCCTCTGTTTTACAATAACTGTAGCAAGATTCCAAAGTGCCTTTGTGGCAGTGCTTTAGGAAACCAGGGGTCGTGAGGGCAGACCTCCTTGAATCTGAATCAGGAGATCAGGTTAAGTCACTGAGTCATCACACTGCAGCCCTCAGCCTCAGTTGCTTCTACATTTTCAAAGGAGTTAAATATTTACTCTTCCCCGCTCCTATTTTTTCTTTTCAAAGAGAAAATTTACCAAGTGTTGATTCTGCTATATTGCCTACTTTGTCCAAAGGAATAAACTAATTAAGACCACAATACCTGGCATGTGAAAAATACTCAATGAAAGCAAAGGCTGAACAAATACAGTAAGGTAATTAATTCTTTTGCCAAGTTTCCTAGTTGGACTCCTTATGGAGTTACTGACATGCTTTGAAATTCTTTGGGGAATTATTTCAGTTTTAAAATCTGGCACAGTTTCTGACCATTAAGCATGAAAGACGTTTTTCAAGTTTCATCTGGGATTCTACGTCTCATTAGCAAAAATAAGTATATGCCCTTACTGCCTAGCTGCTACCTCCAGAAAGCAGAAAGGACATCAGACATTGAGTGACACTCACATGTCCACCTGGGAAGACCTGCATTTGTTGGATGTCTTTATGGGACCTAAGGGCAGGCAAGCTTATACAACTTTAGTTGTGTTATTTGGTTAAATAACACAAAATCTCAATACCATCTTACTTAAAAATAATCAACTGTGAGATTTGAATTGTAGCTCTCATAGGGTGAGAGTGCATGGGATTACTCGGGAAGCACCTCCAGAAAAGCAGCTAGCCTGACAGTTCACAGGATCATGGCACTGCAAATTTTATCCACACCAATGCTTCAATTTTAGTCTGGAGAAGACATGGAGAAACGTGGGATAAATCAAGCTCGACCTTTTTCGTCTGATCTTACTGACAAAAAGGAAGACCCATTAGTCGTAAGAGTGAACCTTAAATCCACCACCTCAGCTTTCTCTAAGAAAAAGTGGTTCGTACAAATTCTTATAAAAACACATTCGTTTCAGAGAACTGTTCTTAAGATCTACAACTACCCTAAAACTTTTCACAAGACTGCATATTAATATATGCATTTTTGGAGGGAGTTCATAGTTTTCATTAGGTTCTTAGTGATCCAGGACACAAAAAATCTAGGACCCATGGGTGTACTCCATTTTACAAACTGAGCATTCCTTTATGTGTTTATCTAGACAAACAAAATGATCATTCCTCCACCAATCAGTAATTCTTCAAATTTCATTGTGCTTGGGATTAGTAAGTCTCTTAGACATTCTATCCATCACTTCTCCCTGCATTAACGAGCCAGGGCTACAGGGGTAGGGTAGGAAGACTCCTGCAAGAAGGGGATGACGACACATGGCAAGGAAAGATGGCTGCAAATGCCTGCCACCCCGTAGGCATATCTCTCTACAATATGACTTCAATGCTTTTCCCATCAAGAGTGGAGTCAGTTTTTCCACCCTTTGAAGCTAGGTTTGGCCATGTGATTTGCTTTGGCCAATAGGGTTATTAGCAAATATGACACAGGTAGAGGGTTGAAAAGTGCCTATACATTGAGGTTTCCCTCTCTCTGCCGCTAGGAACCCCAGGAAGACCACCATGGGGAGCGGCATGAACTTCACGGGCTGGAGGATGAGACCTGTGGTCCTAAATTGTGAATGAGGCCATCCTGGACCATCCTGCCCCAGTCAAGTCAACTGAGTCCTAAAGAATCACCTGGCTAACTCAATTATAAGAAACAATAATCATTTTTTAAAAGTCATTAAGTTTGGGGTGATTTGTTATATTCACAGTAGGTATTAATAAAGCAGCAAAGAGAAAACATATGGCCCAACAAGAGCTATGGGAGGTTCTAAGGTATAATGTCCCTGTACCCCT
This sequence comes from Hylobates moloch, assembly GCF_009828535.3. NCBI lineage: Eukaryota > Metazoa > Chordata > Mammalia > Primates > Hylobatidae > Hylobates > Hylobates moloch. The sequence goes on from NW_026652281.1 coordinate 93,740,176, forward strand.
TGACTTGGCCACTTTTTTCCCAGTTCCACTGGAAAGTTTCTATGTGAAGATTCCTTGATGGAGGCCTCAATATAAGTTTAAAAACTTCATTAAATCGTCTGCGCATCAAGAAACATTCTGCTTGAGTTCTCTTTGTTCTCTCAAAAACTTATCTTTTAATTAACAGGCCTGAAAAAAATTAACGGTTTATGAATACCACTTACTTTAAGTAGTTCATACATATAAAACCGGATATCAAAGTCTGTCAGGATCTGGTAGAGTTGCTGAAACAGATTCCAGAAAACAGAAAGTTAATTTAGTCTCACTGCATCTTGTCATCCTCAGTGCAGGCCATTCTCTAAGCTTATTTGATACTTAAGTGACTAAGGAATCCCATGACTTTTTTACTACCTGATCTGAAATAAATGGGAAGACTAAAGATGAAGGTTTTATATTTTAATCATCAGAAGAAGAAAAAAAAAGGAAGGAATTCCAAGGGAGAAAAACATTTAAGCCAACTCAGATCTTTCCTATTTAATGCTCTGTGATTTTGCCAATTACAATTATTAACCACAATTACACCACTGTGAAGTCTAAATTGTCTGTCTTCACATTCTTACTGAACATCAAGAAAACTAACCCCACTGTAACACCACAGTATACTCTAGAGAAGTGGGTTCTGAGTGGATGGCAGAGTTCTGAAGAACTTCATGGGCTACTGTGGTAAAACAGTGGTGAGACACGCTGTTCCCCCCAAAAAAAGGAAAAAGGAGGTGCTATGGCATTTGCAGATGGCAAGAGCTTACAAAAAAAATCTATACCCTCTGCTCCCCGGAAACCAATTCCAGGCTGGAAAAAAAGTACATTTCACAGGCAACAACTGATGTCTTAGGAGCGAAAAACGACAGGGGTATCAAAAATGATCACTGGCCAAACTGATAGGCGAATGGAAGTTTTCATTATTGATAATCCAAAGACCCACTGAGAGTTTTTAAAAAATTTCTAGGAGTCAGAATACATTAATGCTACATACAAGCTTCATTAAAAGCATCATAAACCCTTGCCAGGAACTTTCATTATCTTTGATATCCAATCAAATCCACGTAAATCTGTTTTCCCATCCAAGCCACGCTTTCTATAAAATTAAGAAACACACCTTTATTAAACTTCTCTTGTTCTTCTATTGGAAGAGAGACTCAAGCAATGTAGGGAATCTCTCCAGGGAACACAGAACAGTGTATACAATGTGTCTGTGTAATGGGGGGAAAATAAAACTATACATCCATATTTTCTGTATCTGCAAAAATGATATAGAAGAAAGTAATAAAAACTGGTTTCACGTATAGATGTGTAAAGGAATAGGCAGTTGGAATACAGGGGAATAAAAGAGACTTTTCACTATCTACCATTTTATATTTTTGATCCACATATAATGTTAAAAAAATTTTAATAAAAACATCAAATTTGCCGAGAACCAAATTTAACATTTTCTAAGAATACCAGGTCTTTGCTTTCTCAAGTTTCCCCCTTTAGGTAAGAGTAATTCCCTCTTCCAGCTTAAGAAAAATATTTGATCTCATCAACCTCAGGGCAGCGCAGGGAATGAAATGCACAGGCCAGTACATGGTGTTGTGGGGTTGGGTGGCTGGCCCTGGCTGCAGCCGACCCCCATTCAGGCAGAACATCACCAACAAGCCACCACTTCTGCTCAGGAGAGCTTCAGCTACATAACACACACCCAAGCTTTTTGTTCTTCTCCCAGCTCTGCTGCAAGAAGGCTTCTTAGCCAGGACTTGGCTGCACACTGACAGCTTGAATGTAAAGACAGAGGCTTAAGATGCCATCTCTTGGGTGTCAAAGCAGCTCCTCCGTGAGTTAAGGAAATCACTCACAGAGACTATGCTAAATTGAACTTCAAGTCAATAAATACGCTATGTAAGAGAAAAGATCTAATTTTCTAACCCTTAGAGGGCTGGAATATTTTATTTCCAGAAAACTAACATGGGCTATCTTATTAGGACTTTTATCTGTAGAAGGCTTTCCTTATCATGTGGTACCTACACCATGCATCTGTATAAATGGTATAAGCCATAAAAATAAATGTCTCTGGACTGCTAACACAGTATTTCTAGCTACAAAAACCATTAACAATTTAATTCAAAAGACACCAGTTGTACACTAGTGTATAGGACTAAGATATTACAAAGTTCCAAGTGACTGGCTGCCATTCACCCTCACTTCTCAGGATCTCTGGGTAGGAGGAGACCAAACTACATCTGTAATATTTAACCGCCTGTGCCTAAAATTCAAGACGATGCAGGGTCCACAGTCTGGCTTCCTCCGACTTTTGTAGCTCTGTTCTTCACTGCACCCCCAGGCGTCCCCAACTCTCACAAAACAAGCCCGTGTTTGCTGCCTCCACTCTTCCCTCTCTAGCCCCACTCCACCTTAGCCTGTAAAGCCAAAACCAACCTGTCTGCTTTCTATAGAGCTGACAATGATACCTCCCTCCTCTATCTCCATGCCACTGACTCTCCAACGTGTATGTGCACAGGACACCATTAAGAACACAGCGTCCCCAGAGTTAACATTCCTCACACAGGGACTGGTGGTAACCTCAGGTTCTCAGGGTGACTCTTCATTCTGCTATGTGCTTTGTCCAGACCCCAAGAGACTCATGCCAACATTCCCTGCGCTTCGTGGCATACACATGACAGGGAGAAATGGGTACAGCGGCTGGTGGCAGAGTCATCAAATTTGGTGATAAAAGATCTCTGAACTGTCCCCACCACCCAAGTATGCCAAGGGCCCACTGAACAACTCACTCAGTACCACACCCATTTCCTACACTGAACTCCAACCACATATGAAGTCCTCACACAGCAGAAGAGCAAGTGCTTCATACACCAAACACCATGTATGGCAGCTCTGTCTTGCATACATGTTTTTACAGTGTTCACAGTCAATGGAACAAAACAGAAGCACTCTTCCAAGAAACAGAAGTACCAAGAGTCCATGACACATTAGAAAGAGAAACGTCACAAGAACCACACTTTCCCTCGCTTCTTCTTAGCCAGCTATGGGGAGAACATTATTAAACAATTCACTACAAAATGCTGGCAGGAAGTCAGCTTTGGTTACATTTTCAAAAAATAAATGACTTAAAAGGTGGAAATTTCCTGGGCCTTTTAATTAGCTCCAAAAAGTCTGAGGAGGAGAATGGCAGGAATTGTAATTTGGTCATCAGACTCAGGGCCTCCATGGTATAAAACCACAGACACCCACAAAGGCATGGCCACAGGTGGGCCTCACTGCTACGGTAGGCATACACACAGCCGTTCAGACTCCAAGTGTGATTCAGCTGCATCACCATGAGCCACAGATTCGAAGACCCCATTCCCAACCATGACCTTCAGGAAGATTTACACTTTATAAGAAAGCTTCCCAGGCAGCTCTGGTCACCTGCCAGATGTGGGAATCACCGACACACCAAACTGTCAAGCCACACAGTGTGTGCACATTCCCTGATATACACAGCTATATAGGCATAGATGCCTATAAATAAATCCCTGTCATGTGTAGAGAACAAAAAGTGGTGGGATATATAAAGTCCAAGCAAAAGAGGTATTTACTGTAGCAGTCGCCAGTTTAAGAATTGTTTATATGTAACCTCTAAGTTCCAGAATAAAACCTAGGTCAACGTTTTTAGAAATTTAAGGAAGTAGAATAAATCTTTAATCAAGCAGATCAAAGTTATTACAAATCCCCTGAAAATGTCACTTATTTTCCTACAAGGAAATGATAAAATAATGTTAATGACCTATAACACACATGACGTAATATGAAAGTACAATTTGTTTCCCCAATTAAGGAAACTAATTTAGTCTGTAAACTCAACCTCTAACAGAATTAACAAGGCCTCACATTATTTACTAAGTGGTGATTTACCTCTATGTGAGTGATTTAGAAATTCTCCAAATATCAATATGATTCTACCAGCTTCTTAGGATGGAGCCCATTTGGGGTGTCTTATCGAAATCTTTTTTTTTTTGTATTTCAAAATAGTACCTTAGCTTCTCTTCAGACGCTTTTTTTTTCCTTTCAATTGAAATGGAATCTCACTCTGTTGCCCAGGCTGGAGTGCAATGGCAAGATCTCTGCTCACTGCAACTTCCGCACCCCCCGGGGTTCAAGTGATTCTCCTACCTCCACCTCCTGAGTAGCTGGGACTACAGGCGTGCACTACCACGCCCGGCTAATTTTTTTGTATTTTTAGTAGAGACGGGGTTTCGTCATGTTGGCCAGGCTGGTCTCTAACTCCTGACCTCAGGTGATCTGCCTACTTCGGCCTCCCAAAGTGCTGGGATTACAGAGGCATGAGCCACCACACCCGACCTGAGACACTTTAAAGTATGGGAGGTTGCTACAATTATTCATTCCAACTCTTAGAGACTGACTTTTCTCATTCATTCATTTCAAAGTTTTGTCTTGTTCTAAAATATCTTTATTACAGTTTTGGCATATATGAAGCATAAAAACTGCTGATTTTAAGGAGAAACTGACCAAACCAATACCTCGATCATAAAGTGAAATACAAGGAAAAAAATTGGTAGGCCAATTCTGAACTAAATTAACACACTTGGTATAAAAAATGATCATGTACTAAAGTTACAAAGCAACCATCAACAAATTCCAAATAATTAACATTATATAGGTCATGTTCTCTGAACATAGTGCAATCAAATTTTTAAAAAATTCAACTGGATCCTGGATCATACATTCACAAACACACAGCTATAAAGAACATTACTGAAACAATGATTATAGAGAAACTTTTGAGTATGAACTTATCTTAGATGGCATTATTGTATAAATATTAAATTTCTTTGGTGTACTAAGAGTATTGCGGTTTGCATAGGAAAACAGCCTAGTTTCAGTGCTAGCATATTTACAAGTGAGGTATCATAATGATGTCTGAAACTTAATTTAAAATGACTCAGCAAAAAGATAAAACAGAAAGGAGAGGCTGGGCATGGTGGCTCACGCCTGTAATCCCATCACTTTGGGAGGCCAAGGTGGGCAGATCACCTGAGGTAAGGGGTTCAAGACCAGCCTGGTCAACATGGTGGAACCCTGTCTCTACTAAAAATACAAAAAATTAGCTGGGTGTGGTGGTGCACACCTGTAGTCCCATCTACTCAGGAGGCTGAGGCAGGAGAATCGCTTGAACCCAGGAGGCAGAGGTTACAGTGAGCCAAGATCAGGTCACTGCACTCCAGCCTGGGTGAGAGATTGAGACTCTGTCTCAAAAAAAAAGAAAGAAAAGAGAGGGTTAGGGGACAGACAGAGAAGTAACTGCAAACGTGGCAAAACAACTGGTAAATCTAGGTGAAGGATATATACTGATTGTGCTACTCTTTCCAATTTTCCAAGTGAAAAGTCTTCGGAGAAAAACGCAAATTCACAATGTTGCAGTTTGCACTTCTAGTTTGAAAACTATCCAGAAGTGAGTTCCATAACCATGGGATACAGGTAAAATGATGCTTAGGGTTGTACAAACTTAAGTACATGTATTGTCAAGAAAAACAAAATCAAGGCCAGGCGCGGTGGCCCATACCTGTAATCCCAGCACTTTGGGAGGCCAAGGTGGGTGGATCATGAGGTCAGCAGTTCAAGACCAGCCTGACCAACATGGTGAAACCCCATCTGTACCAAAAAATACAAAAATTAGCCAGGCATGGTGGCACACACCTGTAATCCCAGCTACTCAGGAAGCTGAGGCAGGAGAATCACTTGAACCCGGGAGGTGGAGGGTGCAGTGAGCCAAGACTGCGCCACTGCACTCCAGCCTGGGCAACAGAGCGAGACTTTGTCTCCTTTGTCTCAAAAAAAAAAAAAAAAAAAAAAACAGAAAAACAGAATCCAATGAGTTTGATTCAACTCAAGAAATGAAGAAGAAAACCACTGAAGGCCCAACAAAGTTGAAGGAAGAAAGAAGAAAAATAGGAGCAGAAAGAGAAAAACAAACAAAAACAATAACTGAGCAATAAAAACAAAAAGCTGGTTCTTTTAAAGGATTAATGAGAGATCTCTAGCAAGACTGATTTAAAAAGAAAAAGAGTAAAGGCAAAAATACTACTTAAAAATGTGAAGGAAAGGATAACTACAGATACGCCAGAGTTTTTGTTTTTTTTGTGACCAGTCAACAGTATAGTTTCTAAGTCCTAACAGAATTCTTTATGTCAATCAAATTGAAGGTGAATAAAATATATATTATCCAAATAGACTCAAGAAGAGACAGAAAACCTGGATAAACTTTAACCTATGTTTTAAAAAGGAAAGTATAGTTCAAAGTCTTCCTCCCATCCTTGAAAGACATCTACCCATATAATACCTATCTTACATAAACTTTCAGAGAATAGGAAGAGGAAAAGCTACTCAATCTATCTTATATAGCATAACCTTGATAGCAAATTTAAAGAAGGACCCTATGACAAAATAAAATTATAGATCAAAATTTATAATCCATTGCACAAACATAAAATACTGAAAAGAATGGGCTGCGGGATGCATCACTGTTAATTCACCCTGGTATTAACAAGGGACAAACACTCTCTGGGTGATAACCTTAAAACCAGTTATTAACATACTTTACACTAAAATTAAAAAGATAAAACAAACTCTCCTAATAAGATGGACACAGGACAAAATAAAAAGACTAAAGGACACCATGACAATGAACTAAATGATCTTCTGTTTGTGGCCTGCCATACCATCTGGAAAAGAATATAATTTTCCTGCCATGATTTGCTCTTCAAAAATACACATCTGCCATCTGATATTTAATGATCTCTTGATTAAAATGTCATGGCTTAAACATTCAAAGGGGACCTCCAGTTACACAAGGCAGATGAAACACCTCTGCTCTACCTGAAACTCCTCTAAAATAACCGTAAAAGGAGCAGGGAGATTAAATCGTAAGAACTAAGAGGATAGGAGAAACAACATTGTGAAGCTAGAAAACACGTCTCTGCCAACAGCGAAAGGGGGGCCAGAAGCAAACAGCTTCCAACTGAACAACCTCAGAAAGGCTCAGGACAGGGGACCTCCGATGTTGGTCTAAGAAAGGAAACACAGTGCACTGGAAACGGGAAATGAGTTTAAGATACCACACTGAAAACTGGAGAATTAGGTGAAGTCTGCACAACACTCCCCATGGTTCTCCTCAACTTAAGGCTAAAATACCAGCAGCCAAGCCTGCATCCTTGAGACAGGGGCTGATGGTTCTTTAGAGCAATAAGCAGACATTCAAAAACCATGATATTTCAGAGACTGAATAACAAAATAACAACAACTCACACACAAAGAAAAATAGAGAAAAAGTATGAAGGGAAAAAATACAATATTCTTAGTGAGAAAATAGGAGGTATTACATAAAACATAAAAGAACAGGATACTATTTTAAAAAGTTCCGAGACCAAAATGGAGCTGTAAGATGTGAAGTCTAACATTTGAATGAGTTCTGGAAAGTGAGAACAAAGAAGAAAGGGGAGAAAAATCAAAGAACATTAAAATATTTTTCCAAAACACAGGGGAAAAAGCCCAGCAAGTATGCAGAACAAAAGATAAAAGGGACCCATGCGAAGGCACGTCATTGTGAAATTTCAGAAGACTGGAAATGAGAAAATCCTAAAAGCTTCCAGAGGAAAAAAACAAAAACAAAATCGTCACATAAGATGAAACTAGAATGGCTTCAGTGGTAATACTGGAACAATCTCTTCAAAATCAAGGAAATTATGAATTATAACCTAGAATTCCATACCCTGGCAAATTAATTGGCAGGACAAAATAAAAATGACTTCAGGTATGCAAGCTTCAAAAAAACATTAATTTCCCATAATCCCTTTAAAGAAAGCTACGAGAGAATGTATGAAACATCCCCTTTGAGGGTTAAGACCCCAGAGAGAATTTATCTAAGAAATCAGAATTCCCACTAACTGATCGTCAGCAGCTGTTAAATCAACAGAGCAGATGACACTTTAAGAAACAGAAAATGGGCTAGGCGCAGTGGCTCACGCCTGTAATCCCAGCACTTTGGGAGGCCGAGTTGGGTGGATCACGAGGTAAGGAAATCAAGACCACCCTGGCTAACTGGTAAAACCCCGTCTCTACTAAAAATACAAAAAAAAAAAAAAAATTAGCCGGGTGTGGTGGCACATGCCTGCAGTCCCAGCTACTCTGAACCTGGGAGGCGGAGGTTGCACTGAGCCGAGATTGCGCTACTGCACTCTAGCCTGGGCGACAGAGCGAGGCTCTGTCTCAAAACAACAACAACAACAACAAAAACACAAAATGCTGAGGTGAAATTTTACACATGTAGCTACTAGACAATTGGTAAAAACTCATTAACAAGGCACAGGCATTTAAAACTTGGGGAATTACACTATGAAGTTCCATTCAGATAAGCCTTTCAAGTTTTGCATTAGGAAAATATTTGGTTTCATTAAAGTCTATCTGGTTTTCTAAGACATGCACACACATTCCCACTCACATATATCAGGATAAATCTGGGTGATTCATAGGATCAGCTACACATACCAGCATAGTACCCTACCAGCTAAGTGCTGTTATGCTACTGAATGAAAAAATTTACACCCCGTTTTTTAGAGTTCACTGCTAATTTCACCTGTAAGGAGTCACATTAACAAGAAAATCTGTCACATGTGGGAAGTGCTATACTACACATAAAACTTCCTTATTGTTTTATAAGTCAAAATATCTTCTTTTGCTACTTTTCACTAATTAACCTTGTTTTAGTCATTTTAGAGTGATTAAGAAAAATTAGGCCGGGCATGACAGTGGCTCACACCTATAATCCCAGCCCTTTGGGAGGCTGAGGCGGGTGGATCACCTGAGGTCACGAGTTCAAGACTAGCCTGGCCAACATGGTGAAACCCCGTCTCTACTAAAAAAAAAAAAAAAAAAAAAATTAGCTGGGGGTGGTAGTGCATGCCTGTAATTTCAGCTACTCGGGAGGCTGAGGCAGGAGAATCACTTGAACCTGGGAGACAGAGGTTGCAGTGAGCCAAGATCATGCCATTGCACTCCAGCCTGGGTGACAAGAGCGAAACTCCCTCTCAAAAAAAAAAAAAGTGTGAGAATAAGGTTCTCTTACTTTCACCCAGAACCATCCGTCCTGATACCAACATCTTTCAACTGCTGATTTAGTTTTGTCTCTAGCCCCTGTCACAACAAAATCACAAGTCTCTTATTTAGAGTTACAATCAACTACAAGTCCTCCAAATGCCCCTGAAAACCAACACTACTATTTTGTTTGTATATTGGTTTTTAAATTATGCGCTAAAAAAGGCTTTCTACCATGTCTAGTACGCCTAACCCCAAAAACCTTGATATTGAGGTTTTAATGTTTCGACAATAAAATTTGTGAAAAACAAGTTTAAAACCATGATTTTAAAAGAACACTTCAATGTCTAAAATAATTTACATTATAAGAACATGTAAAAAACCCGATAGGGCTCTTCTAAAGCACTGACTCTGGTTTTTCTGAATCATTTCTTTGTACGTCACATGCACAAACACACACTTGTTATTTGACAGCACTGAATCCAACGCATTGCTTCTTTTCACAAGGGCCTTGTATCGGTCTATCCCTTCCTCTCGGCAAAGTAAGATTTCGTACAAAAGTCAAAGTTAACATACAACTAAAGCTATGCTGTCTAAAACAGGAGTGTTACAGATGAGGCGTTAGCTTAGACCCAGCCGAGCAGCTACTCCTGGAGTAGGCAAGGCAAAGGGTGATGAGTAATTTCACCTAATGCAAGAACCCTAGCCACTTTCTGCATCCTGCACTCATGCTTTAAGGAACCCAATTTGTTATTTCCTCCTCTCACCAATGACAGCCCTGGCCCCTTGGGTTCTGGAGTACACAGTATTTACCACCAGCTCCCCCTCACCCCGTTAACCCCATGCCAGAAAGAAAAGCATACGCACCTTAAAATCTGTATTATTGATATATTCAAATACCAAAGCTGGTGTCTTTGACTGTAAAAGAGAATATTAATGCTTTTTAAGTACCCAAACAATAATCAATGTAATCTGCTTCTGCCAAAATGGCCCATCCCCAAATCCTACTTAGGTAACATAGGGATTCACTCATCAGGGACAGCCTATCAAGAAAAGTATTCTCTTGAAATTTTATGATGTCTGGAATTCGCTTCAAAATAACTGGGGATAGTGGGAGGTGGGAAGTGGTGGGAGTATAGATGAAACAAGGTTGGCCACAGCTGATTAACCGCTAAAGGTGGGTCATGTGTGAAGGAAGGTTCATTACATTTTTCATTTACTTTTGAAAATGGTCGAAACTTTCATAATAAAAAGTTTTAAGAGGAATGTATTCTTCAAATAACCTACCAATGGCCTTAACCAATCTTCAAAGGTTATGTGAGGATTTACACCCTGCAGTGTTCCAGTCTGCCATATACAAAAAAAGTGACACATTTTCATCTTAGTTTAGCAAGCCAGAATTGCACTTGACAGAATTATCATAGGTTGTGGGGATGTATCATAGGTCTTTTGGGGGTCCAAAAGGAAAATATAACCATCCGTGATATTACTAATAAGCTACACTATAATATTATTGCCTTGGCTAGAGACCATTAAAGACTGTCTCATCTTATCAAGCAGATCTGTTCCTAAAATCTCATATATAATCAAATATTTTTAAAGCACTATAATCTTTAATCCAATGAGTACAAAAATGTTCAATATTATCTTGTGTAAATCTAGATTTTCAAATAACAGGATTCCTTCATTGAAGTAAAATAACGCTAACTGGCAGTAATAAGCTTTCAAAATTGGGAGAAAGTAGGGACTTAAGGGGTTATAGAAAAAAAAATCATCTAGAAATCTTTTGCTCAAGAACCATGTGAAAGTTACCTAGGAAACAGGCCACAGGGCAGCATGCAGATCTCTGTGAGGACAACTCAGAGTCCAAACAGCAGCCCCAGTAGCAGCCATGATTAAAAATTCTTCACCAGCCCGAAGCTGTAAGGGTTTCATCAATATTACCACATCTCTCTACAGGCTGTGGAGTAAGCCTGACCTTCTAATAGACAAGGGGTCCCTGTTGATTTTTGTCAACTTCAATTTACTTGTCTTAGATACCATGTAAAACATACACATACTTTAACAAATTACAAAAATAATAAGATGTATCACTAAGTTCTGCTAACTTAAAAAAAGAAAAAGCAAAACAACGATGTTCCTGGTATACCACATACTGACTCACATTTTAAAAATTATTCTGAAATTCATATTTTTACATGGTGCTCATTTTTTCAATGGGTACTCATTTCTAATGCAGCCCATTTTCAAACATGAGGCAGTCTAGAACTAGTCATTATAAAATCAATTTGTGCTAAAAAGACAGGATATCTGAAAGGCCAATTAGTTACAATCTGGCATACAACCATCCCTTCCCTTCTCAGTCTTCTCAGGGTCCAGAAGGAAAAACTTTCCTTATGCTTCAACAATACTGTGTAATCTTGAGTGAATTTTTTAACCTCTGCAAACTATGGTTTTCTCATCTGTACAATGTAAACAATAAATGGTACCCACCTCAACGGACTGTTGTGAAGACTGTTGTGTGACATGGCACAGTTGGGCACTTGGAATGTGCCCAGCACATAGTAAGCACTCAATGCATGTTAGCTACTATATTATTATGAGGATGTCTTTAGCAGCCAGAAGCAAAAACCTATTTCTTTAATAAACAAAACTATCATGGGAGGAGAACAGGGAAATATCTGAGGTAGAGCAGGTGGAGAACAGCAATGGGACAAGAAGGGGTACAAAAGTGGGGACGTGAGGTGTCTCCAACCTTAGCTAATCAAAAACACCTAAGGTTAAGTTACTCCCTAGGGAGAGAAAACGAAATTAAACAGTACATTTAAAATGGCTAAAAACTAAGCATTGACAAAAATATTTTAGTCTATCTACATATGCGACGTAAGCCCTAATGGCACATGCTGATTTAAGAGAAAGAAGAAGGCTTCTTCAAAGGGTCAGTGGATCTGGGACCTGCTCAGGCCTTTATGCCAGGTGTCCACGTGGAGATATTCATTCTTTCCTTGTGTAAACCCAGATTTTCAAATGTCATGCTTACTTAAGTGTGGTAGAGTAACACAAATTGGCAGTAACGAACTTTAAAAACTGGAAAGAGGCTGGGGCTTAAAGGAGACATTCAGCAAACATTTGTGGGCTGAATCAAAATAGTGAAGTACAAACCCAGAAAAGGGATTTTTCTCTGTACACTTTTAGGTTCCATCGCAGTGGTAGTAGCTATTTTATCACTGGGCCACCATGATTTTTTTCTGGTTTTCAAACCAGTCAGTAGTTAAGACAAACACCACCATCCCCATTGTATCATTACGTGAGGTTCTGTGTGTTAAACAGCCCCCATATCCACACCCCCGTCTACTAGTATACTCCCCCAACCATTTGGCACCTACCACGGGGTCCTTTACAGTGTCAATCAGCTTAATGATATTTGTTCCACCACGAAGGTTCTCCAGAATCTTAACCTCTCGTTTTATCTTCTTTTTCTTCACTGGCTTAAATACACAAGAGTAATCAGAAGTGAGACTCCTTTTGAAGTTAATAAATAAAATTTAAAACAATGTTAGCCAATCAGATGGATAGTACGCTATCTTGTACACTCTGTTGTGTTAAAGAGTGTGCCTAAATTTGAAGAGAAAAAACTGAAATAGAATGGGCTTGCCCATAAGAACCTTTAACATTAAGTTAAATAATTTACAGACTCATACAGCTTATGTGTCAAGATCTTTAAGTAGTTACACTGAGGGCACTTAAAAATTTTGAATACCCATATCACACTTTAAAAATAAAACTTGTGCTTACTAGATAACTGCCAAGTGGAAAATATAGCTCTGAACAGCTGTATATCACGCACTCACAAATGGAAAAACTGAAACAAAATGGTGAGACACCTGCTCTTCCAATGAGTTACATGTAATTTTGTCTTTCAGGAGTGAAAGACCAGTTCACTGACATCAGGTTACAAACTTGCTTCCCAGCTGCTGGCTCTCATTTCCTGTCACCACTCCCATTTCCTTAATATCTAGAATCCGAAATCAGCACAGAGCCAGTTAATGTTTTCCAACAGATCCCATTCCTGAAGACAGAAATGTTGAATCAGGAAAGGAGAAATCAATCTGATACAACAGTGACTGAACACTTCTATCTAACTTTTCAGTCTGCTGTAAAGGTTAAAGGCTTTAAAAATAATTACTCTCATTATACATATTACTCCTTATCTTAAATGAGCTAAAGAGTTTGAAGAATAGAAACCGTTCTGAAAAAGCAAGCCTATCATAATCAAGTATGCTTTATAAGGCACTCAGAATGGTGACTGGAACACAGTAAGCACCTAATAAATGATAGTGTTATTTTCATATTTTTAGTAATTTATTATTTAATAAGTCATTGTGAATCCTCACAAAGTCCCTATGTAGCAGAGTTGAGCTATCTGCCCAAGATCACAGAGCCCATGGCAGAGAGGGGCAGGAACCAAAGCCGGAAGCTGGGCAGTCTAACTGCATGCTATACTCCTGCCACAGTGCTTTTGTTCCCCAAGTGTGCCTAACGGGAGAAACGTAACTAAGGAAAAAGAGTATTTTATCACTGAGACACTGTTATAATAGCAGAGGCAAAGAGAGGCCAATGGATTTGCCAAGAAATAATAAAGCAAGACTTTCTTTTTGCCTGTGTGTGGGGTGAGGAAGGGGAGGGGAGGGGGAAAATATTAACATACACACATGCCAGAGAAACGTTCATCTTTTGTTGGTCACTAAGATACAGCTTTGAACACATAACAAAACAGAGAAGGAGAGGACTATGAAACACAGAGCACTTGCATCACCTATAACAGGGGGCTCGACTGAGAGGCTGGGCTCTCGCTGCGTCCTTGTGAGCCAGCTGCCACGATGATACCCGCTCTCCGCCCGCTGTGCCAGGGTTCCCAGGAGAGCAGATGTGGCTGCTGTGCATGTTCCCCGACTCCACTTAGAAACCTTACTCCTTAGTCCCTTTTTCATTAACGAGGGAGCTCGAAACTTTGGGGAAAAAAAGCACTGTACAATCCGATTAAAAAATAGCCAGGGAAGGACACACTACAAAATAACCGGCCTGTAAGATCAAACATGTCAATGTCACGAAACAAACTGAGCAACTGTTCCAGACTTTTAAAATGTGACAACTGAATGTAACACATGACTTCAACTGAATATAATCATGTAATCTGGGATTTTCCTTTGCTATAAAGAACATTATAACGATAGCTGGCAAATGTGAATGAGAGCTGTAGGTTAGCTAACAGCAATGCATCAATGGTTACCTTCTAATTTTTTAACATGGCATTGTAGGGTTATGTAAGAAACTCTATTTTTAGGAAATGCACACCGAAGTATTTAGGGATGACTATGATTTACTCTCAAGCCACGTCACGAAGAAATACACGACATAAATGTTATTATATAGGTGTGTATATATGTACATATGTGTGTGTATATGAGAGAGAAAGAGAAGGACAAAGCAAATGTTAACATTTGAGGAGTCTGGGTGAAACAGATATGGGAATTCCTGCAACTTTTTTTAAGTCCAAAATTATGTTAAGAAGTTAAAAGAAAAATAAAAACTGGCTTTTTTTTTTTTTTGAGACGGAGTCTCACTCCATGACCCAGGCTGGAGCACAGTGGCGCAATCTCAGCTCACTGCAACCTCTGCCTCCCAGGTTCAAACAATTTTCCTGCCTCAGCCTCCCAAGTAGCTGGGACTACAGGTGTGCACCCCGACGCCCAGTTAATTTTTTTGTATTTTTAGTAGAGACGGGGTTTCACCATGGTGGCCAGGGTGATCTCCTCCTGACCTCAGGTGATCCGCCTGCCTCAGCCTCCCAAAGTGCTGGGATTACAGGCTTGAGCGACTGTGCCTGGCCAAAGCCGGCTATCTTATAAATTCAGCCAATGCTACCAGTTTAGTCAATGCCTTTCAATGTAAGAAAATTCTAGATTTGTCATCCAATACTGGAAAGCAGCTATAGATCTGTGAGAGTGGTAAAAGAGAAGAAAAAAACCCACAGCCAGAGGCCTATATCCACCAAAAACCCTCTTCTAATCCTAACAGTACTCCTAACTCCTTACAGGGACAACCCATTAGTTGCCTTTATGACGCTGCCTCATGCAAAGTCTTGCATTGCTCTCCGGTTATTCGGCAACAGGTCAGGCCTGGACAACCCAGTTAAGATGAACCTATCTCTCAACACATCTAAAGGTATCTGGCACAGCAACTGAAGCGTATTTTGCTGCCCAGCAGGTGTCTAACTTAAACTTCCCAAACTAGAGACTGGGAATAGCAAGGCAACTCTGAAGGTGGCACAAAGGAGTCCCAAGTCACAAACGCAGCTAGAGTCCTCACATGCTGACAAAAGACCAAGAAATGATAAAAAAGGAAGGTGACACCCACAGTCCAGGACACTTCCCTCCAAACCATCAAAAACTAAGCTACAGGTAGGTCCCTTCAGCCTCAGTTTATTCCTCTGAACTGGAGAGACGCTTGAGAAACTAAACCAATGAGCTCTGAGGAGCTGAAAGTGATCCTTTTAATGTGAATCAGAGATAAAAAGTTAGGATTTATGAGGGAGGACTGTTGGTATCCTAAGGAAAATAAACCTAGTTTTACAGAAATAAGGATGCCTTGACTCTCCTGTCCAGAGCCTGTAGCCGTTCAGCACCAGTTACACAAAATGGAGAAAATACATATACTTCCACAACGATCTCACAATTTCACTCTGCATGCTAGAAAAAGTCTCCATCTGGGGTTCATTTATTCCAATTCAGAGACTATCTGTTTAAAAGATTCAAACTCAATCAGTTTAGCTATTGTTCAAACCAATAAAAAAAATTTTTTTTTAACTCGAAGTCTAGTAGACAAAGTGGTGAAAAAAACAACAACTGAACTGACAAATTCAAGACAGGCAGGAACATATCTACAGCTCCTAGCTCTCAAATTTGGGGTTACTTTTACTCTACTACCAAACTAACAACTGCTCCACCAAGATATTAATATCATCACCTGCAATGAACAATGGTTGCCAGGAATGTAGAAGGACAGAGTAAAAAGAAATTTCAGCCTGGATGATGGCATGTAATTCACTACCCTGGTGGCATCCCTAAAACCCACTGCACTTGACCTAAACAAAAATATTATCTGAGCAATGTTATTTCATCACAGAAAACTTTTCCTCTCATCTTTCAAGTTTCATCACTCCAATTACATTATCTACTCCTTGAGGGTAATTGTTTACTCTCAGGAGTTAAAAAATTATTTAAAAGGGCAAGGCATAAATTCAAAATGATAATCAGATACTACCTCACGCAAGTCAGGATGGCTGCTATCAAAAAAACCAGAAAAGAAGTGTTGGCGAGGATGTGGAGAAACAGCCACACTTGTACACTGCAGTCAGAATGTAAAATGGTACAGCCACTATGGAAAGTTCCTCAAAACATTAAACACAGAATTACCTTATGATCCAACAACTCCACTTCTGGGTCTATACCCAAAGGAAGTGAAGCAGGGTCTTCAGGAGGTATTTGTACACTCACATTCAAAGCAGCATTATTCACAATAGCTAAAACATGGAAGCAACCCATCTAACTGATGGATGAACGGCTAACAAAATGTGGTATATACATACAATGGAAAATTATGTAGCCTTAAAACGGAAGGAAATTCTGACGCATGCAACAGTGATAAACCTGGAGGACATTATGCTGTGCAAAATAATCCAGTCACAAAAGGATAAATACTGTACAATTCCACTTATATGAGGTACCTAGAGTAGTCAAATTCACAGAAACAGTAAGATGGTTGTTGCCAGGAAATGGGGGAGGGAGAAATGGGTAGTTATTGTTTAATGGATAGTTTCCATTTTACAAGATGAAGAGTTATGGAGATGGATGGTAGTGATGGTTGCACAACATTACCCACTGAACTGTACACTTAAGAATGGTTAAGATGGTGAATTTTATGTTTTTTTTTTTTTAGATGAGTTTCACTCTTGTTGCCCACGCTGGAGTGCAATGGTGCAGTCTCAGCTTACTGTAACCTCTGCCTCCTGGGTTCAAGCGATTCTCCTGCCTTAGATTCCTGAGTAGCTGGGATTATAGGCACCCGCCACCATGCCCAGCTAATTTTTTGTATTTTTAGTAGAGATGGAATTTCACCAGGTTGGCCAGGCTGGTCTCGAACTCCTGACCTCAGGTGATCCGCCCACCTCGGCCTACTGAAGTACTGGGATTACAGGCATGAGGCACCGCACCTAGCCTATGTTACATGTATTTTAACACAATTTTTTTTTTTAAAGGCAAGGCATAGAGCAGACCCTTTGAATCTCATTAACAGAACACTACAACCCTTTCCACTATTGGTTCTGCCTCTAAAATCATTCGCATGACCCAAATGTAATATTGTTATTACTACTATACTTTATTGATCTCTCAGGCCAGGCACTGTTTTAAGCACATTTAATCGTCTTAGATGAGCACTGTTAACAGTTTTACTTGAGGAAGGACACCAAGGCACAGAGAACTTAAGTAACTGTTCGACGTCACAGAGCGTCTATAGTTGGAACTAACACATGAAACCAGGCAGACCACTTCCTAGGCCATACTGTCTCAGGAAAGAAAAGCATTTTGGAGATTAATAAAACATGATAATCAATCTCTCTACCCATCTTTCTATAGTTTATCTGACTTTCCTAACAACCCTGTGACTTAAGCAGGAAATGGATGCTTATTTCATAGATGAGAAAACAGACAAGTGGGTATCAATGAAGAAGCTAGTTCTGGAACTCAAGCCTTCTGCCCTCTCATTTACAGCACTTCTTACACTACACCACTCTGATGATGAGATGGCAGATCCTGAAATTAAACTCTAGAAACTATCTGGAGCCCTGCTTCATACATGAAAATGGGCACACTATATCAATATATTCTTTTCACACGTGGTTTGCTCTCAAATAAACTCATATATTAAAGGGATAAAACTATTAAACTATTAATCCCCAAATCTGCCAGGTGATCATGCTGAGACTTGGAGGAACTCTATGGGTTAAAAAAAAAAAAAGCATAAAAACACTACTTATTGAGGCTTCAAGAGAATAAAGTAGCATTTCATTTAAGCATTAAACATGCTGCTGTGGATACTAATCACAGAGAACACCTGCCTAGGTCCCTGTAGCCCTCTAGGACTCTTGGATTCCACACTTCAACTAGCAACTTACCAAAGTCAAACACTTCCTTTGAGAAAAATAACTCCAAAAATCATTAGAAACGAATTAACTTCATTTGACTCCTGGTGAGTATTCCTCAATTCTTCCAGTATAGATCAGTACATCACAAAGTCAAATATCCAGCTAATGTCCTAATTATGCTCCTCGCATCTACCAAGACTTCAGGACAGGTACACAGGGTCCTACACCAAGTGCTTCCACCCCGACTACATGACGCTGAGCATACACATCCTTTCTCTGGGTCTTGGTTGACTTGTAAAAGGGCCTGGGTTCTAATGGTTTCTAAGTGCCCGCACTCTGTGATTCTGTTTGACACAGGTTAACTACACTCTTAATCTGTGACTCCCCACTACAATGCTGGAAACGGCCTAGCTCACATACAATTTTTAACATTATTTTTAATGTTAGCAATACTTTAGTAATACTGTTTTCACTACTTTTATACCATGAGACATTAGTGAAAAACAGAATGTACCAAAAACTTAGATAAATACCACTAATGTTTTGTTTCAGGAAGATGTCTTCATACACATGCCTAAATTTAGGAGGGTAAAAAACCTACCACAGGAGAAGTGAAGAGGAAATAAAGAGGAAAGCACCACTCTGATATAATATAAAGATCACCAGCTCACGATGAAGCTACTAACGAAGATGTATAACCAACGCCCATCCTTTTAACACTACCTACTGACAACACAGAACTTAAAAAATATCTGCAAATATGCTAAACATGCTTAAAGAGCAAAATTTTAATACCACCATCCTTTGTTTAAAGCTAAATAATTAATATCTGGGGGAAAATGGATAGTCAATCTGTTTATAAAATAAGACCTCTAAGAGGAAGCCTTACATGGGAATTTCCAAGTCATTTTAGCACTGGTTCAAAATGCTGTTTTTTTAAAAATAGTGTTGCTCTTAACTTTTATTCAAGAAATAGCAGTTTAATTTGAAAGATCCCAAGGACCCCACGAAGTACTGAAATCTACACACACAGGCAGTGTTCATAAAATGCTAAAAGTTGTCAAAGGTGGCCACTTTTACTTCTGTGTACACTTTTCTAAGAGGTACTACAAAGGAAATGAAGAATTGATTTTTCAAAATCAAAAGATGAAACTTTTGGCACTAATGTAGCTTTCTGCCCTGCCATATAAACCCTTACCGTTTTCCTCCTTTTTCTCTCTTCTCCTCAAAACAGTTTGTCAAAAAAAGATACAACCTCTCTATTGATTGGAAACTTTTAAGATTTTAGCCACAGAATACCACTTGGGGATAGACAGTAAAATTTTGCTCACCAGTTTCTAAATTCCTAAAACTTCTTAGTGGCTCGTTTTTGATCAATACCTGGAAATCTACTAATGCAAATTAAACGATATAAAATTCCTCTGTAGTCACTCACCATCCACCTGTTCTCACATATTGGAAAGAATTGATATGAAATGTTACTGACTACAAAAGTAAGACCGCTTGTCCTCAAGAAAGGCACCCTCTATCTTGGTCACTATGTGCATAATACAATCCTGCAGCTAAAATACAGCAGGCTTATACAAAAAGGAAGGCTGTTCTAGATTCTTCCAAGTTATGAGCAGCTGGTAGTCTGTTAAGGACCTAATTTCCTATGACCAAGCACCACAATAGTAGCTATTAGTCATAACTTCAACTTATTTGAATAAAGAAACACAACTTTGGCTAAAGACCCTGTTCTTTTTAAAAAGTAATACTTTTAATTCACAAAACAACAAAACCACAATCATGCCATTAGTGATATATTACTCCATCCTTCAGACAGGAACAAACTTTGGATAGAAATGCCACCGGGCTTTAAAAAACATATAGGAGTGAGTCTAGTTTTCACTAGTGGTTTAGGCTGCACTGTGAAAACAAACAACGTCAAGAAGAAACAAGAAACATTTCATTAACTAGGGGCCTCCCAAGTCTGATTCCAGGACACTGGCACCTGTTTCTGTGCTCAACGTTCAGATCCTACAATCCAATGCTAAAATGAACAGTAAGAGATATGAAGAAATAGGAAACAGGAGCTCTGGCTAATGGTCATTCAACATAATGACATTAGGTAAGTTTCTTTGTGCCTAGGTCTCCCATTTGTAAAGATAACCCGCAGCAGCTTACATACTGGGTTTCCTAATATATGCCAAGAATCCTTAGAGTAGGGGGAAAGCTAGAGCCTATGAAGCTCTTTGGATGATGAAGCAGCAATGTGATGCTCTCCTAAATGAACATGCTGGTATTTATACATACACCTGAATGCTGTTCCTTTAAAAAAAAAAAGCACCACAGAAAATCGTACACTTATTCTAAAACTGCTGCCATAGCACAAAAGTTCAGACATTTTTCTGGAATTGCTTTAGAGTCAGCAATTCATTCTTCTGAATATACAGCAGTGGAATATGGATATTCCTAATTTCAATTTACGTTTTGCTTATTTCTTAGATTTGAGGCAGCTTATTAAAAACTTATGCTTATGTACATAAAGCTAATGTATGGCTTTCTAAGGTAATTCCCCTGTAACTTAAAAAAAAAACCACCTTGTGACTTCATAAATGCAATTCATATTTAGGGAAGAGAGGAGTCACACTCAGTATCTTCAACATCAATTCCTCACTTCTCATCCCCAGTGTGTCTGAGAACACAAATAACTTTGTCTATTTCCCTTTACTGCAATTCTGCTCCTTCATCACTAGGCTAGGATGTTTTGAGTGATGGAGTTAATCATTTCTTCTGAAAGATGATTACCAGAAAGCATAAGCCTGACCCCTCACATTAAACAGGGATTACCTACACCAGCTGCCCTAACACACAGAAACAGCTTTTCAATACCACATTCTTAGTCCACAGAACCTCTGCAAAAGGGCCACATTGGAAATCACATGTATGCAAAGTGCTTACATCACTCTTCCGTCTTCTCAATCTCTCACTAAATGACATGTACCCACATGAAATGATCCGGCAATAACGAGGACCCATCACAGATTCTAAGAACTACTTTTTACTATACCCTATGAAACATTATTAAAGCTACACAATTAAGCAGTTACCAGAAGAAAAATTTGGCCGACCCTTCATGCTCATTAAAATCATCTTCATCAAAGAGATAACAAAAGGCATATCATTATCAAACTGATTGCTAAACCACATATTAAGATAGTTTTGTTCCAATTATTACTTTAGTAATTATACATGAACTCTTCTACATTTTTACTAGCTGATAAGCAACAATGGCTCTCTGGCTTCCCAACAAGGCTTCTCAGCACTACTGGTGCACTATATCCATCCCACCTGAAACTACTGCCAAAGGAAAAAAACAAGTGATTATCCGCTAAGGAATTTCCTTCCACTTGGGCTTGAAATACATTTCTGAAGTCGCTCTAATTTTTTCCAACTTTCTTTCTGGAATAACGTAGAGCATGCACCAAGAGTAACAAACACAGTGCTCAGGGAGCTCTTAATTTGAGAATGGCTTTTCTGTCTTTTGAATACCTATTTATTTTCTAACAAATGGAGCCCTTTTGGAATTTTTGCTTTAGGGAATTTACATTTTAGAACAAACATTTTACTGAACTTAGATTTGAACTTAGATTTGTGATGTCTGCACATTTTCTTGAAAGTTCACAGGAAAATGGGGTGGAAAAAGAAGTAATGAAGGTACATCGGATCAGATAAATAAAATTTGAGCGTGGGCTGGGCACAGTGGCTCATGCCTCTAACCCCAGCAACTTTAGGAGGCCTGCAAGGAGTCCTTTTGGGAGGACTGCTTGAGCTCAGGAGTTTAAGACCAGCCTGGGCAACATTACCAGACCCTGATTCTACAAAAACATTTTAAAAATAGCTGGGCGTGCACCTGTAGTCCCAGCTACTTGGGAGGCTGAGATGGATCACTTGAGCCCAGGAGTTGAAGGCTGCAGTGAACTATGATCTGCACTCCAGCCTGGGTGACAGAGGCTCTGACTCTAAACAAATAAAATAAATTCAATTCAAGCTTGCATTGCCCATTATAGAATGTGACTGGGGTAGCTTACAACCTTTTGCCCTGTAGGGAGAAAAATGTTACATACCACTCATAGGACACTCACCTTGAGGATTTTTACAACCACTCTCTCATTGTTGGTGATATTAATGGCCTCAAATACTTCACTATATTTTCCCCGACCAAGTTTTCGAACCAGCTGGTAATCATCTTGATTACTGTAAAAGGAAGACACACACATAAATGCCAGGACTGGGGGTTAACCAAGCCTATGCCCACTGTACACGTCATTCAGCCGCTTCCACCAGGCAAACACTTGGAAGTGTCTATACATCACGTCACAACTCATTCCCTAAATGAAAGCCACGACGTAATCTTGGCTCCCTTCACTCTGCAGAGCTCCTAACCTAATTGGTCTCTCCTAACTTGGGAAGATGGGGCAGGAAGGCAACGCTCTGAGCCAATCCAGAGGGGCGAGCAAAGCACCCGTCCTGAAGGCCTAGAGGGTGCCCCCTGTGCCCCGCGGCTCCCCAGCACCTGCTTCCCGTTTCACATCTTGAAGGTAGACAGTGTCTGTTTTAAAAATCTGGACGTCTTTAAGAAATTTCCTCCCACCACCTCATCTCGGAAAACCTAAAAGGCAGGGAATTTTAATAGCTCCAAAGGACAGCTGTTGACTTCCCACCCCAGTGGAAACCCAGAAGTGTGAGGAAGGGCTGCTCCCTCACTTCCACCCGGCGTCGATCCCTAGACTCCACAATTCTCCCCGAGTAAAAAAGCATTCATTGGGGGAAAGGGGTGCGCAAAGCGGGGAGAAAGGGACGAAACGGGGGTAAAGAGGAGGGAAGAGGAAGACGAGGACATGTGCGAGAGCCGGACCTCTGCCTCCCTGTGGGCCCGCGGAGGGGTCGGCGGGAGACACCACCGGGCCCGAGTGCGGTTCGCAGGGGGTGGCCTGGGGG